>NW_016107464.1:1229741-1339486 GCF_001604975.1 Cebus imitator | reverse complement strand
AAAAAAAAAGAAATGTGTTCTTATTTAAAGAAAAATAATTTTTGCCTAATTCCAAGGTTATTTAAAAGTTATTTATGAAATAAGATACAGGTAATCAGTAAATAAGAGCAATGTAAAGTTTCAAATATAAAGAGTTGTTTTTGGCAACACAGGGAAAATAATTTTGTGTAAGAAAGAATCTTGTGTGGTAAATTTTTTGTCCTAAAATAAAATAACTGGTTATTTAAGAAAGAGGGTTGCCTAGGATAAAACAGGAAGTCCAAGCATGTTATAAATGATTTATATCAAGTTGTCTGTAGTTAAAGGGCAACTATTTATAATAGTGTTTCTAGAGACTGGGTTTTGATCTAAAAAAATCAAACACTAAAGAATTGGTTAGAATGACAAAATTTTCTTAAGATATTGATTTACTCTTAATAAAATTACAAGAGATTTAAATTTTTTTAAGCCCAAAGTTCAACTTTTATTGCATTTTGCTGTTTTCAGCTTTCTCTCTCTCCTTTTAAAAGGCCTAAAATAATAACTCTCCTTCAACTCATTTTCAGCTCCTGTAAGTTTTTTTCCCCTTAGGTTCTAACTATTTGTTGTGGCCTCATGCTAAAAATGTTTTATCTTAAAGGTCTAAAGGAAATGTTTTCTTCTAACATAATATCCTGTGCTCTTGGCTTTAAAGTGTTCTATAAATGAAAGTTTTCACTTATGACCCAGTAAACATTCTTTCTATGTCTAATTCAAGTACTATTTTCATTAGTTTTGACTTGCAGATTATCTAAATGGATTCCCCATAGGGAACAGAAATTGTACTGCAGAAGGTCTTTTCTTTTGCCTTTTGGTAACTGGCCTAACAATCAGATTTTTATGTTTTATTGAAATAATTTCTATATTATTATTATAAGTTTTGGTTTACTTAGAAAGAATGAAATTTAAAAACATTCTAAATTAAGATTATTGCATTCATGTAACTTTCTGTATGTGCTTTTCAAATTTTTATGCCATTAAGTTACAGGGTTTGACTCTTGGGTCTAAAAAGGACACCAAGTGCTGCTAAATCTTAAACACTGACAGGAGTTAAAGCCTCATTTTCAGACCTGGTAGAAGATGCCAATCAAAATAAACTGCTTTCCTGAGACACAGGACCAGAAATGAAAAGTATTCAACTTTCTAAGACTCAAGGACTATCGTGGAAGAGGTGGGTGCATCAGATTGTAAGGGCTGATGTTGAGAGATTAAATTAGTTCAGTTTCTCTATAAACCTAACCGTTAATGTCAAAAGCTCACTGATGCAAGACCCGTATATGGCTGGTCTTCAAGCATTTTCTTAGAGCATTAGCCTACTTATTAATAAAAGGTTATACAACTTATAAAAAATTTATGGAAATTATATCTTATGGTCAAGATGACTAAAATTTTATAGATTTTGTTTATAAAAGTTTTTTTGAGACCGAGTCTTGCTCTGTTGCCCAGGTTGGAGTACAGTGGCACAATCTCAACTTACTGCAGCCTCCACCTCATGGGTTCAAACAATTCTCCTGCCTCTGCCTCCCAAATAGCTGGGACTACAGGCACATGCCACCACATCTGGCTAATTTTTGAATTTTTAGTAGAGACAGGGTTTCATTATGTTGGCTAGGCTGGTCTTGTACTCCTGACCTCAAGTGATCTACCTGCCTCGGCATCCCAAAGTCCTGGGATTACAGGCATGAGCCACCACACCCAGCCTGTTTATAAAATTTTGAAAGATTTAGTTGTCCTCATGCTGTCTTTATTAGGGTTTATTGTTTGGGAAATTAAGTCTCCTCTCAAAGAATAAAAGTTTTTTCCTTTTTGAAATCTTTCAGTTATCATTTTGGCTAAATGAATGAGTTATTTTATGATAATCCTATTTTGTGATATCAAGTGTTATATTTGACAAACCTTCCAAAATCAAATTCTAACTTTGGTTCTAATTAATTTTTTTGATATTAGGTCCCCTGAAGTGCAAAGAAGTCATATTTGAATTATTTGATATAATAAAATCATATAGGAAGTTTTGTCATATGAAATGGTGTTTAACCTTCTTCATATTATATTTATATAAATGTATTGTGAGTATATGTTCCAGAATTGTATGAGATTCCTGTGATTCAGATGTGTTTTAGTATATGTTATCAGTAGTAATTATGATTATTATATGAAATTGTTGTATGCCACAGAAGTAATCAGATTTTCTTGTCAATTGTGTCTATGACCGTTCCAAGAGTTTTGTCATCCACAGTTGTTTTACTTTTATCCTATTTTTTTTCTGAGACAGGGTCTCACTCTATCACTCAGTCTGGAGTGCAGGGGTGCCATCTTGGCTCAATGCACCTCCACCTCCCAAATTCAAGTGATTTTCCCACCTCAGCCTCCCAAGTAGCAGGGATTACAGGCATGTGCCACTATGCCTGGCTAATTTTTGTATTTTTAGTAAAGATGGGGCTTTGCCATGTTGGCCAGGCTGGAAGACTCCTGACCTCAAGTGATCTGCCCACCTCAGCCTCCCAAAGTTCTAGGATTACAGGCATGAGCCACTGCACCTGGCCTACTTTTGTCCTTTTCAAAAGATGATTTTATAATTAACTATATGACTCTGACAGGTGTTCTTGAATGCAGGTTTCTGATAACTTTGGAGATGATGACACTAGAATAGGGGAAAAACTGCTAAGACTCCCATAGACAGCTAATGTGTTTATAAACATTGAGCAGGACTGGTGTTAATGACATGGACTAAACCAATGGAAAACTGAAAAAAAATTTTATGACTTTGTTTGAAGCATTGATCATTCTTTTGTTTCTGAGTCCAGAAAACCCCTTTTCTTTGAGTGATTTACAGCTTTTTAACAATTGGGTAAACTATATTCCCATGAGCAAAATCTGAAGCATATTATCTCCACCTGATTTCTCCAGAATTTGAAAACTATTTGCAAATATACTTAATTTATGGCAGTCTAGTTATTTGGGTAAGTTCAATAAGAATCTGTTCTTTTGTAACAGGATACAATTGAAGACACTGGTTATTTTACCAAGGATTTGATTGAAATGACATACTTTCAGATATAAATATGCTGCTTTAAGGAATCAAAGTTGGCTTACAGAGCCAATAAAAGCCCCTTGGGAAAGCTGGCCTCATGCCTTATCCACACAGTTCCTGTACAGGTTCCTGACCTGTGGTAAGTAAAGAATGTCACTTTCTGGGCCACGTGTGATGCCTCATGCCTGTAATCCCAGCACTTTTGAAGGCAAGGTCAGAGGTTTGAGACCAGTTGGCCAACAGGCCAACATAGCAAAAACCCGTCTCTACTAAAAATACAAAAATTAGCTGGGCATGGTGGCATGTGCCTGTAATTTCAGCTCTTTGGGAGGCTGAGGCACAAGAATTACTTGAACCTGGGAAGCAGAGGTTGCAGTGAGCTGAGATTGCACCACTGCACTCCAGCCTGGGCAACAGAGTGAGACTTCATCTCAAAAAAAAAAAAAAAAAGAGCCACTTTCTGATAGGCCCAGGATCCCCAAAATATTTTGGGAATTCACCCAATTAACACAGGTATCTGCAGGCACAAGCTAGGCTCCAGGCATTGAAGTCTAATCTGAAATTCCTTATGGAATAAAGTTCCAGTAAAGCCAGTTTAAAAAAGCGCCTATATGGCAAATAATTTTTTCTTTTTATTGACAGAATCTTGCTCTGTTGCCCAGACTGGAGTACAGTGGCATGATCTGGGTTCACTGCAATCTCTGCTTCCAAGATTCAAGTGATTCTTGTGCCTCAGCCTTCTAAATAGTTGGACTACAGGAGTGTGCCACCACGTCTGGCTAGTTTTTTATTTTTAGTAGAGGTGGGGTTTCTCCATGTTGCCTAGGATTCTGGCCTCAAGTGAGCCACCTGTTTCAGCCTCCCAAAGTTCTGGGATTACGGGTGTGAACCACTGCACCTGGCTGGCACATAATTATTCTTACTGACTTCATGCAAATACTCAATTATAATAAGACTAACACTTATTTCATACATAAATTTGTCCTGTGATTTGTCTTTAGTGAAAATGGGGACTGGAGAGAGAAAATTATGCTTCAACGTGAACTATAGTGCACCTGCTATTAGATTCTAGTCTTGCCTAATGTTTTTCAATTTTTATTATTTTTTAGTTTGGACTAAATTCTAAATTTTTTTCTTGGCTACAGTTATTCAAAATAATGTTTTGAATTATTTCAAAATATTGATATTTCAATTCAATTTGAAAATTTGAAATATTGGCAAATATTTCAGAATTATGTCAAAATATTGAATTGAATTATTTCAAAATACTTCAGAATTATTTCAAGTATTCAAAATAATGCCTGCCTACTGTTGTATGGACTTCAGAGAAAAATGGCTCTATCTTTTCATTTGTTTTTGTTTTCTTTCTCTCTTTCTTTCCCTATTTTCTCTTCATAGAACATGATACTTTATAATCTGCTAAAAATGAGCTTTTCTAATAATGTGGGACCTGCCTGTCTAGAATAAATTATCCAAGCTATGAGAGATTAGAAAAACTTGAGACTGGAGACTCATTTTCTTCTAAAATGCTCTTTCTGAAAAAATTTAAAAAGAAAACAGGGGAAACCTGACAGGAAAATAAATCTCGAATTCCAAAATCACTAAGCCAAGGGGAAAGTCAAGCTGGAAACTATGTCAGGCAAACCTGCCTCCCATTTTATTTTTAAATAAGACAGCTACAAAGATTAAAAAAAACAAAACAAAACCCTTCTTCACAATTTGCCCACAAGGAAATTTCTTGTAGGCCCCAAGATGTTTACCCTAAAACGGTTCTGTTGAATTTCACCCTGGCAATGTAAACTGATAGCTTATTTTCACAGATGTGGGACAGAAAGTCATCTCTCTGTTCACCTGAGACAATTGCATATCTGATTGCTTCCTCTGCCCTATTGTTTATGTAAAAATGCAGATTCACTGAGACAGACTAGATTTTTTTTTTTTTTTTTGAGTTGGAGTCTCACTCTATTGCCAAGGCTGGAGTGCAGTGGTGCAATCTCAGCTCACTGCAACCTTTGCCTCCCAGGTTCAAGTGATTCTCCTGCCTCAGCATCCCCTGTAGCTGGGACTACAGGTGCGTGCCATCATGCCTGGCTAATTTTTGTATATTTAGTAGAGACGGAGTTTTGCTATGTTGACCAGGCTGGTCTCAAACTTCTGACCTAGGGTGATCCACCCGCCTCAGCCTCCCAAAGTGCTGGGATTATAGGCATTAGCCACCATGACTGGCTTTGACTAAATTGTGTGTCAGTGAAAGGCTGATCAAGGACTCAAAAGAATGCAACCTTTTATCTCTTATCTACCTATAACCTGGAAGCCCACCCCCACCTTCGCTCCTTTGAGTTGTCCCACCTTTCCTAACTGAATCAATGTACATCTTACATGTATTAATTTATGTCTCATGTCTCCCTAAAATGTATAAAGGCAAGCTGTACCGCAACCACCTTGGGCACATGTCATCAGGACCTCCTGAGACGGTGTCATGGGTGTGTCCTTAACCTTGGCAAAATGAATTTTCTAAATTGTTTGAGACCTGTCTCAGATATTTTGGGTTCGTAGGTCATTCTTTTCCTGCTGGAACTGATTGTTAAGAACTGTTAAAAGCAGTCATGCCACTTCTTGAAGACTTTGCTGCTTAGAAATTTCTTTCACCAGATATCCCAGGTTATTAGTCCTAAGTTTGGCCTCCTACAGAATCCTGGAGCATGGATACAATGCAGCTGGTGCTTTGCTGCTACTAACAAGGTACAGTTCCTAATAAGTTCTTAACTTGTATCTCAGACATTGTCAATGTGGCCTTTACTGTCTATATTTCTTTTCTTTTCTTTTTTGAGATGGAGTCTCGCTCTGCAGCCCAGGCTGGAGTGCAGTGGTGTGCTCTCCGCTCACTGCAACCTCTGCCTCCTGGGTCCTGGTTCAAGCAATTCTCCTACCTCAGCCTCCCATGTAGCTGGGATTACAAGCAAGAGCCACCATGCCCAGATAATTTTTGTATTTTTTAGTAGACATGGAGTTTCACCATGTTGGCTAGTCTGGTCTTCAACTCCTGACCTCGTGATCTGCCTGCCTCAGCCTCCCAAAGTGCTGGGATTACAGGTGTGAGCCACCGTGCTCGGCCTTACTGTCTATATGTCTATGAACATTTTGATCACAGCCACTTAACCAGTCTCTAACAAGTTCCAAACTTTTCCTCAGGAAAAGTTTGCCCAAGCTAGTTTCAAATTCCTGGCTTCAAGTGCTGAGATGACAGGCATGAGCCACCATTCTCAGCTGATGCCTTCTATTACTTGTTCTTGTTGAATAGCTCTGGTTAGAACTTCCATTATAATATTGAATAGCAGGACATCCTTTTCTTGTTCCTGATCTTAGGGGGAAAACTTCCACTGTTTCATCATTGATATCCTACTAGCTGTGGCTTTCTCATAAATACTTTATATCATGTTGGGAAATGGTCTCTTTATTCCTAGTTTTCTTAAGTTTTATCATTAAAAGGTTGGATTTTGTTATATACATTTTCTGTGTCAACTGAAATGATCATTTGGTTTTTCTCCTTTATTCTATCAATATGATATATTACATGGATTGATTTTCTTATGTTTAATCACCCCAGCATTCTTGGAATAAATTCCAGTTGGCTATGGTGAATGATCCTTTTAATTTGGTGTTGAGTTCAACCTGCTAATATTTTGTTGAGGGTTTTTTTCATCTATTTATAAAGGATATTGGTCTGTTATTTTCTTTTCCAATGATGTCTTTTTCTGGCTTTGGTATCAGGGTAATGCTGACCTCATATAATTAGTTAGAAAGTTTTTCTCTGCTTCATTTTTTGGGAAGAGTTTAAGAAGGAGGCTGGGCACAGTGGCTCACACCTGTAATCCCAGCACTTTGGGAGGCTGAGATAGGCGGATCACCTGAGGTCAAGAGTTTGAGACCAGCCTGGCCAACATGGTAAAACCTGTCTCTACAAAAAATACAAAAATTAGCTGGGCATGGTGGTGTACACCTGTAATCCCAGCTATGTGGGAGGCTGAGACAGGAGAATCACTTGCACCTGGGAGGTGGAAATTGCAGTGAGCTGAGATAGCACCATTGCACTCCAGCTTGGGTGACAGAGTGAGACTCTGTCTCAAAAAAAAAAAAAAGAAGGATTAGTGTTAATTCTTTAAGTGTTTAGTAGTTGGTATCTGCATTGTCATCATCATAAGGGTGTCTCCAGCTATATTCATCTGATTTTTCAGTTTGCTTTTCTGTCCTGTCAATTTCCTCTGTGGAAGGCATATATGTTCCATGAAGAAGGCTGCTGGGTGTTGTGTAGAACTCCTCTCCATATTTTTCTGTTACTCTTTAATATATTTCTTTGTCAGGTTTGATCTGCTTGGTCAACCAATGATCCTGGTGCAACTGGGAAACAGCATAATGTAAAAATCCCAGATTGGAGTTTTTCCTCTTTTTTTTTTCTCTCCCATCTTTCTGTATCTTTTCTCATAGTCTTTGTCTGAACATTTTTTTTTTCTCCTTCTTCCTGCAATTCCCATTTGAAATGAGACTTATTAGCTTCCCAGTTTGCAGGTAATTTTTAAGTCTTTTATTATCCCCCACAACTTCTTGGTGATTTAATTTTCAAGCTTCAGTGTGCTTCAGGTGCAGCTCCCAGAATTTGTGCAGTCTTTCTTGGTTTACGCTTCTGAGTGGCCAGCTCCTCAGCTGCTGCGAGGGCTTCCTTCTCCATGTTATCTACTGACACCTTCTCAGCCATAGTCTCAGCCTTCCTATGGCAGTGCTTTTTTTCCATACTCCTTCCCCCAACTCTCCATTTTGATACATAGTTTTGCTGGACATAGACTTTTTTCTCTTGCACTTTGAGTATACCCAGCCACTGCCTTCTCCATGGCTCCTGATGACAAATCAGCTGTTAATCTTATTGATGATCCCTTGTATGTGATGAGTCATTTTTCTCTTGCCTCTATCAAGATGCTCTTTTTGTCTTTGACAGTTTGATTATTATGTATCTAGGTGTTGATCTCTTGCTGTTTCTCCTGCTTGGAGCTCATTGAGCTTTTTGGGTGTGTAGATTAATCTAATTTGGGAAGTTTTCAAACATTATTTCTTCAAATATTTATGCCTTCTCTTTCTCCTCTCTTTATCTGCCTTTTTTTTTTTGAGATGAAGTCTCGCTCTGTTGCCAGGCTGGAGTGTAATGGCACAATCTCGGCTCACTGCAACTTCTGCCTTTCAGGTTCTAATGATTCTCCTGCCTCAGCCTCCCAAGTAACTGGGACTATAGGTACGTGCCACCATGCCCAGCTAATTTTTGTGTTTTTATTAGAGACAGGGTTTCATCATATCGGCCAGGATGTCTTGATCTCTTGACCTCATGATCTACCTGCCTCAGCCTCTCAAAGTGCTGGGATTACAGGCGTGAGACACCATACCCAGCCAGGCTTTTGTTATTTATTTTTATGTTCTTATACTTGAGGGTGTTCCACAGGTTTATAGGCTTTGTTCATTTTTTTCATTCTTTTTTCTTTCTGTTTCTGATGAAATTGGATAATCTCAGTTGACCTACCTACAAGTTCACTGATTTTTGTTCTGCCTTCTCAACTCTGCTTTTGAACTCCTGTCAATTTTTTTACTTCACTTGTTATACTTTTCAACCTCAAGGTTTCTATTTGGTTATTTTAAAAAGTAATTTATCCCTCCTTACTGATAAGTTCTATTGAGTGAGCCATTATTTCCACACTTCTCTTAAGTTTTTTAGTCTTTTTTTTTTTTTGGCGACAGGTTTTCACTTTGTCATCTAGGCCAGAGCACAGTGGTATGAATATGGCTCATTGCAGCCTCAACCTCCTGGGCTCAAGCCGTCTTCCCATCTTAGACTCTTGTGTAGCTGGGACCACAGGCAGGTACCACCATTCCCTGCTGATTATTTCATTTTATTTGTAGAGATGGGCTCTTGCCATGTTGCCCAGGCTGGTCTTGAAATCCTAGCCTCAAGCAATTTGCCTGCCTCAGCCTCCCAAAACACTAGGATTTAGAGTAAGCCACTATGCTTGGCCTAGACATAATTTTTCTTTGTTCTTTTTTTTAAAAAACATATTTTAAATAGTAGATTTTGCTAGGCACAGTGACTCACACCTGTAATCCTAGCACTTTGGGAGCCTGAGGCGGGAGGATTGCTTGAATCCAGGAGTTTGAGACCAACTTAGGCAAGATAGTGGGACCCTGCCTCTATGAAATTTTTTTTTTCAAAGCTAACATACTGTTTTTTTAGTAACTCTAATATTTGGGATTCTGCAGGGTCACTTTTTGTTGATTGCTTTTTTCTCCCCCCCTCATGTGTGTATATAGGCCATTTTTCTTTTTTCTTTGCATGTCTTATAGTTATTGAAAACTGGGCATTTAGAATAGTATAATGTGGCATTTCTAGAAATCAGATTCTCCCCTCCCTCTCAGCTTTGTTGTTGCTATTTGCCATTGTTGTTGTTTGCTTGTGTAGTGACTTTACTGAACTAATTCTGTAAATTTTGTATTTTTTCTGTTGTGTATGGCCACTGAAGTATCTGCTTGGCTAGCTTAGCCAAAGACTAGACAGAGGTTTCATTAAATGATTGCACCCAATGAGTCTCCCAGTCTTTGTTGGAGGGATATATACATATATTTTTCTGGAACTATTTTAGCGTCACTTGCTGACATACAGGACAACATAGGCTCCCAACCACTGTGGAGCACAAAAGACAAACTGGAGCAGCTGCACATCCTGAGCAGCTCCCAAATTCCAGTATCTTGGGGGATTGAACCATCTCTCCTAGAGTCTCACCTCTGCACAGTGAGGCCCTGGTGGCTATTGTCCTGGTTTCTGCTGATTATTTTGCACTGGAGTCTCTCTTTGTTTTAGTCAATAGAATCTCTAATGCCCACTTTCACTTTTCAATTTATATACAGGCTGAAGTTTCCCCACTCTCCCCCAGCCCCAAACTCTGTTTCATCCCAGCACCTACCTTGGGCCAACCTTCAGTCCTTGTTCCTGCTCCTATTATTTTCTTCACCCCAGATTAAGGTTTCTGGGGTATCCTTTCCTAGGATCCAGAATGAGGTATAGTCTCTCACTCCAATTGAAGCTCAACATTTGTTGAAAACTTCCACCATTTACTCTCTGTAATTCAAAGATCTTAGGAATCATTTTGTCTTCTAGCTCCCAACCTTGTTCAGTACAGCCTGGCCTCCCGGGACTATGTGCCATTTTCCATTCTTCCAAGAGAATTTCCTATAACCAACAATATTTGGAACCAACTAGAGCACCACTTTTGAAAGAGCCTCATGTAGCACTGGTGGGTCCTGGCCTACAGGATCTAAGAGCTTTTGGTGCTAATGCAGAATGGGTCAGGAAATGACTTATAAATGTGTTCAAGAGAGAACCTAGAGTGGAAGCAACTGGAAAACACCCTGAAAGTTCACTTGAGCAGAAAGCCTGTAGATGTGTATTGTTCATGGCTTTCCGACAATGATACATTGATCCCTCTGGGAAGTCCTATTTGAAACCTGGAAATTTGGCACCCTTAGTTCAGCAAAACTGCCTAAATACCTCTTGGAAGCGTTCCTTTCTTGATGCAGGTGCTACGGGCACTAGAAGCCCAGGTGGTATCGTTTTGAGTGTGGCAGAGATAGGGCTTACCTCTTAAAGTCTCTCAATCCATAAAACTTAAGGTGATAGAGACCCAATCATGGCTCCTTTCCCAAGTCCACCTTTACCCCTCAGCCACCCAAGTTTCAGGGATGGCTAAATTGAGGTTGCTTAGCTCCTTGAGAGAAACAGGCAGATCAGGAGATAAGCTTATCACAGAAAGTTCAGCCCACACTCTGGAGAGTCCTTTCCCTGCCTCCTCAACTGTGAGCAAGGAAGTTGAGGGGACCCTGAGTTCAATGAAGACAGCAGACAAACTTTTTAGCTTCTCTTACCCTCTCCATGGACAAGTCATGTCAGAGCGAGACTATTTGGGGGCCAAGAGAGGCAGTCCAGAGTCACTACAAGTCAGACAGACAATGGCAGGACATACCCAACAGATGAGAGCAGACTGTGTCCCAACATACTCTGGCCATGGAGGAGCAGTGACTGGAGGCAGAAGGGGCTCACCACAGAGCATAGCATCTTCTTGGAGTTTTTTCTTTAGGGAAAAGATATTGGAGATTAGGCATTTCTTTAAGAGCCAAAGAGGTCAGAGAGGTAGGAAGTCCAAGGAGACTTCAGCTCCTTAAGCCACAGTGGGAAGATGTCCAGGAGGTAAATGCCTATCTGAGTAGTCAAGGGGCTCCAGTGACTAAGGAGAGCTCCCCAACCAAGAATGCTGGTTGCCCAAGATCCAGGATGGCCAAGCCTTAAGGAGTATATTACTGTCATACAAGATGAGCAAATGATTATCATAGTACTGTCATTACAAAATTAAACACACACACACACACACACACACACACACACACACACACACACACACCCCTTTACTATAAAAACATTCAGGGGCTTATCAATGTAAGAAAACCCAATAAAGACCTCACCCCCTCAGGACCAGATTGAACCAGTCCCTCCCACAGCTCTTTTACCATCTTGACTTTTCTACAACTCTGTGCATGCAGGCGGGCGTGCGTGTCTCTAGGGGTGGTTACACAGGCATTACAATAGCAGAAATCCCTTACACAGCCTCTAAGAAGGGTAAGGTTCAAATTGCAGGCAAGGTTGCACTCAGCCTGAGGACTTTCCCATTGAAATGTATTTTGTCTTAGATGCCTCGCTTCTAGGTTTTCAAAATCCTCTCCCAAGCTGGGCATGGTGGCTCACACCTGTAATCCCAGCACTTTGGGAGGCTGAGGCAGGCGGATTACCTGAGGTCAGGAGTTTGAGACCAGCCTGCCCAACATGGTGAAAACCTGTCTCTACTAACTAAAAAATACAAAAATAAGCCAGGTATGGTGGTACATGCCAGTAATCCCAGCTACTCAGAAGGCTGAGGTGGGAAAATTTCTTGAGCCTGGAAGGTGGAGATTGCAGTGAGCTGAGATTGTGCCATTGTACTCCAGCCTGGGTGACAAGAGTGAAACTCTGTCTCAAAAAAAAAAAAAAAAAAAAAACCTTAACCCCAGAGTGTGCTCAGCAGGGCATGGTAATTTCCCAGGTCTTGTGTGTCTACATAGAGGCCAGAGTGAGCAGTCTGGCCCAGTGGACCAGAATCCCAAATCTTCCGGCCTCAGGAAAGATCCCGGACGAGAATTTAGCCACAAGTCAAGAGAGAGGCTACCTTAGGAATCCAAAAGGAGGAGCATTGAGTAGGGGATATAGGGTGGGGGTGTCTCCCTGCCCAGGCCAGGGCATTACATACCATTGTGAGCAAGACCCCCTGGTTTCTGCACATTTCCTCCTTTCGAAGAAGGTACAAAAGTACCTCAGGTGAAAGGATGAAGAGCTTTTCTTCAGTGTCTTTGTTCTGGGAAAAAAGCCAGTTAGTGTCGTCTGTCTGAATAGTACTGGGGACACTGGCGCTCAGGAGGGCATGACTGTCACGGGCCTGATCCTGGAGAAGACGTGGGCTTCATGCTCCGAGGAAAGTCAGCCCAGGAGGACATACAGGGCCACGCAGAACCTGCAGATGGGTATTTCTGCAACTATAGGGCTCCTTCCTACCCAGATCTCAGGAAAGGGACAAGTACCCCCTCATGCAGCCACCACTTAGGTCCTGAGGGCCAGAGATGTCTCAGCAGACACAGGCAGGTCAGATGCCAGAACAGATATCCCCAGATAACTGTGAGATTTGAGGATTTGCAGCTGTGTTCAATGCTTCCTGTGTCCACTGCCAGGCCCCACCAGCATGGGCCAAGGAGACCAGGTACCTTTAGCTACCCTCTCCAACGTCTAGGCTCTGTCTAGTCTCTTCTAGTCAGCCAGAAAGTCCTTCATCCTTGTCAGGAGCGGTGGCTCACGCCTGTAATTCCAGCACTTTGGGATGCCAAGGCAGGCAGATCACTTGAGGTCAAGAATTCGAGACCAGCCTGGCCAGCAGAGTGAAACCCCGTCTCTACCAAAAATACAAAAATGAGCCAGGTGTGGTGGTACATGCTTGTAATCCCAGCTACTCAGGAGGCTGAGGCAGGAGAATCACTTGAACCCAGGAGACAGAGGCTGCAGTGAACGAAGACCGCATCACTGCACTCCAGCCTGGGTGACAGAGCAAGACTCTGTCTTAAAAAAAACAACAACAGTCCTCCGTCCTCTCCTAGAAGGAAAATTTATCTGACTCGGAGAAAATTTAGACAAGAAGAGAAAATCTATTTGTTTTCACACTAGCTAGCCATCTATTTTTTCTTCCCAAATAGATGTTTTTTCTAATAGCTGAGTGGTACTTTCTGTCTGTGCTGTGTTTGGAATATTATGTTTTAGAAGCCCCAGGAGACTTACAGGAAGGGGTCAGCTTCAGCTTATACTGAGGGCCTGCTTGGGCTTCTCTAAGATGACCAGGGCCCAGGAGGGAGGTTGACAGTGGCCCTGGTCACCCACCCCCATCCCAGGTATGTCGCTCCTGCTCAGATGCCATATTTTTAAAATACTTTTATTTTTTACATAATACTGTCATTACAAAAAAATACAAAAAAACTACTATAAAAACATTCAGGGACTTGTCAAAGTGAGAAAACCTAAAGACCCCACCCCAGGATCTGGCTGAAGCAGTCTTCCCCCAGCTCCTTCACTATGACCTTTATACAACTGTGGGAATGAGGTGGGGTCACACAGGCATAAAAGGGCTGGGAATTCCCCACACAGCCTCTAAGGGTAAGAAATAAGTAGCTTCACATATCACAAAAGTGGGATTTGGAAGTTTGGGGGTGGCTAGGCCCTGAGTTCAGAGGTATGGGGAGAAACCTGTGACCCTGAATCTCTTGGTGGGGAATAGCTGCCACCTGACCCCAAAGCTCTTTCCCTTCCTGATGAAGGCTGGGAGATGGGCCCTGCCCCCCACCTCTTAGCCTTAATACCTCAGGCCCTATTCCCTGCCCTCCACCCTTGAACACTCCTGAGAGCAGCAGGGAGGATAGAACCTCTAGCTCTGTGGGTATAGGCAGGGCAGCTGTTGCAGAGGCTGCTGAGGCCAGCTCACCCCCCTGCTCCAGATGAAAAGTGTCTCGTGCTCAAGTCCCTGCTCACAGGTTATGGACCTTCCCTTCTTATCTCCTCTCCTCTCTCCTAGAGAGGCACAGACAGCTCTAGGCCAGTGCTTCATGTGCATGAATATGTGTGTCATAACCTTGGACACTGGACCTGGGGGTGGGGCTGAGAAAGCAATGTCCTTTCTATTCTCTTCTGCCCCCAACAGCAGGAAGCCAAAGGGAAGGGAGGGGACTGGTATTAGCAAAGCTGAGAGGGGAGGAGGACATGCTATGTACAGGCATGGATAAGGAATCTCTACATATCTTCAAGTAGCACTCAGGTCACTTTCCAGCCACTGCAGTGGAAACTGGATTCAAAGCTAGTGACATGAACATTGACCCCTGGCCTGGGCTAGCTTTCCCCACCTCCCTCCCACTCCCCCCAGGCAGCCCAGCTCTGAAAGGGGTCAGGGACAGGAACATTTTCCTGAAAACCAGTGGCTGTTTTTTGCATTTTAGAAAAAGTTGCCAGTGTCCAGTGGACATCAAGCTGGGTGCACATTGAGTGGGGCGAGTGTTGGGGGTATTGCTGTGGTAGGCTCTGGACTGGCTGGGGCAGAGCCTAGGAACAGGGTAGGTGCTGCTTAAGGATCTGTCTTGTCTGTGGTGTTAATCTGTCTGGGAAGCGAACTTTGAACTCAACAATGAGGTCTCCCCGCTGAGTAGGCACTTTGGGGAAGGGAAGGCCCTCCCCACGGAGTCTCTTCACGGTGCCTGGCTTGATGACATCATTGCAGGGCAAAGGGATCACTCGGCCGTCGATGGTGGGAATGTTCACAGTGCAGCCACACAGCGCCTGGGGAAGATGAAGCAGAAAGTGAGGAAAAGGTGGGGTAAGGTGAGTGGGAAGGGAGGAAATAGATAGAAGTGAGGAAAGAATGTGCCTGCTGGTGGGAAGAGAGGTAATCTCCCCAGCAGGCACACACAGCTAACTAGGCCCCACCTCCTTGAGGCTGATCAGGGCACTGTAGAGCACGTTGGTGCCGTCTCGGCGGAAGTGTGCATGGGGCTTGTCTTTGAGCACAAAGACAATGTCAGCAGGGATGTTGTCAGGCGTGGCGTCGCCCTCTTTGGGGAAGGTGATCTTGGTGCCTTCCTTCCAGCCGCGCTTGATGACGATGTGCAGGATCTTGTCCTCAGTGCGCACAGTTCGCCCATCAGGGTTGAGGCGCCGCCTCGTGATCTTCATGCGCTTGGTGGAGCCATGGTAGATCTCCTCCAGGGACACCCGCAGCTCGTGCACCACTGGGGGGTCCTGTACCTTGCGCCGAGGGTACAGTGGTTCTGGGGCTCGCCTTGGACCCCTACTCAGCCCATTGAAGCCAAAACGGCCGAAGGCGCCAAATGGGTCCTCATCTTCATCCACATCCATATCATCTGGGTCAAAGCCACTGAAGGGTCGAGTGGAGCGGCTGCTGGCAAAGAAGATATCGAAGGGGTTGGAGCCACCAAAGAAGGAGGCAAAGGTGGCATGGGGGTCCCCATGAAAAGTGTAGTGAAAGGAGCCACTGGAGCCACCTGATGTACCGCCGCCGGTCTTCAGGCCTAGAGGGGAGGAGAAGTTAGGAGCAGTGTGGCTCATCCTGGCCCCACCCCAGTATCTTCCCCCTGCCTGCTAGCTCCCAGTTCACAGGCCTAGAGAGATAAGCAACCTTTAAATCCCACAGAGAGGGCCAGGCTAATAGAGTAAGAAAGGCTTCTGGCAAGATTATTTTCCACTCCTGATTATATATTTAATAATGATGAACAACTTGAGATTCAAAGAGGCTGGCTTACCCAATAGGTGGAAAAGCCAGGACTACAGGACTTAAGAGACTGTGACTTCCAGGCCTGTAATCTCTTCTACATACTCATCGTCCAAAGATGTCTCATACAGCCTTGAATGAATAGCCTGGTATCACATTACAAGTCATACCTGGTTCCCAAATCTTTGCTTATCTCCAAATACATACAGGACAAGGGGCAACCAGACAGGATGTGACCACAGAGGGGGCTGGTAAGTGAACAGTCACAAATAGGGTAGGGATCCAACCCAGGAGGAAGACCACTTCCACTCTGCTTCTAACAATGTTTCCTCTTTCCCTGACTCCTGCTCAAATGGGAAACCAGGAGGCCTCAAAAAGCAGGAAAGCTCATTAGCTTGGAGATGAAGAGCTATTTTTCTAGAAAAAGTTTTCAAATGATTTGTTCCCACACTCTGCTCGGTGTTACACAACTTTAGGGAGTGTCATTCACACATTGTACAGACATAGACTACAATGGGAACGGAGCTCCCCGGAGTTATACAACAGTGAACGCCATACCCCACACCTAATGTTGAGCAACCAAAATGCATGAATGGGCTGGCACATGGCAGGTGGTGACCTTAGCTGCTCTCTCTGTAGGGTCTTGTCTAAGGGACTCAGATTCCTGGAGCAGCCTTCATGCGGAGGAGGGGGTGCTGGCGGTAGTGGGGGATGTGGGGAGAGGGTTCACACTGAGAACTGCTCTGGAATACATAGACTAGGGGTGAGGCCCAGACTAGGAAAGAGACCCTTCTCTTTGAGGCCATTTATCTAGAATTTCAACTGATCATGAAGATCTGAGCCTAATTTAGCTGCTATTTCCTGGGACCACAAGGGCAGGTTTGAATTTCACTAGAGAGGCCAAGTGGCAGACAGTTCAAGGACTTGTGGCAGCTGCCTCTTCACCCCTCCCCCAAGACCTAGGATCTCTTCTTTCCTTCTATCGCAGGGCCAATCATCAGGCAAGTTCAAACAGCCTGGCAGAGCTGGTGACAGAGGGAGGGAGGCTGGACTGACGATGACGGGAAGAGGTAATTCTCTCTATAGGGATTCCTGCTCTCCCACTCCCACCCCCTTTTCAAGCTGGGAGCAATTTGTCCCTAGCCAGAGCTGTACACAGAGTCTGTGTATAGAACTGCTTTATAATAGATGGCTACTGGGGATTGGGCAGGGTGGACAGAAATGTAAGCAACATTTCTAAGCTGCTTCTCCCTCCCCAGGCCATGGAGGTACCCTTAAGGCCATGCCACATCCTCAGGGGTCCTCCTGGGATGAGGCTGTGCATCTTAACCTGGTGTCTCGACCCCTTCACTTAGGCAGAAGGGTGAAGTATCTCAGGGGAGCTCTCTCAGCAACTGCCTTCTTTCTAAACAAAGGTGAGGCTGGAGAAATGAGTGCAATTCCAAGACAGGTCACATGGTGGCATGGTGTCTGCACTGCTTCCCTTTTCCCCACTCCTATCCCTCCCATCCCTCCAAGCCAGAGAGAAAAATGTCTTAGCTTGGAGAATATGGGGGGTTCCAGCTGGTATCTGGTAAATCTGGGAGTTGGCACGTCTGGGAGGTAAGCAGGAAGAATGCAAGGAACCAGTAGCGTGGAGAATAGGAAGAGGGAGTTGGGAGGACAAGAGTGCACAGAGGGACATGGAACCCAAGGCCAGGAGGAGGGGAAGAAAATAACCTTCTTATCTACATATGATTAGCCCATTTAGTTTTGAGGATAGATGGGGAGGGTGAAGAGGAGGACAATGTGGAAAAAAAGGTGGATACTGTTGGGGAGGAAGGACAGTTCTTCCTAGGAAGGAGAGTCCTCAGCTGTGACAATGTCTCTTAATATAGCCTGACAGGTGCCTGTGGCTGGCGGGTAGCAGGCAGCCCTGACAGGCAGGCCCAGAATTAGCAGCTACATCATGGCCGTGGGATGTGCTGGGAGGGGCCTCCCTCTCAGAGGCTTTATTTGGGCCTTTCCTGCCTCCTACACTGTGGCCACCAGCTACCCCAGGGAGGGGGTCAGATGCCAGCCACAGTTCCCTTTCCGCCCTTGGATCCTTGCCACTTCCTCTGGGATGCAAAGCTCCACCTCTGTTCTGCTGGCAAGAAGCAGGCAGGGCCGGGGGAGGGAAGGGGACAACCATTTCTGCTCAGAGCTCTGGTAGTTAATTCCCAGGCTGCTTAGAGGCCAGACTTTTATGCTGATGAATGTAAATGCTGTGTCCTCAGAGAGCCACACACTCCCTCTCTCCAACCTTCCCCATCAGCCAATGAAGCAGCAGAGACTTCAGGCAGGACTAATAAGGCTGGGAAGGAAAGAAGGGCAGGAGAGGCCCCTGGCTGTTGTTTCAGACCTCTCTAAGGCCTGAACCTGAGGAGGGAGAAGGGCAGAGAGAGGCAGGGAGAACTACGGTGAGCTGAGCTGGGTAGTGGGTGGGCTCCTCTCTCCTCTGGGTAGCCGTGCTAGAAACCCTGGCCGCCCTCACCCCCTCCACAGCCTCCAGTTCCCTGCTACAAAAACTGGTACACCCAGGACCCCCACCAAGCACAGGGGTCCAGGATTGGGCTAGAGTGTTACCCTCTTACCTTCCTCCCCATACTGGTCATACAGGCCCCGTTTCTTTGGGTCACTCAGCACATCATAGGCCTCTGCAATCTCCTTAAACTTCTCTTCAGCATTGGGTTCTTTATTCTTGTCTGGGTGGTACTTCAAGGCCATCTTCCGGTAGGCTTTCTTGATCTCATCCTCATTGGCCCCTGATGGGATCCCAAGAATCTTGTAATAATCTTTTCCCATCACAGCCACTGGACCAGCACTGGTCTCCTTGTTTCTGAAAGAAACCCAGGGCCAAGACTTGATGCCTTCTTCTCTTCTGCCCCAGCCCTGTTCCTAATGATCTTGCAATCCCTAAATGACTCCCTGGGTAACCTTCAGCAGGTCATGCCTGTTCTGTGGGCCTGTGTCCCCCATCTGTAAAATGAAAGATTTGGACTAGATGATCTCTTCCAGCTCTGACATTCTAGGATTCTGTGATTCCGTCTTCACCTCCTGGGTTTTCCCAGCAGGAAGCTGAAGGTTGTGGCCCACTTCTTGGGGCTAGGCTGAGGCCCTGGTCCTTGGGCCAGACTGAGGACCCCTGAGAGGCCCTGCTGAGTGAGGTGGCACCATGGACTGAGCAACCCACGCACAGGAGCTGGCGAAGGTCAGTGTAACGGGTGAGGTCACCTGAGCATCGTGGTCTCCTGTGCCATGCCTCAGGCATGATTCCAGGTTGAGGGCAGCTTGGGCAGTGGCCCAGGACTGGGAACAGGCCTGGGTCTTCCGCCAGCTGTCCTGGCCAGCCAGACTGAGTCAGGGAATGGGTGTCTGGAGTCTTCTCTGCCATTGGAGACCCCAGGCCTCCCTGCCCCCGCCTCTGTGATTATGCTAAGCCTCACGTGTGACTCAGATCACCAGATGACTCACAGCCTTTGGAAACTGCTGTTTCCAACTCCCTCATTAGTAGGGGGAATGGGTGGGGTGGGGTGGGGGGGGGGGGGGGGGGGGGGGGGGGGTGGGGAGGGGGGAAGGGAGGGATTGGGGGAGATACTCTCCTTCCCCCAACCGGGGCAACAGTTCCCTTTACTCATTTCCCAGCGTCTACACACAAAACTTCTAGGGTTGTGCTGCCTAAGCACCAGTGTGAGTGAACAAAAGCTTCCTGGGGACAGGACTTTTTAAACCCCAGTGGTTAGGAGACAATTGGGCACTAACCAACCACCATTTCTTTAATATCATTCCTAGCCCCACCCCACGCCCCCAGTCCACCCCTGTGGTTTAGGATCGGACCCAGCGTCAGTCCCATATTCCTCTGACAGTCCTTCTTAAGGTGGGTGCAGGAGCATTTGTTATAAGAGAAATGCACAACCCAAATTCTTCCATTCCAGTCTTCCTCCATCGGTGTATCTGTGGTGGATATCAGGGGAAGGGGGACATTCCTGTAGCTAGAGCTCTCTAGAGAAATGGCCAGAAGCCATTTTCACCCTTCTGAGACCTGGCCAACCCGCACCAAGGTCAGGAGAACCAGTCTTTCTAGCGATGTCCTAGGCTGGCAGCCCCAGCTGAGGCCTGCTTTTCTGCCTCTGACTGCTTCACAGCAGGGAAGTGTACAGGGTATCCTGGCAGGAGTGAGGGCTGTAACCAGGTAAGGGGGAGGCATCCGAGGCCCTAGGTGGGCAGTGACGATGGCCCTCACTGCTGCCCCCACAGGGCCTGCTGCAGGTGGCTGGGTTGACTCATGGTTCTGGGAGTCACCTTTCTCTGACGAAGAAAAGACTCCACATAGGCGGGTACTCCCCCATTGCCCCCCACCAGCAATGTCATGTCTGTGGGGGAGACGGGGGTTGGGGGAGGCAGAGAAGAAAGAGCACCTGGAGGGGGCAGCCATTTTCAGAAATGGCAGCAAAAGCCACCTGAGAGGGAGCTGGGGGTGGTCTGCCATTTCTGCCTCAGCCCACACCTTCTTTACCCTGGGACTGGGAAGGAACCCTGGCACACCAAGAGGGTGCCCCCAGAGAACTAGAGCAGCTTCCAGGCAGAGGGCCAGTGGGACAGCTCACCAACCACCCACCTCCTTTTGCTGTCCCTGCATTACCTCCACACCCAGCCAGCTTCCTCCCTGGTACCCCCCTGCTAGCTGCTCTAGGCCCATATATCTCTTGCCTCCACAGACACAGGGCAAGCTCTTTCAGATCTGCCTCCTTTTTCTCCTTCTGCTTTCCTCCCTCCTTCCCTTCCCCCCTACCCACAGGCCACGTGTTGGAATGACAAAGGAGCCCCATGGCATGGCACTGCCTTTGATGGAGAAGAATGAGAAGGATGTTAAGGTAGAGGCAGGAAGGAAAGATGGGGAGAAAATGGCGAGGGGGACTGTTGAGGTACAGGGAGGGGAGATGGCTGATACAGAAAATGAGGTACTGATGGATGGGGATGAGTGACAGATGGAAATGGCTGAGGTGGAAAACAGGTTAATGATGGGTTGAAAGGGAGGAATGTGTAGAGAGTTGAAATATTGGAGGAAATGTCTGTGGAAAATGGATGCCCAAAGGGTTTGAGATAGGAGAGGAATGATAAGGGGTGCAATTCATTCAGATATGAGAGTGAGGCAGGAGGGGGCTTCCTGCATGTCATGGAGGGGATGAGGATGAAGTGGAGGAAGCAGGAAGGCAATGGAGGGGATGGCCACGTGAAGGGTTTGACTGGGTATGGGTATGAGTGCCCTTCTCCGGAGGGACTTACCGAAACTTTACAAACCCATTCAGCGTCCACGCTCGAAGTTTTAAGGGCTCCAGCTGAATTTTAAACATCAAGCTGGCTAAGAAGTCTTCTCCCCAGGAGTGTGGGAAGCTCCGGAAAGCTCCTCGGGCCTGTAGTGGGGGTGCTGCTGGGGGTGGGCAGGAGAGCACTGTGCGCTTAAACATGCCCAGCCAAGCCCCTCACCTCTGATCGCTCCGCGGAGCCGGCCTGGAGTGCTGCAGCTCTGGAAGCCACCTCCTCGGACTCTCAGAGGCGCGTGCCCAGCAAGGGCTGTCTGGCGCAGCAGGTGCCGGACCTGATCCCCAGGTGTGGAGAGTGAAGGGAGAGGACCCACGGCCACCTGCTCTCAGGTGCAGCAGTGTCTGGCTGGCTGTGAGCGGCTGTATGGCAGTGTGACAGTGAGGCTGGCAGTGCAAGCGTGTTTGTGAGTGGCAGTGTGTGTACCTGTGACAGGTGTGATTGTGAGGGCCCGAGAGGCAGTGAGCTCCTGTCGCCTCTCCCTGGGGAGGACCCGACCCCAATCCCCAAGAACCTACTCAATGAAGTCACTGACGGGAGTCTCCTCCCTCGCGGATGGGCGGGGCAGAGCGAAGCTCGGCCCGGACAAAAGGCGCGGCGCGGAGAGGAGGGGAGGGGGCTCGGGCGGGGGAGGGTGGTCGGTGATGTCACCCGCGCTGGCTGGCTGGCCTGCTCACAGACGCCTCCGCCCCACAGAACCCAATCTGGTCCGACCCTCCCCTCCCCTCCCCTCCCCTCCCCCGGCTCAGAAGCTGGCTGCCCCCTGTGACAGCCAAGCCCGGGTCGCCGACTCCGAACACCCTGCAGACCCCGGGGCCCCGCACCCACAGGGCAGCAGAGCCTACGGGCCCTCTGTGTCCCAACCCCTCCTCCCCCCGCCCCGATACCAGGAGCCCTGGCTTCGCGACGCCCCACTCCCAGGACCCCCGAGTCCTGGCTCGGCGCCCTCACCGGTGAGGAGCTGCGGGCGCCGCCGTGGTCCGTGAGACAGTCGCTGCCCCCTCCCCCGGCTCCGACTCAGCCGCCTCCACCCGGGACAGGAGTCGCCTGCCCGCCGGCAGCCGACAGCGGGACCGGGAGCCCGCCCCCCCACGGCTCCGCCTCCGCGCCGCCCATTGAGCCTTCTGCCCGTCACTCAACTCAGCCTCTGCTGTGATTGGGCAGCTTTCAACGAGCGGCTTGGTGATAACCGCCCATCCTCCGCCCCTGTCACCCGGCCACACGCGCACACATTCCAAGCAGTAATTGGTGTGGATCTGATTGGCGCCCTCTGGGATCACTCAACCACGCCTCTTTGCCATCTCGTCGTGCCATTGGTGAAAAAGACAGAGGGCGGCAACCCCGCTCGCCCTTTGATTTTATTGGTTCATGCTTGAGACTCAGACCCGAGCCCGAGGCAACTATATTAGTCCAATCTCCGAGTTGAGAAGGTGGGACGTACTGGCCACTGCTCGAATCCCAGGAGAACCTTCTGGAACCCGTGCGACGTCAAAGGCAGACTTAAAGGAAAACTGCACCCACCAGTTGGCCGTGCATTCTTTTTTTCCTTAATTGGGGGACAGGGGGAGAGAACAGTGCACTCTGGGAGGTGTAGTCCCTGGACCGGGGCCAAAAGGTCAGCACTTCTTACTCGCCTTCCAGCCAATGGTGAAGCCACCTCGAGCTGACCTCATTTAGCTTTACCTTACCCTCACCCCGCGGTGGCCTGACGTGACCTAACGGAATCTCTAACAGACTCCACGGACCCGGGTTTCCGAGCCCTCCGGACCTCTCCCCTAAGGGAAGTGGGTAGCTCTGCACAGGCCAGTGCTTCCAGGAGTCTCTCCTGCCCACCCTCTGTACAGTCCCTCATCCTCGCGCCCCTCCTCAGCGACTCCGCGGTCCCCATTTCAGTCCCCTTTCTAATCAGTCTCTCATCCTGCTTCCCCCTTGAGTGCCTGTGTTTTAGCCCTTTCCTTCTTGGCCCTCGAAGATCTCCTGTCTTCCCCCAGTGATCTGTCTTGTCCCATTCTTGGTCCTTTCTCTACACCCCTGATCTCCCCCATCCTAGCTCTCCCCTTTAATCTTTCATCTCTCTCCCCATGATCCCCTTCCTTAACACCCTCAGACTCTCTAGTCTCCCCCACTCCCCATTAAGTCATTAGATCTCAGCCCCAGTGTCCCCGATGCAGGGAGCAGGCGGGGATGCGGAGGCGGTCGCCGGCGGAAGCCGCCGCTCGAGCAGACATGGTGCTCGAGGGAGTGGGGGTGGGGGGGTAATCTGGGGGTGAAGAGGGAAGAGGGGTGCCGGGGGGGTTGATGATAAAGGAAGGGTCAGGGCAGAAGCACTCCTTTACTTCTTTCTTTCCTATTTCCCAGAGAGAGAGAGTTTGGACACCCATGAGGGAGGCCTTGCTAGAAACTGCGGCTTGAGTACCTGGGCCAAGAGTGAGAAGGGAGGGGGCCGGGATCCTGGGGTCAGGTCTGCAGATTCTTCACTACCTGACTTCGTGCCAGGAGTCTCTATGGGGATCCCAAGGGTAAAGGGGCATGAGGTGTGGAGGAAGAAAGGGACTTGGGGTGAGAGGAGGATGGAGATGAGGTAGAGTTGGGCCCAGGATAGGAGCAGAGATGGGGTGATGAATATGGGGAAAGAAGAGCATGAGGAATTTGGGAAGATGGAGTTGAGAGAGGGGAGGTGGGGAGGGGGGTGGAGAGAGGAGGGGGAGATGGGGTGAGGGAGATGGGGAAGGGAGGGGCATGGGACAGAGGAGAGATAGGGTGGGAGTAAGGAGGGGAGAGAAAAGAAGGGCTGAGGAGGGGCGGGGAGGCAGGGTGAGGGATGAGGAAAGAAGGGGTGAGCAAGGAAAGGATGAGGCACAGAGATGGGGTGGGGAGGAATGAGGAAGGGGGAGGAGAGGAAGGAGGGATGGACTAGTGTGACAGAGATGGGTGAGGTGGGGTGAGGGGCCCTGTACCCTGCTGGCTCCTCAGATGGGGGCTCTCACTCTCCCACCTCCAGACCTGTGGGGCCCAGGCTGTGGGTGGCTCTACTTCTTCCTATCCCAGTTCTGTCTTTTTTGCCTCCCCCAGCCTTGCCTGTGCCAACACGGAGGCAGAGAGTTTAGTCACCAGCCTTTACCTGGCCCCTGCTAATGCTAAAGTGTAGGCTTGGACCTTCGAGGCTGTGGGATTGTGCCTTCAGGTGTTGATGGCATAGACTCTGTTGTCTGCCTAGTCCAAGGTTCCTCCCCTCGGTCCCATTGTCCTGGGCATCAGGTGTTTGTGGTGCTCAATGTGGCATGGACCGTGACAGTGTGTGGTGCTCAGTGTGGCATGGACTGTGACAGCGTGGTCCTGGAGTCTGTGGACGCTGTGAGCTTACAGGCCACATTCACACCTCATCTCCTTCTTTGTAAATGGAGATCAGTGCCTCAGGGGGTTGTTGAGAGGGTTAATTAAGGTAATGCAGATAATGCACTTAGTTCTGAGCTGGGCATGTAGTTTATACCCAACCAATGGTTAACTTGGTTGAGTTAACCAAGTTAACCATTACTTTTCATGTTCACAAATGCTGGGACTGCGAGTGCATCCATAAATCTGAGTCTGATTGGGAGTTATTTGTAGTGTGGTACTGGTAATGTGATTTATGAGAGTGGATCTGTGTAGTTATTTTTGTGTGGTGGTGTGCCCAATTCTGTTACATGTTGTAGGTATATGATTTTGGGCCAGTGTACATGTGTGAGTAAATGACTGTGGGGGCATGTCTCTACATGACAGAGTGGATGAGGTATGTGGCTGTTGACAAGTTGACACTATGTCTGCCAGCGTATGCACACATCTGCGATCATGCCAGTCCCAAACGCCCCCACTCGCCCTCCCTCCCCTTGGAGACGTCATAACCCTAGGTGTCCCTCATTTCCTCACCCTGAGGGAACCGGAATCTGTGGGCAGGGGTGGGGGTGGTTGCCAGTGAGGAGGTGTTTTAGACAGAGGCACATGTTCCCTCCCAGACTGCATAGGGAAGGGAGCCCCTATCCTGCTCACATCCCGAAGGCTGCAGAGGAAGTGCCCCCCAGCCTGTTCTCAGTTCCCTGTCTTGTCACCATGGTAGCGGTTGCTAGGGGTTCCCATGGTTGCTAAGATCTGGGTGTGGGAGGCTGCCAGGCCCTGTTGCCAGTAGAAACAGAGAATCCTGGGGGAAAGGAAGACTACCCCCACAGCTGCCAGCTCTCTGCAGTGACAGAACTAGCCTTTGGGCCGCTCTCTCCCCCAGTTGTACCTATGATTTGTATGTGATAGTACTAGTGTGTGTGTGGGAGCAGGAGCGGGGGTTTTAATAGGAATCCACAACTAGAATACTGGGATACTAGAATACTGAGGAAAAGGGGGCTCCTTGGCCTACCCGTCACCATCCTTAAAGTTGGGAGGGCCTTACAAATTAGTGACTACCCCCATCTCTACTAAAATACAAAAAAAGTTAGCCAGGCTTGGTGGTGCATGCCTGTAATCTCAGCTACTTGGGAGGCTGAGGTAGGAGAATAGCTTGAACCCAGGAGGTGGAGGTTGCAGTGAGCTGAGATTGTGCCACTGCACTCCAGCCTGGGCAACAGGCTAGAGACTCCCTCTCAAAAAAAAAAAAAAAGAAAAAAGAGTGACTACCTCCTTCTGTTCCTCATCTCTCTCTCCTGGGCAGTCTCCCTGCTTGTTCTTGAGTTCTTCAATGAGTGGGTACTCATTACCTGATGCTTTTTCCTGGGTGTAGGAATGCCACGTTGACCCATTACCTTGGCTGCAGATGGCCTTCCTCCTGTGATCAGAGTCTGAGCATCTCACCTGATACATGCTTCATGCTGATACCCAGGCCCAGACTTTGGTCCCACACTGAGTCCCAACTATGACTTCAGCCTGAGACACAACCTGGTTATTGTCCTGGTAGAGACAGTTCCCCAAATCCAGCCTCTGCCTAAACCCTCCTCCTAGACATTGCCGAGCCCTAGTTTTGATACAAATACTTGAACTCATCTTCAGATTCAGTTCTGATCCTATACTGAACTAACTGAACACTACCAGGGGTCTGACTCTGATACTTGGCGTCTGTTTGGGTGTTCTGAACCTATGCTGACCAGCCCCGAAAGGGTTCAGAGGAGTGATTTTTTGCCTTGGGATGAGAGAGCAATGTTAGGGATGACCAGTAGAGGGCGTGCAACATCAGGTTCTAGAGGCAAGTGTCCAAGAGCCCACCTGTGAGCTGAAAAAAAGTTCTTGTTTTTGATGCCAAAACTTTGGGGTTATGTGGGTCCTTACAGTCATGAATCTTTTCCTTCTGGCTCACTTGGGCTCAGTTCTGGGCATGCACAGAATGTGCTTAACTGTTTGCTGGCGTCTCGGGTCTCAAGAGGACTGAAGTGACCCCACCCTCAACTCAGCATTTCTGTCATATGCTTAATAAAGCTCCACTGCCTTCCCTGGTAACCAGTTATGTTTGGTCCTAGAGCAGAAATCTGCCCTCCATAGTGTTCACATTTCATCTTAGCTCTGTCCTTGGGACCACATTGACCTCATTGGCCCATCTGCCAAACATTACCATCTGCGTCCTTCAAATCTGCTTCTCTACAGGACTCATACCTTCATGGGTTCATCCCCTGCATTTTTCAATTCTACCCACTAAGATCATGTTACCCTGAATGGGTTTCAGTTTGTGGTGCCCAGTTATGATTAGTTTTTTCTAGGAGAGCTGGTGCAGGGTACAAATGAGCTGGCCAGCCTCCCTTCTCTGACTCTGAACTTCTTTCTACATAGGCTCAGATTATATCAGTTTTTTTTTTTCTTTTGAGACAGAGTCTGACTCTGTTGCCCAGGCTGGAGTGCAATGGCACAATCTGGGTTCACTGCAACCTCTGCCTCCTGGGTTCAAGCGATTCTCCTGCCTAAGCCCCCGGAGTAGCTGGAACTACAGATGTGTACCACCACACCCGGCTAATTTTTGTATTTTTAGTAGAGACAGGGTTTCACCACGTTGGCCAGGCTGGTCTTGAACTCCATACCTCAGGTGATCCACCCACCTTGGCCTCCCAAAGTGCTGGGATTACAGGTGCGAGCCACCGTGCCCAGCCTGTTTGTTTCTTTGGTAGCCACCTCATACTGTTCACCCATACTGAGTTAAGACCACAAGCTCGAGGCCGGGCGCTGTGGCTCACGCCTGTAATCCCAGCACATTAGGAGGCTGAGGCGGGTGGATCACAAGGTGAAGAGATCTAGACCATCGTGGCCAACATGGTGAAACCCCGTCTCTACTAAAAATACAAAAAATTAGCCGGACGTGGTGGCACATGCCTGTAATCCTAGCTACTTGGAAGGCTGAGACAGGAGAATCGCTTGAACCCAGGAGGCGGAGGTTGCGGTGAGCCGATAATGCGCCACTGCATTCCAGCCTGGGCAACAAGAGCGAAACCCCATCTAAAAGAAAAACACCACAAGCTCTTTTCTCCCTGAGCTGCTAAATCACCTCTTGTTCATCTGTACTTGTTACAATTTTGAATGGAGAGCTATATTCATTTTAAACAAAGATCCTTGAAATAAAATTTAAAAAATTTGTTGACAATACATTCTCAACTTTAGGGTAATCTTTGGGCTTGGAAATCTCTGAACTTGATGTTTACTCAAAGGTGGGACAAGGAGGGACTAAAGGTCCTCAGTGGGCTTGGCTGTGACTTCAGCACTTTGGACAGAGCTCATCACAGTACCCCCAGCTATGCCTGGGACTATGGGAGGGTGGAGATGATACACTCACAGCCTTCAGATGGAGCAGAAATCCTTGCTACTCACTCAGTGTCTTACGGTCTGTAAAGCTCTCTCCTCTTACAAAACTCCTCAATTCCCAGCCCAGGAAGCTGACGGGACAGGGGCTGTTCTAGATTTTACAGTTGAGGAAACTGAGGTTCAGCAAATTCAACCTCCAAGCAACCCTTAGAAAGGATGAATGGGATAGAGAGCACTACTCCATGTTTAGCAAATTTAGCAGCCATCGATTCTCTTAGGGAATGACTCTCCCCAGGGATAAAGAGGAAATGCATTTCAGCCAGAGCAGGACCAGGTGGATGTAGGTTTGTATAGAACTGAGGCCCTAGCCAGCCCTGGGAGCAAGTGGCAGTTGGTGGGAGGAACAGTCTTCAAAGGGTCTAAAGTTCCAGCCAGGACTGCTGAACTGAGGGCAGGGAAACATTCATTAGGGCCCACAGACACCTAGTCTTTATGCCTCTTTTTCTGTCCCAATGCTTAGCTTCACTGAGCCTGGAGACAAGGACAAGGGGCTGGTGGGATGTCATTAAGCTGCTCTTGGTCTGATGGACCCCATGTGAAAACCTCAGGGAGGAGAGGTATGGGAGCTTGGGGAGTGGATGGGGTGAATTGTGCAGTGTTAAGATATCCATGTCATGGCTACAGGCCTAGTTACCTGTCTATGTCTATTCCCAGGGTGGAGAGGGAGGTGCTGGCCCATACAGCAGTGGTTCCTTTGAGGTGTGATTTGAGAGGAAGCACAACAAAGTGGCTAAGAACATGTCCTCTGAAGGCAAACCGCCTGGTTCCCCCACTTCCTGTGTGGTTGTGTAACCTTGAGAAACATGGGCTCTCTGTTCCTTTTTCTCACCTGTAATAAAAAATCTCATAGGGTTATTGTGAAGATTAATGACTCTATGCAAAGCACTGCCAAGTGCATAGTAAGTGCTCAAAAAATGTTAGAAACTACTTGTACTCTGGATCCCCTATGGTTTTGGAGGTAGAATATCAGCCTCTGATCCACAGCCTAGAGATGCTTTCTCACCTACATGTATTGGCTCTCTTCTCACCAGATAAAAGGGATGAAGGGGATCTCACAGTCCTCCAAATGCATCCCCAATCTTAGTTTTCTCAACCCTATCATATTACATTAAAGCAGTTTGTCAAAATGGGGAGGAAACACTCAGACCAGGAGAAAACAGCCAATGAGTTTTCCTTACTTTTAGCTCAGGAGGAACTGGGAAGTATCTAAAACTGGCCCTGGGGCCTGGCATGGAGGAGAGATAACACATAGCAGACAGCCTTGGAGACCTTATGACCTCATCCTCATTTTCTCTGAAAGCTCTGGCTCCCTGCTTCAGTGTTTTATCTGTGCTGGATACAGAAATATCAGTATCTCTGTATCGGTATGTGTGGTGCCCCTACCTCCACCCATCTCTTGATTCTTGGGAAGGTCATGGCCAGGAGAGCTCTAGAAAGTCACAGCATGTTGTATCCTTTCTGGCGGCCGCAGCTGCCCCTTTCTTATACTCAGACCCAGGAATTGGTCAATGATGGGAAACCACACAGAAATGGCAGTTTCCCCAAACAACAAGAAACAGGAAGCTGATAGAGCATCACAGTCGCTTTATTATGATTTCTACTGTGCCCAGCCTCAGGGCATCAGCTCCTTCTGGAGTGCTGTGAAGGCTGGGTCACGCAGAGGAGCATGCAGCTGTAGAGATGGGGAGACAGGGCTTGGGGACGTTCCCCTCAGCTGACTGTCAAGTTACCTTCTTCAGAAAAGCACATGGGAAGGGCATGAAGGACCAGAGCGCATTGGATTTCCCAGTGTTACTCAAGTGTTCTCAGAGTCCCTCTTACAAGCTTGGGTTTGGCTGGGAGACAGATCACAGGCCAGTCCTTGATGGCAGGAGGCTAATCTTGAAGGCCTTTGTGTCACCATGGCTATGGAAAGGCCTGGCTACTTATAATTTGACGTTCTCAACTGTGGTCATGCCTACCCAGTGCTATAGAAACTGAAAGGTGACTGAGCTTCTTAGTCACTGGCCCAGACCAGAGCTGACCCCCTTTCCATGGGCCACTGGGGCATGTGGCCCAGAGGGAAAAAGCTTTTCCTTAGTGCTAGTAGAAATTCTGTAATCTGTTTATTTTCTTTTCAAGGTTGCCAAAAATAGTGGCAGCAGAAAAGCAACAGCAGAGAAAATGCCCAGTCTCACCCCACACCAGGGCTGAGCTGTCAGGAACAGGCATGATGCATGAATATCCCCCACTCCAGGAGATCTCGCCATTGTCTGGGTTGCAGCCAGGGGCCCAGAGAGATATCCTGGGCAAATTCAAACTAAGTGGTAGGAGAAAGTAGCAATTTTTCAGATAAGAGCATGAAATAAGGAAAAGAAAAAAAAAATTAAAAAAAAAGAAAATAGGAATTTTATTTCACTGTAAATAGAGGAGGTCTAAAAAGGGACTGTGGTGACAGGTACTGCCAGGATGTCCCAAAGTTCTGGCATCAGAACTGTTCTGCCTTTTAGGGCCATGTGTCTATCTGTCTTCACTCTGATGGTCTGAAGGGAACATGCTTGCAGGATCACTAGAGTCAGCTACCAGTTCTCAGTCCTGCCTGAAGTTTCTCTTGGCTCTGGAATGGGCCTGGCTGGCCTGTGGCCCTGCCAGGCAGCTTCTGCTGACCTCCCCTCTTGGCTTTTGGGCTTCCTGGCACCACTCTGACTGAAGCTGTGAAACCTGCAATGGTTGAGGTTGTGCTTTAGGCTATGGGTCCTGGGTACAACCCTGGGGCTCACTCCCCAGTGAGGTGCCCCTCTTCCCAGGTAGTTTAATTCTGTGCTTTTGATAATCGTGACAGAAATAAGGGGATCCTAAGAATTGGCCACTTAAGCAAGGTCAGGGTGACATCCCATAGGGAGCAGTAGAGCCAGAAAGGCCGGTATCTGCCCTGCTAGCCCCAGGTGCTTGCACTGAGGGCAGAAAGAGGCAATGTCCTCATGGTTTCTACTATGGCCGTCCTCAAATGAAGAGGGGAACTTGAGGGTTAGGTCAGTAACTAGGAGTAAGGGGACTGCTCCATCCCTGGGACACCCTAGGGGCCCTTGCTCAAGTGTTCTGTTGGGGAAGGCTGGACTCAGGAGAGGAAGCCAAGGGGCAGACTTGGAGAGATCTCATGGCCAGGGCCACTGCCTCAGGTGACCCTCGGACCCCGCAGCTCCACCGCATCATCCAGCTGCCCCTTCGTTGACAGCTGAACATGGGGAAGAGGAATGCCAGGTGAAAAACACTTAGGGAAAGTGGCCTTCAGAGGAGCCTATCTGTAACTCAGGCCTTCGTTGGTTGGAAACACTGATCTCAAATTTGGGTAGCCAAGAAGAAAAGACTGAAATATTTTCTCATACCCTTATTGGAGCCTGATGCTAACATTTGGACTTGGCAGAATTTTAGCAAGTCACAGTGATGGGAGAGCTTGAAAAGGAAAGGAAGTGGGCTTCACTAGGTTTCTGAACGTTTTTAACATCTCTATACATACCACATAGGGGCTCTGGCAATTAGGACACTGCAAAGGGAGACTCTGGATGGGGGGCTGGGGCGGGGCTTCTGCAACTCTGGACTTGGGGAACAACGGCACTTCCCCTTTGGTAAAAAGTTAGATGCCTATGGAGAAGATGCCAGCTGCTCCTTTGTGCTTTTCTGTTTCCTAGGACTCTTGGGAGCTGGGAAATCTATTCTTCGCTGGGGAAGTGCCCCCTGGGATCTCTGTTGCAGGCCCTCACCCAGGAAGATTGCTATTCTGGAACAGGGCGAAAGGTGATCCCAAATGGGCCTGCACCTGTTGTGGAAGAACTCCGGGGCTGCTTTGCCAGGCCCTGGAATATGGCAGGCCTGACCTGGCCCACCGACTCTCCTCACTCACCAGCGGAGAGCTAGAGGCAGCAGCTCCAAAGAGGTAGGCATCACCTTGATCTGTGAAAGATCAGAGAACAAGACGGACTTCTAGTCCCTGTGACTGATGAGGCAGGAAAAAATGCTGTTCAGCTCTCAAAGCCCAGAGCTTGTCTTTACTCAAAATGCCCTGTGAGATTGAGCAGCCCAAGGCCACTGGCACAGAAGATGATTTGCCAGGAGAGTAGGTAAGAGCCCTTGTGCTTAATGTGCTTTAATCTTCTGAGTGCAAAACCCCAGGCCTGGCTGCTTCAGATGCAGTTCCTGGGCCCAGGAGTCTTGCGCTTTCTTTTTTTGACTAGACAGAATAATGGCCCCTCCTAAGGATGAGTCCTGGGGGATGGCTAAAGAGTATTTCCCAAAGCTGTGGGCCACACACCTGAGCCCAGATCCGTCTCCTGTCTGCTTTATTTCAGTCCCAAATAATCCAACCCCAGCAGCTCACCACCCTGCTTCCAGCTCAGGCGGTTCCTACATCAGGAGACTACACAGGGCTCTCGCCAAGCCCCTGGCTGCAGCTCCCTGGTTTCCTGAAACATTCAGCACTGAGCGGTGTGTGCTTTCTTCTGTATGCACCTGATTTAGCACAAGGGCCTCGAGCAATAAAGATGTGTTTGCTTCTGCATGACTGCGCTCCACTTCCTTTTGAATAACTCTTGGTAGTCAGATCTGGCTATGCCTAAGTCATTAGGTTGGAAATAGAAGCCTAGAACCTGGACCCCAGGGTCAGGATGAGCCATAACACGCAGACTGGAGAATTTGAATTTGATGAGTACTTAGGAAGGATGAGGGTTGCTGGGCTTGGAGGCCAGGCCTGGTGCTCTCGTGGCAGCCTCTGATTGTCCCAAAGGGCCTCCCATGCCAGGCCCAGGCCCTAGCCTGGTGAGGAAGGACATGTGGTGAGCAGCGAGGAGAAGCTGCCACTCGGGCCGTGCATGTCTCAGTGGCAGGGAGAAAGGGAAACCTTTCCTTCTGTAAGGCTTTCCCAGGACCTTCTCTGCAGAGCCTCTTCTTAAACCCCAGCCTCTTATCCTCTTTGTCAGGATGGCTGAAAGAGTCCCTGTTCAGGGCTCTGCAGAGCTGCTCTTTCTTGGGCTGTGGATGGTGTCTACAGTGAGTTGAGCTGAAATGAGGAAGCACGAGCCCCATTCTCTCCTCTTCCTCCAGAGTGTGCTCTCCTCAGTCTCTGTGGTCGGTGACTTGGGTGAAGCATCTAACACAGAGGGCTGTGGCTCCCGCCAGTGTGTTTGTTCCATTCAGGCCCCCTTGGCCTGGGCCATGAACTACCATCTGAAAAACAGGGGCCAAGAAGGCTCACCTTGATTTTTGACTATCCTGCTAAAGACTTGTGGACTCAGGTGATCTCACTGAGAGGTTCCTAGAATCCTGGGTCCCTGGGAAGGGCTGCCTCCCCTTCTTCTAGTCAGGATTCCCCAGGCTAGTTGCCTTCCCTGTCACCAGGAATTGGAATTTAAATAAATAAAGGGCTGAACTGCAGTGGTGATGTTTAAAAATTTTCCCTACTCAGTACAGCCAAGGTACACAATGCATGCCTGCTAGTAACAGTGGCTCACCGCAGAAGGGATTTTCATGGGGGAAGTGGGGCCTGTTAGCATCTCCAGGATCTCCAGGCAGGCATGCGAGTCTGACATGCCCTCTTATTAAGAATCACTTGGCCAGAGAAATCAGAACTGGCCAGAGAAATCAGAACTATTGGAAGTCAGAACTGGCCAATTGAAGGGATGAGTAAAGACCCCCTCCTGTATACGAGGGGCTTCAGAAAGGGACTTTGGTCCTTTCTCAACCAAAAAGAACCAGGCTTCTGAAGGCATGGACAGCTGGGCAGTATGTGCACACCCATATGCCTGTGGTGGCAGGTCCCATCTATGATGTGGGGCAGGGGCGGTCCAGGAGAGGATGCTGCCACACTACCAGGGCTTCTCCATGTGGCAATGCATTCACTGCCTCTGTTGTGAGGGGAATGGTGATTTCAGTGTCATAAAGCTTAGTGACGAATTAAGACGCTGGCAGTGTCCCAACCCCATGAGTCTCAGTGCCAGAGGTTGGTGGGGGAAGGGAGAAAGGAAACGGGGAGAGGATGTCACTGTCCTCAAACCAAGCTTCTCTGCTCCATGTTATCCTGGGGGTTTCAGGTGAATGGCTGCACTGTTGGGGCGAGCAGCCAGGATGTAGAGGACGTTCTCTTGCAGGAAGGTAGGCCAGTCCACAAATCTGCAGTGGAAGCAAAGAACAGAGTTGTGATGCTGGTTTAAAGATGTGTGACCCCTGATCCCAGGGGCAGCATGGCTTGGCTACACAAAACTCAGGGAAACCTTGGCTCATGCTTGACCTGGTTATGGCTGGTTGTGCTACCAAGCCAACAGACCAGCTGGCTGTCCCTACAGGCTTGGGTCGAATGTGCACTCGTGGAGCCTGGTTTCATGGCTGGGCACTTGCTGTTTTGGAGTGGGAATGGGTAATGCCCTCTCTTACTTGTATGTCTTAGGGGGGGTGTTCAGAGAGTACAAATGGCCAGGTGAGGAGGTCCCACTTACCTGGACTCCTGCTCTGTGGGCAGCAGGCTCTTGTCCTGACTCTTGCTGCTGCTGCTGGCTGGGCTGCTATCTGCGATGGGACCCACATGGCTGATGCTGCTGGGTGTGAGGACACGTGGTTAGGAGTGCGGTAGTGAAATGCCTGGCCCCTCCTAAACTCTGGTAAACCCATGGCTCTGGATGTGCTCATCCAGGCTTTTCTGACATGTAGCAAGACCAACTTGAAGGTAGAGGCTGCCCTATGCCCTGGCCTGTAGGCATCACCATCCTCTACCTAGTGCACAGGAGGCTCCTCTCCAGTTGTTGGCAGGGGGAGCAGAAAGGTACAGAAGGGCCACTGGCATGGAAAAGGGAGGCGGAGAGGCTGAGCGGGGCCTGGGACTGGTAAGGAGCAGACCTGACACTGCAGGAGGGAGCCTCTGGGAACCGTTTGCAAAACCAAGAGTGCTGGGCCCGGCGGCACTCCGCCTCACTGATGGTGCTCCCACTGCCCTGCGCCAGGAAGGTGGCTCGGGCTCGTTCCCGCTCCTTCACTGTCAGAAGCCTCAACAGAGAGTTCTGGAGAAGAAGAGACAAGATCTTAGAGGTAAAAATATCTTGTAAACTGCCAAGACATAGAGAATCCTACCTCCATTACCGCCTTTGCCACCCCCCCTTAGAAGTTGTCCAGAGCCTTTCTGGTAGCACCAACATTTCCAGTGTGGTCCAGGGCAAATCAGTCTTCCTTAGGCAGTTTCCTCATCCTGGGCACTGGATCCGCAGTCACTGGTATCAGCCCATTCCTGATACTGGTCCCTGCTCGGGCAGGACCCAGTGCTCCCCCGACCTGCCCAACATGCCTCCCAGGCCCTTTTCACCCAGTATCCCAGGACCATTTGCCCTAGCTGGCCCTCACCTGGGGACGCAACTGCTGCAACAGCAAGAGGGACTCATGGGACAAGAAGTCAGGCCACTCTATGTGGCCTCGATGTTCAGGGTCCAGGGCAGCAAACTGGCGGGTCGCCTGCTCTTCTTGCTCCTCACTCAGGGCCCTGTCACGGTCCCCCCGCTTTGCTGATTGGTGGCGGTAGCGCAGGAAGTCCTCCAGTGTCAGGGAGCAATCTGTGGGAGGCCATGCCCATCATTCCTCAGCCTCAGGGCATCTCCATCACCTCCAGGGCACCCTTGGGGTCCCCACACCCACAGTTCTTGCTGAGTCTCTGCCTCCCATGGCCAGGGTCACCCAGGCTGTAACGGGGTGGGTGCCTCTGCTGGCCAACAACTCAGGAACAGGGACCCATTTACCCTGTACCCACTAAATATGGAATACTCCTTTCATGGTTCATCCTAGAAAGCATGAAGGAGTAGGCCGGGTGCCATGGCTCATGCCTGTAATCCCAGCACTTTGGGAGGCTGAGGCAAGCAGCTTACAAGGTCAAGAGATTGAGACCATCCTGGCTAACATGGTGAAAACCCATCTCTACTGAAAAATACAAAAAAAATTAGCTGGGCCTGGTGGCGCGCACCTTTAGTCCCAGCTACTCAGGAGGCTGAGGCAGGAGAATTGCTTGAACCTGCGAGGCGGAGGTTGCAGTGAGCTGAGATCGCACCACTGCACTCCAGCTTGGCGCCTGGCAACAGAGCAAGACTCTGTCTCCAAAAAAAAAAAAAGTAAGCATGAAGAAGTAATCTGCCTGACCCCTCTCCATTCAAGCAGCACCACCCAACCTTACCAGGGATGACTTTACACCGCTGAAAGGTCTCTGTGAGGCTGTACATTTCCTCCTCAGTAAGCAGCAAGTTGATGTTGTCCTGAAAATGAGAAACAGCTGAGATGGTGGCCACACAGGCTCATAAGAAAGGCCAAAGTCAAGAGGGATAGAAATAGAATTTCAACTGGAAAGCAATTCCAAGATCTAATCCCAGCCTCCTATTCACAATCAATGAGATTGAGGCTCCAGAGAGGGGAAGGAACTTGGCCAGAGTTGTCTTTACTCTGGTGCAGAATCTTCCCCAAAACCCAGATATCCTGACTCCAGCCCTGAGTCCCTTTACTAAAACAGTGGTTTCCAATGTATCCTCTGAGCTAACCTAGGGATTTCTTGGAAGTGCCTTAGGAAGCTGCTGCAGGGAATAAGGGGGCTAGTGAGTGGGCAGGTTGTGGATCCCTATCTCCATCAACCAGAGTGCCTCCATCTTCATCCCTTTTATCGACTTGGCTTCTGTGTTAGGCTGTGCTAAAAATGTATTTTAGTTAAAAAAAAAGTTTAATCCTAGCTCTGCTCCAAGTGGGTTGTATCACTTTAAATAACTCTAGAATGGTTTGAAAAGATGCCATCATTACAAGGCTCCTAAAGCCAAATGAGTTTTTTGTGGTGCCACAGAAGTTTTAATTCCAAAGGAGCACCAATACCTTATTTTGTTGACATTACCATACAGTTTTTAAACTGTCAAAGATCCTTTCTAGTACAAGGTTACTTTCTTCATCTAAAATATCAGCAAAGTACAAGAGCAGATATTTCATGAGTATTCATATGTGGATTTCATAAAGAACTCAAACCATTCTTTTTCTTCCGTAACACTTTAAAAAAATTGATATATAATAGTAGTATTTTTCTTTCAAACCATACTTTCAATAAACGCCTGCTGAGCACCTAGTATACACTGGGCACTTCAGTGGTGTCTAACACTGTGAGATGTTCAGTGTGGCTGGAGTTTGGTGTACATGTGAGTGTGTGTGTGAGGGAAGGAGGGAGCATACTATGAAGTACCTCCAATACCCTTCATCGAGCCCCTTAAATTAGGCCTTTATTCTGAGGGCAAAAGGGAGGCACCAAAGGGTTTTCAAGTGGGGAGTGCCATGATCAGATATCTGGCTGCTGTGTGGAAGATGGATTAGAGGGGCAGAGTCTGGAGGTGTGGAGAGCAGTTGGAGCCTGCTGCAACAGTCCAGGCAAGAAATGATGAGCGGCTAAACTGAGACATGAGAATGAAGAAGGGAAGAGAGATGTGAGAGATATTAGAGGCAGCATCAACCAGGCCTGATGACTCACTGGATGTGAGGCATGAGGGAGAGAATGAATTGGGATTGGTAACTGGGGCATGGTATTACTATTCACAGAGATAAGGAGTGGCGGAAGAGCAGGCTTGGGGGCAAAGATGAGCTCATTTTTGGGCATGATAAGTGTGAGGTACCTGTGAGATATCAAGGTGGATAAGTGCAAGAGACAGGAAATTTAGGTCTGGACACACAAATATAGGAGTCATTAGTGTTTAGATAGTGGCTGTAGATGAAGTCACCCAAAGAGGGTACAGTGAGAAAAGAAGAGTGTTAAACAACAGAACCCTGAGAAACATAGGACTGAGACAAGAAACTAACAAAGGGCATTGAGAAAAATGGTCAGAGACGCAGGCTGGAAGACAATCAGTAGAGAAAAGGGTCCTGGATAGTGAGCAAAGACAGCTGCATAATGTGGGAGGCAATGTTAACGGTGGTTACACGACTGAGGTGGGATTTTATTGACTTTCTATTTTCTCTCATCTCCATATCTTATGTAATAATTCCCATAAAAATCCTTAAATCCTAAGGAAAAGAGAGAGGAATAAAGAAGTAATAAATACTTCAGAGAGATCAAGTAAGAAGGTGCTTCAGAAAAGGTGAGTGGACTTGACAATTAGGAGGTGACTGGTGACCTTAGGAAGGGACAATCCTGCAGGATGATGGATGCAGATGTCAGATTATAGTTGGTCAAGGAGCCATAGGAGATGATGAAATTCTTTTAAGAAGCTTGGCTGTGGGGCCAACTGCAATGGCTTGCACCTGTAGTCCCAGCTACGCAGCAGGCTGAGGCAGCAGGATTGCTTAGGTCTAGGGGTTCGAGGCTGCAGTGTTATGATCACACAACTGCACTTCAGCCAGGTGACACAGTGAGATCCTGACTCATAAAAAGAGAAAATAAAAAAAGAAGGGAAGGAAAGAAAGGAGAGGTACTTGGAAGGGAAGGAGGCTTTGTAAAAAGTCCAGCAGAGCATGGTGGCAATGATGGTAGGACTGTGTCAGAAAGCTGGGAAGGGAGCAATGTGCTCCTGGGGGTTAGGGAGGTGACACCTTCAACCCAGTCCAATAGCAGCAGCACACCTCAAAGCAGAGTGGCTGAGATGAAAGGCTGGCATCCAGAGGGGACGACAGGCACCAGAGAAGGTCGCTGGTAGAGCAGGGTCTGCTGCGGTGCACTCCAGGGGACAGGTGTTTAAGTGGCTGAAAATAACTGTTCCATAACAGGCCATAGAGAAAGCATTATTTGTTAGAAAGTGGCACATTTCTGCTTTCGTCTAAGCAGCAGGAGGGGGGATCAGCAGGTGCTCCTCACTCTGAAATCAGTAAATAATGATGATATCTGCAGGACAACAGATCAATAAGGCAAGACTTGAACTCTATTCAGGTGTAGTGAGAAATGGATATAAATCTGGCTTTCAGTGGAAACCTCAGCCTCTGTCCTTCATTAAAAGTTATAAGGCATTTATATACAATTTTCGAAGTTCTGAATCAATAGAGCTTTGTCATTTAATTCACATAATAACCACTTTAAAGAGGAAGAGCAAATGCTTGTAAGAGTCAGGTGGCAGGCCAAGTGAGGATCTCAGGCCTAGCAAGTTTTCCTATGATGAAATCTACCCCTATTGGAAGCAAGCTGGTTATTATCTCAGGTTAGTTTTGAGATGGATACAGTGAATGACAACTATAGACTATTAGAGAAAGAGCTGCTCCAAGCAGAATTACTTTTGAGTAATCAGGCCCCAGTCAATCTCCCAGCTCAGAGGTTTTCTATTGGGGATGATTTTTCTACCTTCACATTGGGATGTGTACTATCAGCATCAAGGGGAGTAGAGGCCAGGGATGCTGCTAAACATCCTACAATGTCCGTGTCCCCCCAAACAAAGAACTAACCAGCCCAAAATGTACTGAGGTTGAGAAACCCTGTCCTAGCTCTAGGTCTCTTGTGTGTACCACTGGCAGATTCTTTATGTCACTGCCTAAAAACAAGTGTTCTAAGACCAGGCCTCCAGGAAAAGTGCCAAGTCCTCTGCTGTCCCTGTGGTCCAGACTTACACAGTAGTGGCAGCTCCAGCCTGTTTCCGTATGGGCCATCTCCATCACCTCCGCTGCACTGTCTCCTTGGATGTAGCCCATACGGCGCAGGCAGCCATCATGGAAAACCCTGGTGCAGATTCTGCACGGGAAGAGGCTCTCAGCTGTCCAGACCTCACAAACATCACACATCTCATCATTGACAACCTGCGGAAAGATGGCAGGAGGAAATGGGGATGTGTAAGCATAGGCAGCAAGGTTCCAAGGCCACTAAGCACAGAGCTACCTGCATGGGGCTGAGTCTTCCTGGATTAGCCTAGAGGAGTGGCTCCAGCTGAAGCCATTGTTCAGGATTTCTTTCTGGAGGTCAAGAACCAGGAGGTTCTTCCAGCTGCTCAGGCCTTTGTGACCATGTTTATGAGCAGGGAGCTACTGGCACTTTTAGAAAGTACAATCTGTTGTGAGAGATTGTTCCAGGCATTGCAGGACATTTATCATCCCTGCTTTTCTTGGTACCAAACACCAGTAGACACCTCGTGTTGTGACCTCCCCAAACTACCCCCTCCCAAATTTCCAAATGCCTCCTACAGGGGGAGTGCTATCCATGGTTGAAAACTCATGGTAGTGGGGGAGAGGGGGTGGGTCGACAGAAGACCTACCATAGCATCATTCTTTATCATCTATTGCCCCAAGCCTTTAACTAAGATGAATCCAGGATAAAACAAATATTTTATCCTTATAGAAGAAATTCCAAGATTGTTTTGGACTCAGCTCCATCTTTCTGGTTTTGAGGATCACCTTAGCCATATCGAGGCCTCCCTGTCCTGCTCCCTGGTGGGCTAAGACCTGAGGATCCTGTCCTAACTGGATACTCACAGGCTCTCTGGGCTCCAGGCAGATTTCTGGAGGTTTGTCATCATCCAGCTTCCGGATAGGGCGGATGAAAGCAGGGGGTGTGAAGCGGCTAGCCCTCTCAAACTCCTCAGGCTCCACGCCACGCCCATCTCGGAGCCTCTCCCAGGCCGCGCGGCCGGCACTACTCTCTTCCTGGATCACCGCAGTTCCTGCTTCTGCTTCTTTCTCCTCCTGCACCTCCTGGACAGAGCCCTCTACAGTGCCACGGCGGGACCCCGGCAGCTCACCTGTGCGTCGGATGGAAGGCCTGTCCCTCAGCCCATCTTTGAAGGCAGACACAGCCAGACTCACCTTCTGCACCTGCTCCACTGTCTGCCGCTTGGACATCAACACCCCCATGGCTCTGTGGACAAAAAGCAGAGGGGCACAGGTTCAGCTAATGGCTGAGAATGTCAGGCCAATCAGTTTCAACCTAAGTGGCAAGTGCTGTTAAATAGTTTCTCCGTCTTCTAGAACATGGTGGGGGTGGAAAGAGCACATGTTAAGGAGTCACAAGATGTTGGTTCTACTTCTTCCCTAAATTTTATTTGTTTGTTTATTTGAGATGAGGTATTGCTATGTTGCCCAGGCTGTTCTTGAACTCCTGGGCTCTAGTGATTCCCTTGGCTCAGCCTCCTGAGTAGCTGGGATCACAGGCCTGCCACCTTGCCTGGATGACTTTGGTTCGATTTCTGACAGACCTTGCAACTTTGGTTTTCCCATCTATGGAATGAGGACTTCCAGCCCACTTCACAGGGATGTCACAAGGATAACATAGGAAAATGGGCTTCACAGTGCCTCGCAGACTGGAAAGCACTCTACGTGCATGAAATGGTATCTCTGTCTGCCTTCCTGTCCTAAAACCAATTTAGTCCAGGGGTCCTGCATCTCTGCTACTTGGAAATGGTTGGAGACTTCAGAATCCATGTTTCTCTTCTACCCTACAAGAAGACTTAAGGCTTAAAGCAAGCTGGCAGCAACACATATTGGGCCTTTTGACAGAAGAAAAGCTCCTTCAGTAAGTGCCGTGCATAATCCATCTGTGGCTAATCCTCACCAAATGCCTACTTTTTAAGTCAATGAACTCCTAGTTTTAGAGGATTCCTGAATTAGTAAGGAAACTCCACCACCCCTATCCATGTAGTCAAGGTCACACAAATACTCCTTTACCCCTTCTCGTTAGTAGCTGTGCCTCTCTGTAGGTCTGTTTATCTATCACAGACACTGGCCTATTATGAAGCTCTAAAGTACCTCTCACACTTCTAAGGCTGCACTAATGTCACTCCCATATTTTCTGCTTTAATTCTTCTGAACTGTTCAAGAAGGGTCCATATCCTTTACAGGTTTAAAAGTAACATTATCCCTGCTCTTCTCTGCAGTATCAGAGTATGGCATTGGACAGTGAGGCATGACATGGCACATTGCAAAGCTGGTCTGCTATTCCCTAGCCTGAGGAGACTTAGTGAAAGTCAGCTGGGGAATGCTTTTTCTAAGTAAAGTGGAGCAGAGTCCATTTTAGCCTTGCTTTCAATCCATTCTAATCAAGGCTTATTGAACAGTGTTATGTGCAAGGCACTCACTGCTCATCATAGGAAACAGAAGACAGGAGAACAGTCTCACCACTCAAGGTACTTAATATTAGAAACCAAAGAAGTCAAAGTGCTGAGAGTACTTAGAGGAAGGTGAGACCCACCACACTACTAGTGGTCAAAGTGGACCCTGAAGGATGCATAGGCGGTTATGCTCAGTTTGTTTGGGGAAAAAGGTGGCAGCAGGTAGGAGAAGTAGGGCCAATTTGAAGGTTACTATTATATCATAGTCCAGGCAAGAGGTAGAGGGTTTAAATGGAAATGATGATAGCAGGAATAATAACAAGTGTATTTGTTACCATGGAAATAGAATTAGGGAAATCTAGGAATCAATTGATAACCGATTGGATGAAGGATAAAGGGGAAAAGGGCAGTTTTAAATGGACTAACTAGAAGAATGGCAGTGTCAGTTACAGAAACTGGGAAATAAGAGGGATAATTAAATTGGATTTTGTACATGTTGAATTAAAGATATCCCTGGGACGTTCAGGTATTGTGTTATCCCCTGCTAAAAACTTTTAGTGTTTCCTACAGCTTTCAGGAGGAAGTCCCCACAATCAGTCTCTCTATTGTGGCCTGTGAGACCCTGCACGGTCTGGCCTCCCTTCTTTACTCTGTGTCCCAACCACAATGGCCTCATTTCAGTCTTTATTTGCTATGCTCCCTCTATTTTGGGGAACTTTGAACATTCCTCCCCACCTGACTAGTGCCTATTTGTCTATCAGAGCTTAGCTCAAGTCTCATTTCCTCAGGGAAGTCACTGCTGACTCGTCTAGGTTGGAGTGCTCACAGCACCATGCCCTTCTGCTCTGGGCACTTATCCTTGTCATTAGACATTCAATAGGATAATTACCTGATCAATGTCAGTTTCCCCTATTAGACTGTTTTATCCCACACAGTCCTTATCTCCACTGCCTAGCAATGTGTCTATTAAGCATCTAACAGAATAGATTCTTAATAAACATTTTCCAATTAGCTAATTAATTGTGGATAATTCTTTTTTGCTTTTAAAAATGAAACCTTAATACATGTACTATCTGATGACAGCCCCATCCTCCTTTTGGAAACACTGCTTGTGCGTGCCACAGTGGTGGGAACACCTATCCTGCTCGGGTGCTTGCCTTGCCATTACTGCTACCAAGAAAATCCATATTCTCGAATTTATAAACTGATTGATATGGAAAGAAAGAACCACCTCCACGACTCCATTTGTAAATATGTTTGTAAAACTGAAGTATATGATTAAGGAACATTGACTTTAAATACTTAATACTGCCTTAAAGGGCAGTGGCACAGGAGATTTATTGAAGAAAGATTTACTGAGCAAATTCAGGAAGTCATTTAGAGTATTCATGCCTCAGTGGATAACAAATAATAAATTATAATTAAAAGGAAAATATTTTAATCCCCAAATTCATAAAAATAAAACAAGTTACAAAAATGCTCATATTATGATCTAAATTTTGTACTTTATGTATTTTTAATCTTTTTGTTAATCTGTATTTCCTGTTTCCCCACATTGCAAATTAATTAGATAATAAAACAAATCCTAGGGTTGGCAACTTGGTGACTTGTTTTTGTTTGGGTCCCCTGTTCTGTGATTCAGAACCTGTTCCTTGTTGCTTTGGGCTTTAGTTCTCTGTTAATGAGTGCATTTGGAACATATACTCATAAGCATTTAGAAAGTTCATGTTGTTTTTCATCTTCTAAAGTTCATATGACCTAATGAAGGAATCTAGCCAGGGTGGGGTGGGGATGGAGAAGAGACTATGTGTATGTTAAAGTTTTTGATGAGGCTTTGGATCCAGGGGGTTCTTGAAATGACAGGGGTGGGCCTGTAGCCCCCAGATGCTGCTCAAATGCCTCATGGTCAACAGCTGTGTTTGATGGCTGGATGGGATGCAACTCCCCAACTTACAGTGAGAGAGGCACCCCAAGAGAGAACATGCAAAACTGACACATAATCCTTCATATGTATTTTTATTATGAACAATTACATTTTCCAGAACCACTAGGTTTTTCCTTAGAAACCCTAAGGTATGTTTCTCAAAAGTTTTCAGCTGTGACCCAGAGCAAGAAATATATTTTATGTGATAACCCTGTAGACACATGTGTTCATAGATCTGCAACTGAAGTCAAAATTTACAATCATACTCTAGTACATGTGATATTTTCTATCCTATTTCATTAAAACAACCCTAACAGTGACTCTCTGAAATGATTTCATGACCCACTAATGGATTTAAATCTGCAATTTGAAGAATGTACTTCTAAAAGACAAGGATTTAAGGAAAGCTCTGCCCTTAACTGATGTGGTACAAGATCAACAGTTTACTTAAGCTTCTCTTGAGAGTCTGCATGGTTGGAAGATCTACCAGAGATGGACAGCTACTAATACACCTCTGACTAATACACTGTTACACCTCTACTAATACACTATTTTGTATTCAAGAGGCTGATGCTCTTTGACCTGTGGGCATATGTAAAAAAAAAAAATTAGCTAGGCATAGTGACACGTGCCTGTAATCCCAGGTACGTAGGCGGCTGAGGTGGGAGGACTGCTTGAGCCCAGGAATTCAAAACCAGCCTGGGCAACATAGCAAGACCTCATCTCATTTTAAAAAAAATGATCGATTGATTGATTAGGGCATTCTTTTTATAGTGGCTAAAAAGATGGAAACAAGTTGGGCATGGTGGCTTGCTTTAATCCCAGCTACTCGGGAGGCTGAGGCAGGGGGATTGCTTGACACCAGGAGCTTGGGTCTGTAGTGTGCATGACTGTGCCTGTGAATAGCCACTGCACTCAAACCTGGGCAACACAGTGAGACCCTGTCTATTAAAAAATTAAAAAGGTGGAAACAACCTCAATAGGGAAATTACTGAATAACTTTTGATACATTCATGCTATTGAAAAAGAGAAAAAACAATTTAATTATTTATATTTAAACAGGAGCGAGGGGGTTTCACTCGCTATATTACCCAGGCTGGTCTCAAACTCTTGTGCTCAAGCAATCCTCTCACATAGCTGGGACTACAGGTCATGCACCACCTTGCCCAGCTAATTTATGAAAAAATTTTAAGGAGACAGGTCTTGCTATGTTGCCCAGACTTGTTGATAACTCTGGGGCTCAAGTGATTCCCCCACTTCAGCCTCCCAAGTAGGTAGCATTACAGGTTCCAGACAGAGCTCCCAGCAATGATTCTCAAATGGTGAATTGGCTGGATCCTGGGGCAGGTGGGAGGTATATATCAGAAACACCAGGAGGAGGGGAGAAATAAGTGGGTTTCAAGAGCATATCAATTATATATTTATATCTGGAAAACAAATACTAAAAATGATCTCTCTTTTTGTTTTTGGTAACATAGACTACAAAACAGTAGAGTTTGACAGTAACTTCTTGGTTCTTAGGGTTATACAGAAGGTACTAACTCTCAAATAGCTGGAGGGATCCTCCTCCCGGAGGTTATGTCAGAAGTTTTAGGGGGCCGGGCGCGGTGGCTCAAGCCTGTAATCTCAGCACTTTGGGAGGCCGAGGCGGGTGGATCACGAGGTCAAGAGATCGAGACCATCCTGGTCAACATGGTGAAACCCCGTCTCTACTAAAACTACAAAAAATTAGCTGGGCATGGTGGCGCCTGCCTGTAGTCCCAGCTACTCAGGAGGCTGAGGCAGGAGAATTGCCTGAACCCAGGAGGCGGAGGTTGTGGTGAGCCGAGATCGCGCCATTGCACTCTAGCCTGGGTAACAAGAACGAAACTCCGTCTCCAAAAAAAAAAAAAAAAAGAAGTTTTAGGGAACAGTCATGAGGCCTTTATGTTTATCAGAAAGAAAGCATACACTAGAAAAAAATAGTTGAGAAACACTTATTTGGAGATTTGGAAAAAACATACTAAATTCATATTTTTAAGAACAACTCATTAGAGGAAATCCAATGGTATGCATTTGTTTTTGGCTTTTTCAGATGTTTTAATAAAAGTTATTGAACAAAGACCAGCCAGATAGAAGGTTACTCTATAAGTGCACTTACTCATTAACAGTGAATCAGCAAGTTAGCCACAGACGTCTCCCAACGCACTGCAGATCTGCTATAACCCGTTATTAACTGTACGGATACCATGATTCTTTATAAGGATACCAAAAATAGCTATGAAGCTATCTCCGTGGCCAATTATGACATTGCAATGGTTTTGGGAGTTTATCCTTAAAGCAATTTCTATGAAGACTGAAGCTGACATCTACTAGCAAAACAAACATAAAAACAAACACTTCCCAGTCCTGATCACAGGCTCTTGTAGCACTACTATTCCTTTTCCCTGAGATGGTTCAAACTTGTGGACCATTTTATGACGGTAAGGGCAGAAGTGCAAAGCAAAACTATTCAAAGTAAACCATCAAAATCCAAACAAGACCACCCAGTCATTTTGAATTGGCATGGCTTTGACTTTGACAGTCAACTGTGAGGACACAACAGAATTCAGCTTTAAGAGCGAGTCTAAAACTCTTAACACTTAATGGAGAGGATCAAAACTGTATACAAGACACTTTGATTAAAAGTGTGTGTGCTGAAATAGCCATGATTTCAAACACCTGGGGTGTTTGAGAAATTAACAAAATCAGCTCAAATTTTTAGAGAAACAAGTGGTAGTGATTGGTGCCAGGTAAAAACAACCTGTGGAGAAAAACCTGGCTTCTCTTGTGCTGGAAGAAGTCCTAGGAAAAGGAGAGAGTTAAAAGGAAATCAAGTTGCAAAGATCCCACAAATTATACCTAATAATTACTTCTTTGGCTGGTGGGTGGGACTGGGGGTTTCTGTCTCCCTGAAAACGATGAAAAGAGGCCAAAAAGATATTGTCCCAATAATTATGTGGCTTTCAGGGTATTTGTAGTTAGGAAGGCTTAGAAAAAAAAATCAGGAGAGAGGAGCAGGTAATGGTAAATAACAGTGAGACGAGAAGATAGAATAGGGCCATCTGACTTCATGAACTGAAAGAAATGAAAACAGCAACAAGTAGAATCTGTCTTGGGTAAGAGAATCCTGCCTAGATGTGCCCGTCAGGCAGTAAGACATATGTGAGCAGCTTGGAATGTTCACAAGACACACCCATTTTATGCAGAGCACCTGCTTAGAATTCAGCGGGATTATTTATAAGGGCAAAGTGGTGGGGGTAAGAGGAGGAGGGGCTGCTGCGCAGCAGAAGCTGATAGAGAAATAAGGAAGGAGAAGGATGCTGGAGAACCTGTATTTCCCAGCATTCTCTATAAAGATTCAGACCTGTGGAGAGCCTGAAGGGCAACACTCCTAACAGGTAGGCGTTTCCTCATGCATCCTGTTAAATATAAAGTACATTTACTGATTTTCTCTTTCTTTTTAAAATGTATATTTTCAGATCGAGGATGGTTCTAGGGTCTCATTATGTTCCACAGGCTGGCCTCAAACTCCAAGCTCAAGTGATTCTCCTGCCTCAACCTCCTGAGTAACTGGTTCAATCTTATTCTTGGTATGGCAATGGCGGCTGTTTAAAAGGCTCACAAGCAAGTAAAAGTGGCTGCCTGGAGGTTAGGGCTTCCCTAGGAAGGAACAAGGCAAGAAAACCTCTGAGTGGGGGGAAAGGGAAAGACAACCAAAGAGAATGGGTTGAGCAAGTGGAGAAAGGAATCTGTGTTTTGCCGAGATCAGGAGAGAGAAAAGTAGAGATGGTTCTTACTGCCTTCCACAGAGCACATGACGCTCACTTTTAATTAAAGTGTCTTTTGTATACAGGTTTCATCCTCTCCATTAAGCATTAAGGGTTTTAGCCTCTTAAATCATCATTGAATGAATGATGCAGAGATGACTGGGCAACATAAACCACTTATTTACGATCATAGTCTTCTCTCTTTATCATATTGGCCAGAGAGACTGATCTGACCAAATCTTTAAAACTCAATTCTAGAAATTATGCAGTCACCAGCTCACATCATCACATCTATTCTACTCTATTTCCCAAGAGGTGGCACCTGGACAATCAGTCAGGGATAGCAGGGATGAGAACATGAGGGTGCTTTTTCTCTGGCTACAGAAAGGAGTTAAGAAATTCTGCAATTTAGCCAGTTTCTACAATCACAATGGTAAAGAGAAGCCAGTATTACCAAAGTCAATAGTCCCCTGCATTTATGCTGTGTCCTGTGGACTATGCTGGGCCCACAAGAGGGTAGTTGCCTTAATGGTACAAGTAGAAAGTTTGAAAATGCACTTCCTTTGTCCTGGGTTTGGAATTTAGCATGAGCAGTATCTGTACATACAAGGGAAAAATTTCAAGGCAGTCAACAATTGGCTCCTGGAAGCATGTGCCTGAAGGACTGAGAGCCTTAGGGAAAGCCACATGTCTAACATAGAAGGTGATCAGCTGCAAGAGTATGGAAAATTAACAGAACCAGGGTCTGTAAAAAAAAAAAATGCTGAATGCATAGCACATTCAATCCTGAACTCCCTGTGAACATCAGCATCAACCCCAAGATTTTCAACAACAACAACAAAAAAAATCAAAAAGAGTTCTCTTGCTGGTCTTTGAGGAAATCCAAGCCCCGATTGTTCTCAGGTGACTGGCTGTTGCTTTAGGAATCCAGTGCTCCACTACAGTGCTCTTGGAGCCTATTCCTACTCAGCCATTCTGTCACCTGGCAGTAGCCTACAATCTAGTATTCATGTTTGTAGACCCTGAACAGGTCTACCTGGTACCTCCCCACCTCTCTCCATTCACCCTATTTATTCAGGATGATACAGTCACAACTACACAGGGCTTTTCTGGGGTTTCCAAGGAGCAGAAAGGCTAAAGACAGTAAAACTGTCTTTCTGGCTTCAGCTCAAGACTACTAGGCATCCTGCTACTGTTTAATATTTACTGAAAGCTCACAAAGTTCTAATATATATGAGAGCAAAATTATGGCATGATCTTAGCCTCTTAGGGCCTGAGTCTTCATTAAAAGCCACAATGCTGACTTCCCAAAGAGGGAGCCACAATTCAGGAACATCACACCATCAGTGATTGGCTGGTGAGACTGCACTTAGCAAGCAGAGCTTTTCAGCAAAATGGAGAGGCACTCCCTGTTTTCTGCTCTGGTTCCCTGAAACACAGATCAACCCCCTGTAATGCAATTATTACACCTTAATTATCACCATTTACTATTTGCTGATTCTGCAAACATGTGCTGAGTGCAGCCTACTATGCATCAGGCACAAATCAGGTGCTTAATAATTGATGGTAGAATGAACAAATGGAACCTCCTTCAGCCTGTGAGAATGCAGTGAGTATGTGCATGTTCAGGGGGCATAAGTGTAGGATTAAAAAAAAAAGGTGTTGCTTGAGCTAAATTTTGAATATGAGTAGGAGTTACACCAGAGGATAAGGAAAAAAAGCATTCCAGGAAGAGGTAATAGCACACGCCAAGGCATGGAGCTATATGGGGACTCCATCATGACTTAGATGGTATGAAGCCAGCCTGGGTGCTAGATAGAAATAGGCAAGGAAATGTGTCTTCACATAAGAATTAGCATCAGCCCGAATAACTGGTTTGAGATAGTATGCTTAAAATATTTGTTAGAAGAGAATATGTATTTGAATTTCAGGGAGGAAGAAAACCCCAGAGAATTGGATTTGCTGAGGCCAGGAAGAGGGACTCCCCTGATAAGTTCCAGGGCTGACCAATGAGTGCATTGCTTGGCCTTAGGACCCAACAGGAAACTCCTTCACAACCTAAGAGCTGGTAGGTGGTGATTGTAGTGAATCATTGGGGCTTTCCCTCTGGGAGACTCCTAAGTCTCAAAAAACAAACATACAAAAAGAGAGTAAGCCAGTTAGCCCACACAGTTCTGTTTTAGTGAGAGGACCCCAGTAAGATGAAGCATTTCTCAAAACAAAACAGCCATCATATATCTAAAAGGGCTTCATAAACTGTAACATGCTATCCGAATAAATGGTTCTGTCACTATTATCACAGGAATGCAAAAATGTGGCCAGTTTACACTCAGAGTATATGGGCAAAAGTAATTTTGGTAGGGCACTGGCAGGAGGGCTGAATGTGGCTGCCAGAGGAGGCACAGCACAGCAGCTGAGTTTCAGTGATGCTTGGGAAAAGGCACACTCCACATTGGTTCCTGTGGATATTCTGTAATGCTGTAATTTCCCCCTTACTTTTCCTACTTTTTATAGTGAATGATTAGAGAAATGTAGACTGATTCTACATGAACTCCTCAAGGGCAAGAAACTCTCATATTTATCTAGCATAGTGCCTGGCAAGTAAGCAGCACTTAGTAAATGTAAGTGTGTCTCTAAGGGGATTGCTGGAAGCCAGGGGAGGGGGGAATGGAGGGGAATGTGCTAATGGAAAAAATCATCATGTCTCCAGCTAGACACTGATGGTCTTGGTTTCTTGGTCCAAAGCTGGTAAGCAATTCCTGTCAAAATCTGGTCATTAAGATTGAGGGGTGGAGTGGATAATGATATTCCTATCAGAAATGAATAAATCAATTTGGGACATAAAGACAGCAGAAGCCAAGCAGCACTGCTGGGGAGAAGCGTGTGGGACTAAAAGATAATAGACTCTGTAGCTAAAGAGAAGGGAAACTATATTTGCATGAATGTGATCCACTTCGAAACAGGTGTAGTGGAAAAAATTGCAAGAAGTTGGGGGAATGGGCCTGGGAAGGTCTTAACTATCCATGTCTGAGGAAGAGGAATGGCAAATGTTAGAAGAAGACACTGTTAGAAAATTGGAGAATATGTGAAAGATCAAAGGTTGAGAAATCCAGACAGTAAAATCCAGACACATTTGGGTACACTCAAATGAAACTGGGTGAGCCATTCTCTCCCCTTTTATTTTCCTTTGGAGAGAGCATTTTTGAGAAGATTAAGGCCACCTGGTGACATCTTTCATACACATTCTGGAATGATTTGATTTGCAGACTCATGCTGTGACTAGAGAGAGTTAGGCAGTATTCTTAGGATTTTTGAAATCTTAATTTTTACCCAATGCTGGATATGGGGAAGGTGATATCCAAGATCCAAGATTAGGGGAGAACTTGGATCCATTTAGAGATTTTTCCAGGGTCATGAGTGGGTATGATACTAAGTACCCTCAACAAGAAGACCAATTTAGGAATAAAACCTCAATGACAAATTGATGAGCTGGAACAAATATCATATTTTCAGGTTTGGTCCCTCTGACTTTCCTTTAAAATATGCATACCTATTTATTTTGTTAAGCTGTTGAGATGGGTTTGAACTGAAAGAGGATTATAAACAACTTTACAATGGGGGTTCCTAACCAACATAAACCTTTGTCAGAGTTTACTCCACTGAGTTGTGCACAAGGTAGCATCACTGAGTTAAAAAAAAAAATCGAACTAACTGGTAAACTAGGTTGTTCTGTTTTGTCACTAGCTTGGTCTCTCTTCTCACTATGTAATTCCAGGAGCCAAAGGAAGCCGCTTCTATTCAAGGAGGATTTAACTAGGGTTGGCTGTATGAAAGAAAGCAGGGAAGGGGAGCAGAAAAACCCTTTCAGAATGGCTCTGTAATGAATATCATTGCTTGGCCCTCTCACCACTCCATTTTTGGACAAGAAACCAGAATCCATCCTTGGGTTCAAAGCTGAACTCTTGGGATTCAGCTGGAAAGAAAACATCAAGGGGCAACACTATGTTTGGCGCAGACCCTTTGAGCTCCCCCTAACAGACTCCCAGTGAGCCTTTCTTGGCTCTGCACCTTTCCCACCCTCCTCTTCCTCCTCACACAGAGGCACTCTTGGACAAAAGTGTCCTGAATGCTATCTGTGGACCATTGTCCACCGGTGCATGTAGTCAGAGGGCCACAAGGACAGTGTGGATTGTGCTTCCTAAAAGTGACCCTGTCTCTCTTTTCTTTCCTTCAAGTATTCTGCAGCAGGGAGGGTGGCCTTGGGACACTCCATTCTCAGAAGGGTCCCCCTAGATACACAGAATAAGCCCCCCAAAGACCACACCCAGAGGCCTCAATTAGGTCCAGGCATCATTAGCCACTCCAAGGCATCATGACAGTGGGACTGTCTGTGAAGGAAGCCACACCCTGAAATCTGGGGATTCTGTGGAAATCAGTTCCTGCAGCAATCTCATCTCCAGTTAAACTGTTCTCATCCACTTATTTAATCATCACATCTACTGAGCATGTACCATTGCAAAGCCCTATGCTCGGCAGGCACCTTAATGCAACTTATTAACAAATATCTATTCTTTTTTTGCCTTTCCTTAGCACTTTTTTCCCAAATAGAATTTAAAACACAGATTTTATGATTATATTTTTTATCAGCTTTGTGACCTTGGGCAAATTGCTAAACCTCTCTGAGTCTCGATGTTTAAAAGGGGATAATTTCACAAAGCTGTTGTAAGAGTTATATGAGATGTTTAAACATTCCTAGTACAGTGCCTAGCACACTGGTGATCTATAATCCTATACATCCTTTATTCCTTCCTTCAAAGGCCTTTCCCTCCAGGACCTGTCCAAGTCAGTTATTCCACCTGATCTTACTGCTTCCTTCTGGACCAAACCCAGGGGCTCAAATCTATCTTCGCTTTAGAGGCCTCACTTGTCCTCATCCCCAGCTTAGAGCCCTGTGCACTCGCAGCAGTTTCTGCCTCCACTAAAATGCTGCGTGGAGCAACTGGGCTACCACGGAGAAGAAAAATCCGAAAGGGAAAGAGGCTGCAGCCCCAGAAGGCCCCCACCTCTGGAACACAAGTGAGGCTACATGGGGCCCTACAGGAAGGTCGAGGCCAAAGTCCTTGGAGCCGTGGGAAGTCACTCATGGTTCCCATGGCAGGATCCTCTCTCCCCAGTCAGAGGTTGCTTCCCACAGTTCCAGGGCAGTCTCGGGTCCTCCTTTTCTAGGGGGTCCTCTGGGGCTCCACCACCTCGAGGCTCCTGCAGCTCCCCTATGTTCCCAGGAGGTCTTCCATTGAGCCAGCTCCAGAAACTACCCTTGTGCCTGCTCCCACAGTGACACAGAAAGGCTCTCTGGGACCGCTGGGGCACCCCATGGCAGCAAATGCAGAGAGCGCCCCAGGAGTCCATTCCCACAGGGGGTCTTCATGGGGGCGGCTCCCCACAGCACCTTAGGGACTCCCCCAAGGGGTAGAGGCAGCAGTCACTCGGGGTTCATCCAGCGACTCGGGGGCCACCTTGGAGGCAGCTCCCACACAAGCACCTTAGAGTCCCCGGAGGACTCTCCGCGGCCGCAGACCCGCCCCTCAGGTGAGGCCCGGTCCCCGCCGCCCCCGCCCCCGCTTACCGGGACCGTCCGGGTGCGGGACACGGCTCCGGGGCCGGCGGACTCTACACCGCGGGCCCCAAGCTGCCCACGGCAGCCCGAGAGCAGGCGTGCTGGGCCGAGCGCCGGCAGCAGGCGGCGCGGGCGGAGCAGCAGGCTGAGGCGGCGGCGCGCGCGCCCCGAGCACACCCACCCGCCCCGTGGGGCTGCAGCGCGTGCACCCGCGCGAGGTGCCCTGGGCCGGCCGGTGGGCGCGCCCCGCCCCGCCCCGCCCAGTCCTCCTGCGCCTCTAGGCGAGGCCCTCGCGGCTCCGCGGGCGACTGGCGACTGGCGCGCGGGCGTGGGGCACCGTGGGAATGCGGGAGGGTGGCGGTCGGCTCTGATGAGCAGACGGCCCAGGTGCCCGTGGGCGCCCCCCATGAGCGCCCGGCACTGCGGCGCGGGGACTGCGGCAAGGACAGTGCCCGCCCGCCCGGAGGAGGCGGCCCGGTGGGGGCGCCGCGGGACGGGGGAGCTGGGGCCGCTCGCTTCTCGCTCCTAGCGTTCCGCGCTGGGGCGAAGGCGGGGTCCTGGTGGATGCTGACACCAGCACGTGCCTGGGGTGGAGAGAATGACTCATCCAGCATGTCCTAGCAGCCGTCCTCCCAGGGCTCCGGGCTCACGACCCTGGCACTAGGGCACTCACCTTTGCAGTACCCCACTTGTCTCTGGAGGGTCCCAATGAGCCTTCACATAGTCCTTGGCTGGCCCAGCCTACCCTCTGCGCTTTCTGGGATTATTGGTTTTCCAACCCCAGCAGCGAAGCTGTGCTGTCGTGTAACCCACTTTTTGCTTCAACCTCATACCTCAGACTATCCAAACAGCTAGCCTGTCAGGAGGCCAGCAATTCTGAGGGCTAATGTGCATTACACCAAACTACATGTTTTGAAGACGGCAAGAAAAAGATCAATTGTAAGACACCCAGCAACTAATTATAAGGAAAAACTGAAGGCGTGCAGATGATATGTCAAGAGCTCTTTAATTTATATTAATTGCATTTACATTTTTAACATACCTTCATTTTCTTGTGCATTCAATTTGTGTACTTCAAATGTAATTTACGTCATTTTTGAGCATCTAGTATTTGTTGCACACTGTGCTAGGTACCCTGGTGGGATATAAAAAAGAAATTTTGCCCTTAACATGGAATTTACCAATAGGGGATATATCACTTTAAAACACACAGTGCCAGGTACTATTCTAAACAGTTTAAATGTATTGTCATTAATTTTCACACCATCCCTTTGAGGGAGTTTACTGTTAGTTTTGACATTTTGCCAGTGATAAAACTGAGGCACAGAGAGGTTAAACAACTCGCCCAAGGTCACATGGGTAATATGTGATGGAGATGAGACTGAAATCCAGGTATTCTGACTTCAGACCCAAGCTCCTAACAATTTCTTAGTACTGCCACTGAGAAAGGAAAGGCTGTAAACCATTAATATATGGAGCTCTAAAATTAGTACTTATTAGTTCTAAAATTAGTGCTTATTTCTCAAGAGGCACTATGGTTGTTTTACTTGTGACACTAGCACTAAAAAGCAGACTGAGCTTTCCGTATACTCTGGGGGTCCCCTAACCTTCTTTAGAATTATATCATACCAACAGTTTCACAGATAGCGTTCTCTGAACTGTTTTTAGTAAGTGTTTTATTTCTAGGCCGTCTGATGGGCTTATATGGAAAAGGAGGCTGTAATATCGATATATAAATCTCTGTTGGTTATTTCCTTCCTTCATTCAAAAAAATGTATACGGTGGCCAGACACAGTGGCTCTCGCCTATAATCCCAGCATTTTGGGAGGCCGAGGCAGGTGAATCACCTGAGGTCAAGAGTTCAAGACCAGCTTGGCCAACATAGTGAAACCCCATCTGTACTAAAATCACAACAATTAGCCAGGTGCAGTGGTGCTGGCCTGTGGTCTCAGCTACTCGGGGGGCTGAGGCAGGATAATCTCTTGAACCCAGAAGGCAGAGGTTGTAGTAAGCCAAGATTGCACCACTGCACTCCAGCCTGGGCGACAGAGTGGAACTCCGTCTCTCTCTCTCTCTCTCTCTCTCTCTCACACACACACACACACACACACACACACACATACACACACAAAGTATATTGTGCATCTATAGTATACCAGGCATTGTGCTGAGAACTAGAAAGGGTGCAAATAAGAGTAAGACACAGTACCTTCCTTCAAAGAGCTAAAATCTCATAGAGGACAAGCATTGACAGAGAACCATAATCATAATACAAAAGAGAAAAAAATGAGTTGTGTGCAATAGAGGAATGAAATGCAATGGAAGTTCCAAGGTGGGTGAAACAGATTACTTCATGAAGGAGGTACTTGGGTTAGGGAATGCATAATGACCATTTAAATTATTATTGATATTAAAACATTAAAAGTGATATCAAAATTTATCAAATTCATTTTTTAGTTATATGCAGTTTTTCTGATAGGAGAGACAGCTTTTACTATGTTATAACTATTGTTCAGTGTATGGAGAGGTTAGTGCAAACTTTTTGGAGGTAGTTTACTTTATGCAAGTGGAGGATACAGAATGATGCACAAGATAAGATTTTCAAGGTCAAAGGAATAGCAAAAGAAAAAGCAAGGTGGGAGTAAACAAGGTTGGTCTGGGGACAGCTGGGACTCTGACAAGGTGAAAGGGTTGCTAGAGAGCAGCTTGTACTACTCCTTTTTTTTTTCTTTTTTTTTTGAAATAGAGCCTCACTCTATCGCCCAGGCTGGAGTGGGAGTGCAGTGGTGCAATCTCAGCTCACTGCGACATCCGCCTCCCAGGTTCAAGCTATTCTCCTGCCTCAGCCTCCTGACTAGCTGGGATTACAGGCATGTGCCACAATGCCCAGCTAATTTTTATATTTTTAGTAGAGATGGGGTTTTGCCATTTTGGCCAGGCTGGTCTTGAACTCCTGACCTCAGATGATCCACCCGCCTCAGCTTCCCAAAGTGCTGGGATTACAGGCATGAGCCACTGTGCCTGGCCCTAGCCGGTGCCACTCTTAACTGTCTTTATGAGGTAGGGGCTGTTTTCAACTTTTTTTTTTTTGCATATTCTTTGGTTATGACAAACATATGCCAAAAATATTCTGGGGTGATCTGAGTTCAGATATTTATGACCATAAGATTTTGGGCTTATAAGATTGACAAATACAGTTACCACCACGTTAACGTCTAGAAAGTAGAGAATGTTTTTCTGGCTGGGTATGGTGGATAACACCTGTAATCCATGCACTTTATGAGAGCGAGGTGAGAGGGTCACTTGAGCCCAGGAGTTGGAGACCAGCCTGGGCAACATAGCAAGAAACAGTCTCTTTCATCTCCAGCACGAAGCTGTGCTGTCGTGTAAAATTATGTTAAAAAATAATACTTAAAGAGAATATTGTGTGCTCAACTAATATTTAATAAAAAAGGAATTGGGAAAGGAAGAGAAGGCTATTTGATGCATAACTAAATTCTTAGATGTTTTAATGTGGTAGATAATAGGGAGCCACTGTAAGTTTCTATTTTTTTGTGGCAGGGTCTTGTTCTGTCACCCAGGCTGGAGTGCAATGCCCTATATGTTTTTTTTTTTCTCTATACATTTTTAAGCAGAGTAGTAACATCTTAAGGACCATCCTAAGCATTTAGAAGTATTATTTTTTTAGATAAAGGACTGAATGAGAGTGTTATGATCTTTTGTCCATAATTTAAACAAATTGTAAAAGTATAAACATGAAGATGAGACTAATTTCTCTTAGGCCTTAGACAAAGACCTGTTGGGATATTAAAGAGACTGTGAGGGGAAATTAGAATGCCACCAAACCCTGTATTGTCCTCATATCCTGATGGTGAGCTCATGTAGAAGAGAATCTGTGCAACCTTTTTTTGCTTACAATACATTGGGGCCACTGCCTAGCACACAATTCCTCCTTTGTTGTGAATGGCTTCAGTGCACAGGGACAAAGCCCCAGTGGCCTTCTCAGATTTAGGGCATTCATCCAGTGGCTGCCACCAATCGATCCAGAGGTAGACACCCAACCAAAGTTGGTGCAATTATACTCACTCAGGAACTTGAAACACAGAACAGAGCAGCAAAGAGCCTGAGAATTGTGATATATATATTAGTGACAATGTTTCCTGAAGTGAAGACCTACCTACTGCTGCTGCGGGTCCCTGCTCTTCCTACATGGTTCTTCTTTTCGTTCCATCCTTTGTGTGTGTGTGTGTGTTTTGAGAAGGGAGTCTTGCTGTGTTGCCCAGGCAGTTCTCAAACTCCTAGGCTCATGCTATTCTTCTGCCTCTGCCTCCCTAAGTGCTGGGATTACAGATGTGAGACACAGTGCCCATGTCTTCCATCCCTTTGAATGCTTCAACCAGCCTGTGGGTTTCCATTGCTTACACCCAAAGGGTTTTTGCTGTTGTCACTGTTTGTTCATTTTAAGAGACAGGGTCTTGCTCTGTTGTCCAGGATGGCGTGCAGAGGTGCAATCACAGCTCAAAATGATGTTGACATCTAATCAGAGCTTGTATCTTCACTGCAACAATCCTGTAATACCTGTTCTACCAAAGAAACACAAGCCCTGGACTTCTTTGTTATTAGGATTGGCATTTAAAAATCCTGAGTATGAGGCTGGATTCGATGACTCGCACCTACAATTCCAGAGCTTTGGGAGGCCAAGGTGGGAGGATCACTTGAGGCCAGGAGTTTGTGACCAGACTGGTCAACATAGCAAGACCCCTATCTCTACAATAAAAGAAAAAAGAAAAATTAGCCAGGCTTGGTGGCACATGCCTAGCTACTCAGGAGGCTGAGGTGGAGGATTGCTTAAGCCCAGAAGTTCCAGTCTGCAGTGAACTGTGTGTTTTACAAAAAATTTGCTTCCAATCTGTAGTTTGTCCTTTATTCTCTTGACAGTGTCTTTTGCAAAGCAAAGTTTTAAATTTGATGAAGTCCAGTTTATCAATCTTGTCTTTTATGGGTTGTGCTCTCAGTGTCACATCTAAGAATTCTTTGCCTAACCCAAGATTACAAAAGATTTTGCCCTATCTTTTACAGAAGAAAAGAACTTTATACTTTTATTGTTTACACTTAGGTTTATGATCTATTTTTAATTAATTTTGGTGTGAGACATGAGGTATAGATTGAAATTCCTGATTTTGTATATGGATGTCCAGTTGTTTTAGCACTGTTTGCTGAAAAGACTTTCTTCATTGAGTGGCTTCTATGCCTTTTTTGGATACCCACTGGCTGTGATCACAGGTATTTGCATATGTCCAAACTCATCAAAGAGTATACATTAAACATGTGCAGTTCTTTGTATGGCAATTCTACTTCAATAAAACTATTAAAAAATAAATTGACAATTTTTATGCAGGTCTATTTCTGAACTATCTATTCTTCTCTGTTGACCTATGTCGTATCCTTTTGCCCATACTACTTTGTCACCTTAGTTAATGTAGCTTTTTAGTAAGTCTTAAAATCAAGTACTGTGAGTCCGCTTTTTTCTTCTTTTTCAGAATAATTTTGGGTATTCTAGTTCCTTTGGCTTTGGATATAAAATTTAGAATTAGCTTTTTGATTTGTATTAAAAAATTCTGCTGGCATTTTAATTGGCACTGCATTAAATCTTTAGTTTTGGGGGGAAAATCTGTCACCTTAGTGTTGACTCTTACAATCCATGTGTACTGCATATCTCCCCATTTAGGTAGGTCTCCTCTGATTTGTTTTATTGGTGTTTTGTAGTTTTCTGTATATAGATCCTGCACCTAATTTGTACAGTTTTTATAGTTTCAATTTCCAATTGTCCATTGCTAGTATATAGACGTATAATTGATTTTTGTTTTGTCCTTGTATCCTGTGACCTTGCTAAACTCACATATTAGTTCTAGGAGCTTTTGTGTAGATTATTTGGGATTTTTCATGCAGACAATTGTGTTCTCTGTGAATAGAGACTGTTTTAGTTATTGTTTGCCAATCTCTATGCTTTTTATTTCTTTTTCTTTCTTTATTGCACTGTCTAGGATTTCTAGCATGATGTTGAATAGGAGTTGGGAAGCAGACATCCAATCTTAGGGGGAAAGCATTCAGTTTTTCAACATGAAATAAAAAGTTTTATTGTAGAAGCTCTCTGCTATGTTAAGAAAGCCTCAAGGTGCTGAGGGTGGCTTCCAATCAACAGCCAGCAAGAATCCAAAGACTTCAGTCTTATAGACACAAGGAAATGGATTCTGCCAACAATCTGAGTGAGCTTTGAACTGGATTCTTCCTCAGTTATATTAACTTCCTACTGCTGCTGTAATGAATTAACACAAACTTAGTGAGTTACAATGACACAAGTTTATTATCTCACAATTCTAGGGGTCTGAAGTTCAAAATGAGTCTTATGAGGGATAAAATCAAGGTGTCAGCAGGGCTTTATTCCTTCTGGAGGCTTTTGGGAAGAATCCATTCCTTGCCTTTTCCAGCTTCTAGTGGCCACTATATTATTTGGCTTGTGGCCCCTTCCTCTATCTTCAAAGCCACAACAGTTGGTTGAATCTTTCTCACATCACATCACTCTGACTTCTATTGCTACATCTTGTTCTTTGACTCTCTTGCCTATCTCTTTCCCTTATAAAGACACTTATGATTATATTGAGCCCACCATATAATCCAGAATTAAATCCCATTTCAAGATCCTTACCAACTACAAAGACCTCTTTGCCATATAGTCTCCTTGTACTATAACATATTCATAAGTCCTGAGGATTGAGACATTGACATCTTTGAGGGACCATTATTCTGCCTACCCACTAGTCAAACTGCCGTATGAGAATACAGCCTAGCCAAAACTTTAATTGCAGCCTTATGAGACCCTAAATATAGTACCCAGCTAAGCTATGCATGAACTCTTGACTCACAGAAAGTGTGAGATAATAAATGTACTGTGTTTGAGGTAATTTGTTAAGGTACAATAGAAAACTAATATAATAGGTATATAGTTGTTCATAATGTTTCCTCATTATCCTGTTAACAGCTGTCCTACAGACCATATTCCATTCATGAATGTCCCTTATTTCATTCCAGATATTGGTAATTTGTGTCTTTTTCTTTTTTTCTTAGTCTGGCTAGAAGTTTGTCAATTTTATTGGTCTTTTCAAAGAATCAGCTTTTGTTTTAATTGATTTTCTCTATAGATTTTCTGCTTATAATTTTATTAAACTCTACTTTTACCTTTTTTATTTTCCTCCTTATGTTTGCTTAGGCTTTGTTTGCTCTTCTGTTTTTAGTTTAAGGTGGAAGCTTAGCCTTTTGGTCCCAATATATTTCTTCTTTTCTTTTTTAAAATTGAAATATAATCCATATATTATAAAATTCACCTTTTTAAAGGGTAAAATTCAGTGGTTTTTGATACATTCATGGTGTTGTGCTATCATCACCACTATCTAATTTCATATTATTCTTCTTTATTGATAGAAACATTCCCAAATTTTGATATATTTAAATTTCAGTAAATTAAAAGTATTTTCTTATTTCCCTGGGAACTTACTCTCTGACACATGGGCTATTTAGCAGTATCTTGCTTAGTTTCCAAGTATTTTAGTTTTTTCACAGATATCTCTCTGTCATTAATTCCTATTTTATTCCATTGTGGTCCAAGAACATCCTCTGTATGATTTCAATTCTTTTTTTAGGTACTTATATCAATTTTATATTTCATGTGGTTATTTTTTTAAACTGCAACTGGCTTATAATTTCTCTCTCTCTCTCTCTCTCTCTCTCTCTTTCTCTTTCTCTCTTTCTTTGTCTTTCCTCTAAGTTCTGGGATACATGTGCTAAACATGCAGGCTTGTTACATAGATATACATATACCGTGGTGGTTTGCTGTACCCATCAACCCGTCATCTAGGTTTTAAGCTCCACATGCATTAGGTATGTGTCTTAATGCTCTCTCTCCCCTTTCCCCCCAACCCCTGACAGGCCCTGGTGTGTGATGTTCCCATCCTTGTGTCTATGTGTTCTCATTTTTCAGCTCCCACTTATGAGTGAGAACATGTGGTATTTGGTTTTCTGTTCCTGTGTTAGTTTGCTAAGGATGATGGTTTCCAGCTTCATCCATGTCCTTGCAAAGGACATAAACTTATTCTTTTTTATGGCTGCATAGTATTCCATGGTGTGTATGTGCCACATTTTCTTTATCCAGTCTATCACTGATGGGGATTTGAGTTGGTTTCAAGTCTTTGCTATTGTAAATAGTGCTGCAATAAACATATGTGTGCATGTGTCTCTATAGTAGAATGATCTATAATCCTTTGGATATATACCCAGTAATGGGATTGCTGGTCAAATGCTATTTCTGTTCTAGATCCTTGAGGAATTGCCACACTGTCTTCCACAATGGTTGAACTAACTTACACTCCCACCAACAGTGTTTACAGCATTTCTATTTCTCTGCATCTTTGCCAGCATCTGCTGTTTCCAGACTTTAATGATCACCATTCTAACTGGTGTGAGATGGTGTCTCATTGTGGTTTTGATTTGCATTTCTCTATCCCCTAGAGATATGGTTTATTTTAGTGAATATTCCATGCTCACTTGAAAAGAATATTGTTGGATGGAGTGTTCTTTAAATTAGGCAATTAGGTCAAATGGGTTGATAGTATCATTCAAGTCTTCCTGTATCCTTACTGATTTTCTATTTGTTCTACTGAGTGTTTAAATGTTCCAGTATACTTGTGGATTTGACTTTTAACAATACTAGTTTATGCTTTAGCATCTGTTATCATGTGCATATACCTTTGGATTGTGATTCTACCTTTGGGAATCAGCCCTCTTATCATTATGAAATGTGGCTCTTTACTCCTGGTAATAGTTCTTGTTCTGAAGTCTACTTTGTCTGATATTAATGTAGGTAGTCTAGCTTTCTTTTGAGTTTCCATGCTATGTGTTTTCTCATATTTTAACTTTTAATCTATCTATACAAGTTGAGTATCCCTTATGTGAAATGCTTGAGAGTTCAGATTTTTTTCAGCCTTTGAAATACAGTCATGTGTTGCTTAACATGGGAATCAGTTCTGAGAAATGTGTTGTTAGGTAATTTCATCATTGTGCAAAATCACAGAGTGTACTTACAGAAACTTAGGTGGTATAGCCCACTATACACTTATGCCATGTGTCATAGCCTATTGCTCCTAGGCTGAAACCTGTATAGCATGTCAGTGTACTGAATACTGCAGGCATTTGTAGCACAATGGTAAGTATTTGTGTATCTAAACCTATCTAACCACAGAAAAGGTACAATAAAAATATGGTATAAGAGATAAAAAGTGGTCTGCCTCTATAGAGCACTTACCATGAATGGAGCTTGTAGGACTGGAAGTTGCTCTGGGTGTCAGTGAGTAGGGGTGGTGAGTGAATGTGAAGCCCGAGGAAATTACTGCATGGGACTGTAGACTTTATAAACACTGTACACTTAGGCTATACTACATTTTTAAATTTTTTCTTTCTTCAAAAATAAATTAACCTTAGCTTACTGTTACTTTTTAACTTTACACCCTTTTCAATTTTTAAAAAACTTCTTTATTCCCATAGTAACATTTAGCTTGAAACACAAACATGATGTACAGCTGTACAAAAATGTTTTCTTTCCTTATATCCTTACTCTGTAAGCTATTTCCTATTTTTAACATTTTTATTTATTTTTACTTTTTAAACTTTTTTCTTAAAAATGAAAACACAAACACACATGCATTAGCCTAGGCCTACATAGAGTCAGGATCATTAATGTCACTGCCTTCCACCTTCACATCTTGTCTCATTGGAAGGCCTTCAGAAACAGTAATAGGCCTGGAGCTGTCATCTTCTATGACAGAAATGCCTTCTTCATTACCTCCTGAAGGACCTTTCTGAACCTGTCTTACAGTTAACTTTTTTTTTTAATAAGTAGAAAGAGGACACTCTAAAATAAAAAGCATGTCAGCATTTATATACATAAACATAATCGTTTATTATCACTAGCAAGTATTATGTACTGTATATAGTTGTATGTGCTACACTTTTATATAACTGGCAACACAGTGGGTTTGTTTACACCAGCATCACCATCAACATGTGAGTAATGTGCTGCGCTGTGACTTACAATGGCTGTAGTGTCACTAGGTGATAGAAATTTTTCAGCTTCATTATAATTTTATGGGACCATTATTGTCTGTTTAGTCTATCATTGACCAAAACATTGTTTGTGCAGCATATAGCTGTAAATAAAATCTAAAGGAAGGTCATTGGTTGAAATGACGTGTCATATGCCTATTACTGGGACAAACACTGTGGCCAGAAGGATGGAGTCTACAATTGGCTAGCTTCGAGTCTCCAGCTCACCCTGTGACAAAGAAGTACAGTACTATAATTGGCTGAATGAGAACCACATGGAGTCGAGTGGGAGAAGTTCTCTCAAGGAGAGGGTTGCTATTGGTAGAAGAAGAGAAGAAAGGAATTGATGGGCGGATTTTAAAAACAGATGTCCATTCTACCTTCTCAACTGAACCGCCTTTTTTTCTTAGGACCTGGGAACTTTTGATTTCTTTTTGTTTCATTTCCCTTTCTTATTAATCAGAGCAAATTAATTACACATTTCTGATGATTTTTCCTTTTAAATATTTCTCATCTTCTTCTTCCAAATTTCATCACCTTGATCTGGATCTTTGTGACCTTGTACATGCTTGTGTCAATTCCAAATTGTCCTTCCTACCTTCTCCCTTTGTTTTTCTTTTCTTTTCTTTTCTTTTCTTTTTCTTTTTTTTTTTTTTTTTTTTTTTTTTTTTTTTTTTTTTTTTTTTTGAGGCAGAGTTTTGCTTTTGTTGCCCAGGCTGGAGTGCAATGGTGTAATCTCGGCTCACCACAACCTCCACCTCCTGGATTCAGGCAATTCTTCTGCCTCAGCCTCCTGAATAGCTGAGATTACAGGTATGTGCTGCTATGCCCTTCTAATTTTGTATTTTTAGTAGAGACGGGGTTTCTTCACGTTGGCCGGGCTGGTCTCGAACTCCTGACCTAAGGATCTGCCCACCTCAGCCTCCCAAAGTGCTGGGATTATAGGCATGAGCCACTGTGCCCAGCTGCCTTCTCTTTAGTTGCATACAGCTATATATAGACTGCCCTGGGCAGTCTATAGCTGTATGCAACTTCTTAAACCACCAACTTCATCATAATTTTCATATAAAAATTATGTTTCATATAAAAATTATGTCATTATTTATTTAATGTTTGTATACTTTTTAAGGTACTTTCACATATTGTCAAAGAATCACCCCATGTAGAACTAGAATTCTCGATCTATAATATATTGGCTTTTATTAGATTAATCTAAAATTGTGCCTATAAACCTGTAAAACAGGAAAGTCACATCTTCAAATGGATTTGGAAGTGATATGGAATCTTAGGGGAGAAATAGTGTCAATCATTTAAAAAAAACCCTGTCTTACAACACTCTTGTTGAACAGAATAGAATCTGTTTCTATCAGACTTGACCATGAATGTGTCAAGATGCTAAGGAGGTAGCTTCTAAATAGGCAAGACGTTGTCTTCTCAATGAGGCCGTTAGGAACCACATATCATTAATAATAACACCAACAACTAACAGAATGCATGTGTTAAGTGCCTGCTATGTGTCAAGTACAGTTAAACATTTTACATATATTATATTATTTTATTTAATTCTCCAAATAATCTTGCAAGGTGTTGTGGTGACCATAAAATATGTGCCTTTCATTATCTCCTGCTGCAGAGCATAGTATTGGCAACTCTAACTGCTGCACTCTGAATCAACTGCATTGGCACTAAGGCCACACTTCCCATGGACTGTTCATAGCCAGCAAGTGATTGCAGCAGGGATGCTAAGGCAGGCCTACTCCGGCAAGGTGTAGGACTCCTTTGACAAGCTGCTTTGGCTTGAGGAATTCCCATTGGCCTTGCTGAAATTTTCTTAAAACTGCATGGCAGTTGTCGTATTCTATTTTCTGCTCCTATAACAAAATACTACAGACTGGGTAATTTATACAGAAAAGTTTATTTGGCTCATGATTCTGGTGGTTGAGAAGCTTAAGAGCATGGCACTGGCATCAGGCCAGGGCCTTTGTGCTGTGTCATAACATGGTGGAAGGGCAAGTGAGTACAGGAGGCAGAGAAGAAGGGTGGGGATCAAACATACTTTTATCAAGAGTCCACTCCTGTGATAGCCGATCCACTCCTGAGATAACAGAAATAATCTATTCATGAGGGCAGACCCCTTAAAAATCCCACCTCCTAATACCATCACAATGGCAATTAAATTTGACATGAGTTTTGGAGGGGACATTCACACCATAGCAGCAGCATAAGGCTCTTTCAAACTAACCTTTCTTTCTCTCGCCTGCACCAGACTTAGACCTGTGTCATGTTCTGATAGCTCTCCCAGCCTTCTCTGATTCCCTCTATTTTCCCTCACAGGAATTCACTCTTTCTCACCCCCTCAAAAGCTCTTGTGTATCTAATTTCATCTTGACATTTTCTCATTTGATGACCCAACCAACACACCTGGTCCAAGAAAATAGGTATAAGATGGAGTTCCAGGTGTACTTCACCCATTGTCTGGTAACCAGGGATTACTCCCTCTTGGATGGTGTGTGGACGATGGATAGTCCCTGGCATGCAGTGGTGGTGCAGTTGCTGAAGATTTCACTAGAGGTTACCTGGGAAAACTCCCTGATGGAAAGGATTGCCTTTGCTGGTACAGTGATCCTGTCATTTGGAAGACATGAGGGAACAGCGCATACAAAGACAGTGGAGTTGGCTGGCTACTGCTAAGCTGAATTATGCTTTGCACAGGGATAATGAGAACCAGAGGACTGTGAACAGTTAAGAGGTCCAGAGAATTTATTTTTGATTTTTTAGATTTTTCTCTTTTTCTTTTCCTTTCTCTCTCTCTTCTCTCTCTCTCTCTCTCTTTCTTCTCTCTCTCTCTCTTTCATTTTTCATTTTTTTTTTCAAGATCTCATTATGTTTCCCAGGCTGGAATGCAGTGGCTATTCACAGGCATGATCATAGTACATTGCAGTCTCAAACTCCTGGACTCAAGCAATCCTCCCACCTCAGTTTCCCAAATAGCTGGGTTTACAGGTATGTGCCATAATGCCTGGCTAATACAGAAACATTTAAATAAGCAGGCAAGGCACGTCTATTGTGCTACAGTCATGGTCCTGGTTGGAAAAACTTGGGACCCTGACATATGGCATAGAGACATGTGAATGAATGCTTTTGAGGATGTTGGCTCTAAAGACCCCTCTGAACCTTAAGACTATGCAGAAGTGGCCTACTCTTCTCTAGTAAGAGCTAGCACTTGTGTATTGATAGATGTTGCAGAGTCCCTTCTCTCATAAGGCAACAGCTGGCCCTCTCAGGGGCCCTATCTCTTCTTCTAGCTGCTAGGCCAAAAACATAGGGTTAAATACCAGGACAACTTGGCCAGGAAGTGATGGACCTGATACGGGAGAAAAAAGGAAGGAACTAAAATAATTAGCTATCACATATTGGCAGAAGCTACCTGGGATTTTATTTGAGGGTACTTCATCAAGCAGGCTAGAATGTAAGTCTGGATAAAATGATTTGTGAACATTTTTTTTCTTTTTATCAGCCTACATCATACTTTGATTGTGAACAATTTTTTGGAACACAGGATTTAACACCCTGGCAAGAACCCTAGAGAATAGGGTGGTTCTTAGAGGCTTCAAGAAAGTGATGGCCAATGTTGAGTGAAGTACAAATGCTTTAGCTATTCTGACAGATGGTAGAAGAAATAAAGAGGCTGAGGAAAGTGAGCAAGCAAGAATAGCTATATTATGCAGGCTACAAAACAGACCAGTTGATTATGTCTTATGGCAGAGCTCAGAAGACATATAATTCACCCAGGCGATCAGGAAAATACTGCTGAAAGCAGCAGTAGCACCACAGTGGTGGCTCCCCTCTGCAGTTCAGGGGCTGATAGTAGGAGAGGTGGTTACAGAGCTGGACTCATTGATATCCGTGGGGCTAATGAGCTTCAATGTAATAGAGGCCACAATAATTGTAACAACCTTCAAGGTCTGAGGGACAGCCAGGGGGCTTGAGCTTGAGGGAGTTGTGAAGATGGTAGTAAAGCATGAATTCTCTGGGAGAAAAATAGGTAGCAACACCATGGCCAATATATACTGTGATGAAACCCCCGGTTTTTTCCTGAAAAGGATTTGGGGCTGTTTACTTGGGTGATTGTAAACCATAGAAGGAAAAATACCCAGACATTTTGAGGACTACTGGACACACAATCTGAGTTTTTACTTGGAGGCTCAAAGCATCCTCATGGTTCTAATAGAATAGGAGGTCTACAGAGACCAGCTAACAAATGAAATCCTGGCTAAAATCTGGCTCAGAGTGGACTTGCTTAGTTTGTGGATGCACCCAGTGGTCATTTTTTCCTTTTCCTGACTGCATTGGTATGCTTGGATATTAGAGTAACTCTCATACTGGGTTCTTAGCCTATGAGACAGAAGACATAATATTGAGGAAGGCCAGGTAGAAACCTTGAAACTGTTCCCTCACCTTCCCTCCTCTCCCAGCCAAGATAGCAAACAATATTTTCCCTAGCAAGCAGACTCAGAGAAACATCCCTGGGTAGATCCTGGGGAATGACTGAAGGCTGCTGCAGGCTTAAAGAAGCAGTAGCCTCAATCTTAGCTACTGTGCCAGATACGGTTTAATTGCAACAGCAGATTGGTGAGTCTTCAGGTACATGGTATATGGCCAGTGAACTGACAAAGGCATTCTTTTCAATTCCAATCAGTAAAGGGGATCAGAGACACTTTGTATTCATATGGGATGGCCAAAAATATTCACTTACAATTTGCCCTCAGGGTTATGTTAACCCTTCTTCCCTCTGTCATAATATAGTTTGATGAGACCTGGACCACCTGTGTATTTTGCAGAACCATCACACTAATCCTTTTTGTTGACGGCATGCTGATGTGCTCTAGAGGGTGCAAGACAACCTTACAAAGATTTAGGAACCTATAGCTTCAGTGAAACTTTTAGGGATCATTAGAAGTTTGTTGACATATCTTTCAAAGTAAAAACTGAATTGCACCTCAGGTATCCCCTACCATAAAGATGGAAGTACAGGTCCCAGTTGACTTCTTTGGGGATCTTGAAGCAACACATTCTATACCTAGGAACATTGCTCTGTTCCAGCATGGAAGGCTGCCAGCTTTGAATGGGACCTGGAAAAGAAAAGGGCTCTGCAGTAGGTTTAGGCTGTGGTATAAGCAGTCCTGCCAATAGGATTTGAAGGACCCTATGCTGTTGGTAATGTCAGTGGTAGGAAATAATACAGTATGAAGGTTATGTTAAGTTCCCAAGGAGGAATCACAATGCAGGCCCTGGAACTCCAGCTACTGCCGCTTCTGAATGTTAAGCTATCAGCATTGGGCATCTCTCATACTGGAAAGGTGCTATGATCTGTTTGTGTCCCTTCAAAATGTTGAAATCCTAACCACCAAGGTGATGGTATTAATAGTTGAAGGCTTTGGGAAATGATTAGATCATGAGGGTGGAACCTTAATCAATGGGATTAATGTCCTTATAAAAGAGGCCCAGGCTGGGCGCGGTGGCTCAAGCCTGTAATCCCCGCACTTTGGGAGGCCGAGGTGTGTGGATCATGAGGTCAAGAGATCGAGACCATCCTGGTCAAAATGGTGAAACCCCGTCTCTACTAAAAATACAAAAAATTAGCTGGGCATGGTGGCGCATGCCTGTAATCCCAGCGACTCAGGAGGCTGGGGCAGGAGAATTGCCTGAACCCGGGAGGCGGAGGTTGCGGTGAGCTGAGATCGCGCCATTGCACTCCAGCCTGGGTAACAAGAGCGAAACTCCATCACAAAAAAAAAAAAAAAAAAAGAGGCCCAAGAGAGCTTGTTTGGGAGGGAGCATGGTGGAAGGGGTCCACCATGTAAGGTTATAGTGAGAAGACATCTGTCTATTGAAAAAGATTGCCCTCACCAGACATTGAATCTGCCAATGCCTTGACCTTGGTCTTCCCAGCCTCCAGAACTGTGAGAAATAAATTTCTGTTATTTACAAGCTACCCATTTTATGATATTTTGTTATTGCAGCCTGAACAGACTAAGACAAAGGGCCAGTGGTTCATCCTTAGAGAGACAGATTACTTATTCTGGGTATGGGTTTGTCTTTGCTACCTGTAATGCCTTAGCCAGCATCACTATTCAGGGGATTATGGAATGCCTGATCCATAAGCATACAATCCCATACAGCATTAGCATCCAAACAGAAGACCCACTTCCCAGTGAAGGAAGTGTGGAGTTGACTTATGATCACATTGTCTACTGGCCACATCACATATAGTGTCATCCAGGGGCAGATGATCTCAGAAAATCCTAGATCAGCCATTTAAAGGCACAGCTAAAGTACCAGCTTGGTGGCAATATTCTGAAAGAATGGGGCAGCATCCTTTAGGATGCAGTATATAGACAGAGACGTTTATATTGTGCTAGGTCCCCAGCAGGAAGAATACATGTGTCTGGGAACCAAGGGTGCAAGCAAGAGTAACCCCACTTACCATTAGTCCCAATGACCTACTGGAGAATTTTGTATTTCACATCTATGCAACTCTGAGCTCTGCAAAATTGAAGGTGTCCTGGTCTCCAAAGAAGGTGCACTCTTGCCAAAAGATACAGTCAAGAGTTCACTGAATTATAAGCCATATCTTCCACCAAGGCATTTCAGTCTCCTTGTGTTTAGGAACCAGTCTGAGAGAAGAGGAGTCACTATACTGGCAGAGGTAATTGACCCTGATCAGCAGGAGGAGGAAAGCCTTCTTTTACACAGTGGGAACAGGAAGGGAATATGTGTGAAATCTAAGTGGCATAGTTGAGCATCTCCTGTTATTCCCTTACCCTCTCAAATGGACATATACACAATTGCAGCTTGAGAAGGATGTTATTACCAATGGTATGATTACCAGACCCTTCAGGAGTGAAGGCTGGGTCATACCTTGGTGGCAGGTAAGCCACCAAGACCTGCCAAGGTGATAGATAACAAAGAGGGAACTTATTTTATTTTATTTTTTCCGAGAGATGGGGTCTCACTATGTTGCTGGGTCTGGTCTTAAACTCCTGGCCTCAAGTGATCCTCCTGCCTTAGTCTCCCAAAGTACTGGGATTATAGGTGTGAGATACCACACCCTGTAAGAATTAAAGAAAGAGGAAAGAAACATGAAAGGTGGCTCACTAGTCAAGACAGGTTTATTTTAGAGAAAGCAAACCAGAGAGGAGCCTTCTGGCTGAGGTAGGTCAGAGGCACACTTGCATATAGGCTAAGAGTTTTTAAGGATTCAGGGTAGGAGAGTTTATCAGAGGCTTGGACTGCTTCTGGGTCTCTGTTGTGCTTCTCTGGGAGGGAGAGTTGTATGTCTGTTCCCGTATATCTTTCTGCAGCTTGCAGGCATACCTGCCTCCTGCCCACCCCACCCCACCACATCTGCTTTTAGTTTCCCTATCTTAGTGCACCTGAAGGGAAAGAAATGTCCACTGTTTCACAGGGGCCCATTGTATGAGGGTGAAGTTTGGCAGTTACCCAAGAGACTTTTCCCCCACTTCCCTCTGTGCCTGAGCTGTCTTACCTGTGTTTTACTGTCTGCTGTTTCTGGCTGCTTGCAGTTAGAAGAGAAGTGATTTCCTTGAAATATATGAGGCTAGAAAGGGAGCTGGAACTCAAAGTGGCAGTGTTTGTCCAAGATGATGGTACTCCTGCTCTGTCACACCCCACCTCAACAGTGAGGGGAATATAGAATGGAGAAGGGAGAGTATGAGTACAAGTTGCAGGCCTGAAATCAACAGCAGTGATGTTCTACTAACCTGGCCCTTTACCTTTAGGAAGAAGGGACTGTGAGAACCATAGAGGAGCTGCTCCTCAGTCCCCTGAGTAGAAGTAGATGTGTAGGACCATGAGAATGTGCCTCTCCAACCTCCTACTGCAGGGAATACAATTGACTGGTGTCCCCAGATGCTGTGTTCTAAACACATCACTGCATTTGCTCTGAGGCCATGCTTCCCATGGTCTGCTTCCAGCCAGTGATGGATATGGCAGGGATATTATGGCAGGTCCATTCTTATGAAATATAGGACTCCTCTGACAGACAACTCTGGCTTGAGGATTCTACATGGTAGTCTAAGGCTTGACTTATGCAACCGTTCTTCTTTCCCTCTCTCCTTCTCAGGGATCAGGTGTGCATCTCTCTCTGACAGCTCTCTCAGCTTCCTCTCCATTACCTTTTGCAGGCATTTCCCCCAATCTCCTGCAAGTCTATGCTGACCTTTGCATCTACTTCTTGGAGGACCTAAACTAACACAGGTAGGTATAAATTTACCTATTATTTTATTTTGAAAAGTAAACCAGGCTCATGACTTTTAAACTCATTTTATAGATGAGGAAACTATGCTTCAGAGAAGTTGAGTAACTTGCACAAGTTTATATAGCCAGCAAATATCAGGGCTATTATTTAAATCTAGACAATCCTGGCTATATAACCATGTGCCTAGATCTTAATTTCCTGTTTTCCTGCCTCTGCAGTTTCTGTGTGTTTCACTTTCCCTTACTCCCCTGGAAAGGCTTTTGAATATTCTAGTCTGTCTCTGCCCTGAAAAGGCAAGAGGAGTTTTTGACTACATTTGTAACATAATGTGAAAGAAATAACTTTATATTCCTGGGGTAGCCCTCAGTTCTTGAGGTAAGAGGTGAAGGAGAAACTCAGGGAAAAGAGTTGGGGCTGCTTTGTTGAACTTCCCCACACTGCCTGGAAAGTCTCCCAGAAGAATTAAACCTTGAAAGTTCAAAGTTTTATAAGAGAAACCATATGTCATTATGCTTATAATCTTAATAGAGCATGTGCTTTCTTCAAGCAAAATCCTCTATGATTTTGTAAGGTTTCCTCTTCCTCATTAAACAAAACACAAAATTTCTAAGATTAACACATTGGAATGAAAATCAAGGGTTGTCTGTACTCTTGTGGCCTGGGCACTGTGCCTGTGGAATTCATCCATCTTTTCCTGATCAGTTTCCCTCACCACACTGGCCTCAAGGAAACACTGTTCCTTCAACCTTCTGATTCTCACTGTTTCTTCAACCTTTGCTAGATTCTTTATAAAAATATGGAATATCTGATTGAGACTTAGTAAAGGATAGCAGAAGGGAAACTCATCTAGAGAGAACCATGAATCTATTTTAGGCAGCATGACTTGGAAGTCAGAGCTTTATTTTCAGAATCTTCATGATCCTTTCCATCCCTGCGCAGGCCTAGCCAGGCTCTTCCCTTCTTAGCCCTTGGTTGACCTCCATTAGGTGAGAACCATTATCTTTTATATCAAGCAAGGCCAGACAGCTTTCTGCCTTTTTGTTGTGATTTTCCTTTCTTTTTTGAGGACTCTTATTCACCTTAGATTCTCGACACAGGAATCATTCACCCCACTGCTGAAACTCTATCCCTTACTAGTAGGGCTGCAGCTTCCGCAGTGTATCTGTATCCTAATTTGACCTCTTCTCTTTTTCCTCCTGTTTGTCCTCATTTAATGTCTTCATCTTCATCATCATTCTTATCTGTACTGGATAATTGTCGCATTCTCATCAGCACACAAATATGTTATGAGATACTGTTCACACACACACACACACAAACACACACCCCCCCAAATGCACTCCCTTAATTCCACAAGCCTTTTCAATTTATGGCTCTTTTCTGTGTTATCCTTTCAGTGAAACTCTTTCCTATGTAACTATCTCCACCACTACCTCTCTTCCCATTCTTTTTTTTTTTTTCAGACGAAGTCTCACACTGTCCCCCCAAACTGGAGTGCAGTGGCACAATCTTGGCTCACTGTAACCTCTGCCTCCCGGGTTCAAGCAATTCTCCTGCCTCAGCTTCCCGAGTAGCTGGGACTACAGGCACATGCCACCACGCCCAGCTAATTTTTGTATTTTTAGTTAAGATGAGGTTTCACCCTGTTGGCCAGGCTGGTCTGGAACTCCTGACCTAAGTTGATCTGCCCGCCTCAGCCTCCCAAAGTGCTGGGGTGCTGGGATTACAGGCATGAGCCACTGTGCCCAGCTTCATTCTCTCCTGAACCCACCACATCAATTAGACTTTCATTCCCACCATTCCACTGAGAATGGTCTTGTAAAGGCGCCCAACGGCCTTCAAGTTATGATATCCAGCATTCAGTTCTCAATCCACATCTAACATGTCCTCCAGGTAACATTAACATAGTTGGTCACTCCCACTTACCTTAGCAAACAATCTTCGGACACCACATTCCTTTGGTTTTCTGCCTGTGTCATGACCTGCTTTTTCTTATATTTTTCATCTCTAAATGTTGACTCAGGGCTCAGTCTTTTCCTCTTATATCTATTCACATCCTTTCAGGGGTCTGCAAACTACTGCTATAAAGGGTCAGAGAGTCAATTGCTTCTGTAAGGCCAGAGAGTAAATGTATTTGGTTTTGTGGGCCATGTGATTTCTGTTGCAACTACTCTAGAAGCTGTAGACAAGGTATAAATGGATGTTAAATTGATCATTGTCATGACCGCTACATTATTCAGCACCTATAATGTACCTTATATTGCTAAATAAAATGATAATTTGTCAACCTGGTATTTCACTATAGTTACCTGAGCATTACTGGGGCTCCATGGAAGGAAAAGTTCCCTTCCTGTGTAAGGGAAGGTAAGAGTCCTGTTTTGAAAGGTCTGTATACTTCTCTAGCCCTTGTGCCCAATTTTGTTTGAGAGTCAGGGATTTTGAAAGGCTCAAGGCTCAGGAGGTCCTGTTTTGTTTTTGTTTTCATTTTCCAATTAATGTCAGAATTCAGCCTTTGCTGAGAGTAGGAGGGGTGGGCTGAGGGTGCACAGGAGCCATGTTCAGCAGCTGGGAGGAACGATGGACAGCTCTCAGCAGGGTCTGAGGAAGAGGGAGGTTACTTTATTTATTGCGGTGGGGTGATTAAACTCCCAAAATGAATTTTGAGAGACAGCTGCACACAGAATAGAGATAGTGATTAGAACTAATTACTGTTGTTGTAGATGTTTTGCATTTGTACGGTACTCTGTATTTACAAAGAATTTTGTAATCACTTATTAACTCTCCCTCACCATAGCCTTGTGACATGGGCAACATTACTGCATGTTTGTTTCTGCCTTCTAGAAAGAATCTGAGTGGCTGTGGCCACACACTAGAATTGTGGAATCAAAATCCTCATTACATCTCTCTTATTCCCAGTGTGATTTTGAGAATCTATTTAATGAGAACTTGGACATTGTCTTACTTTATAATTTTAATATGAAGAATAACTCATGAAGATGGTTCAGTGCTTTGCTAAATTAAAAATGTATCATCTGTAAGGACCTAATAACAATAATAATCTCAAGCTGAGGTGGGTGGATCACTTGAGGTCAGGATTTCAAGACCAACATGGCTAACATAGTGAAACACCGTCTCTACTAAAAATACAAAAATTAGCCTTGTGTTGGCATGTGCCTGTGATCCCAGCTGCTGGGGAAGCTGAGATAGGAGAACCTATTGAATCTAGGAGACAGAGGTTGCAGTGAGTCAGGATCACACCACTGCACTCCAGCCTGGGTGACAGAGCGAGACTCGAAAAAAAAAAAAATTTAAAAACTCCCTAACTTCAGTTTCCTCCAGATTTTTTTAGAAATAAAATTAATAACAGAGTAAGTCTATATTATAGAATTTTTACATGTCCACTGCTTAGCATAGTGCCCAGTTTGTAAAGGTTGTAATATTTATTAAGTATAAAAATATACTTAATAAATGCTTAATAAATATTAGCCATTATTAATATCATAAGAATATCTGTGTAATATATTTATTCTCATTGTCTTTACTTGATTGCTTTAGTGTTTCTGACTTTGAATAAAGATGCACACGGATGTTTATTCACTTGTTCAGCAATATTTATTGAGTGACTACCACTTATCAGGTATTGTTCTTGGAAATAGTGGTGAACAAAGAAGGAGTTTCGTAGCAGGGCATGGTGGCATGCATGTAGCATCATATACTCAGGAGGCTGAGGTAGGAGGACCCCTTGAGCCCAGGAGTTTGAGACTAGCCTGGGAAACATAGCAAGACCCTGTCTCTTAAAAAAAAAATATCGAGTTCCTGCTCTCATGAAGCTTATATTGTGAGGAGGGGACTCATGTTATTATGGTGGAGGGGGAGGGGCTTACATTCTAGCGGAAATTAGGTTGTGATAGAGAGGAGAGAAATAGTGATGGCAGTATATTTAGAAGATATGTGGAGACATTTTTTTCTGAATTTTTATATAAAATAGTGTTTTGTTATAGTGATAGGTAAAATATATAAACTATTAATTTTATATAAAATTATTTATGTACATACTTATATATTTTTATTTAAAAATATACTTATTAATTATAAAATATTTAAGGAAAAGACTATTATACAAGTGTAACACTATACTGAAATTTGGAAAAACAGAAAAATTATCCATAATTTTATTACTAATTTTACTCATTTGAAATTGCCTTGGCACATTTTGTATAAAGTTTGTATTTTAGTATATATACAAAAATATATTTTGTATATGTCTACTGCGGATCTATTTTATGCCAGGTACCTAGTCCATGGGAAATTCAACAGTGGTTAGGTTAGGCTACTGAGATCACAGGTAAAAGTAACTAAAAGGTAGTTATGATACCCTTTCCCCTGGTATCCTATTCAGTAGGATCCTAGAGAAAGACAGTTACTTGGAGTCTGCCCATTTGCCCTCTGCAGAACCTCTGGGCTTGAAGACATCAAAGTCCAACCCCCTTTTCCATGCTTGAACCTCTTGCCACATCCCTGGAACTCTTGCTGCTTCAGCATGGGAAAAATGGGCTCAGTTTCCTGACATTTGGGCATGGCTTGGGGTTGCAAACAGCATTCTGAACTCCCTTAGCCCAGGGTCTGCTTTGAAGAGATGTGATAAAGGAGGGGAATATTGGCTATGTTGAAAAAGGCAGGTACAGATGACAGATGGAAGCGGGATTAAGCCCCTAGGAGATGCCAGGTGCCTGAAAACCAGAGAGAAGTTTTTGTAGATAGAGAGGAGCCCCAGTTTCTCACTGTTGTCTTCTCACCCTCCTGTGATTTCATGGGAAAATAGTCACCCCTTACCCCACGCCACAAGGACTTACACTTTTCTTTCTTTTAGGCTTATGGGGTAAGACGGAAGCCCAAGTTCCTTCAAGATAACCCTCAAACAAGTTAATTTTATATTCTATAGGCTCAGGATTTAGCCTCTTGCCCTCTTTTCCAGCTTCCACCAGTATCTTCCCTGGCTGACTTTTTGCCTCATGTGCCAGTCCCTTCTCACATTGCCATAAAGAAATCCCGGAGGCTGGGTAGTTTATAAAGAAAAGAGGTTTAACTGGCTCACAGTTCTGCAGGCTGTACAGGAAGCATGGTGGCTTCTGTTTCCGGTGAGGCCTCAGGGAGCTTTTACTCATGGCAAAAGGCGAAGCAGGAGCAGGTGCATGTGCAGCAGGACCAAGAAAGAAGGGAGAGGGGCCACACACTTTTTAATTACTTATTTATTTTTATTGTATTTCAAATGTTTTTGGAGTACAGGTGGTTTCTGGTTACATGGATGAGTTCTTTAGAGATGATTTCTGAAATTCTGGCGTACCCATTACCTGAGCAGTCTACATTGTACCTAATATGTAGTCTTCTTTCCCTCAGCTGCCTCCCACTTTCCCCTGAGTCCCCAAGTTCGTTATACCATTCGTATCGTGCCACACACTTTTGAACAACCAGATCTCACGATAACTCACCATCAGGAGAACAGCACCGAAGGGATGTTGCTAACCTACTCATGAGAACTCTGCCCCATGATCCAATCCCCTCCCACCAGGCCCCACTTCCAACATTGGGGATTACAATTCGACATGAGATTTGGGTGGGGACACAAATCCAAACCATATCACCTACATATGTTTCAAAGTCGGATGCAGTTTCCCTATTTATTCCTCACCCTTCAGACACTGAAACAAGTTTATGAACATTTTTTAGGTTTTTAACATTAGAATTGGAGTTATAATATTGAAAGATGTTGAAAAGGTAATCTGGGCTAGTTCCTCTCCACATCCCTGACCCTATCTGAGAAGTTTGTTAGCTTCTTTGTTCTGCTAAAACATCAATTCCCTAATGGCAAGATTCTATAAGATAAGAAGAATTCTCATACCATTACTAGAAATCTTCATAAATACTAGGAGTAAATGTCCCTGATCTTTGTGAAAATGCATTTGGGGCTCCTTTCTTCCTTCCAGCCCCTTTCCTGACATATCCCTTGATTCTGCTCTGGAGGTGAGCACTGGCAACAAAGCCCTGCACTCTATTTAACACACAAGGCCTACAAAATTCTGGGTGCTTCCTTCAGTGAAGAGGCTTCTGCACTTTGCCCTTGTGTCAGAAATCCCATAAGGGTAAGGAACTAGAGATGGCAAACCATTTCAGAAGATAAATCATTTCAGACACACCCAAATGGCAGGTCTGATCTCAGGCTCCTTCTCTATTACCAAAGGAAGGGTCAACCAGGTTATCCTCTGACACAGAGACCTGAGGCATGAGTCTTGGCAGTACTTAACCTACACTGAGAAACCTGCACAAACCAGTAGCTTTTCCCAGACACTGAGAAATTAAACTTCAGCCATGGTTGAAGCCCCAGACATTTTAGGCAGATGATCAACGATTTTTCTTCTCTGTTTTACGTTGAAATACTAATTTCACTTGCAAAATAGAGGTCTCAAAATAGTATTCTTTATGATTATAACAGCAGAAATGTAGGAGTATAAAAGTTGTAATGTTATAGACAAATTAAGCATGAAATGCAAATATAATAGCAGAGTGGGCTGGGTATCCAGATCTCAGCTGAAATTCTCTGAAAGGGTTACATTGCATAGCTTCCTCAGCTGACTAATGGGCTGCAGTGTTAGGGAGAAAGAGTGGGAAAAAAGGATGAAGAGTCAGGGGAAGTAGTCTTAAGTTTGTAATCTCTCTTCAGCTCTTCTCAGGAAGCTGTTCATGAATTCCAATATTTGCAGCGGTGAATTCTCCCGCTACAGTATGCATGCTTGAGAGCCAATAGCTGTTACTTGGGGAGCTGTGGGGGCAATAATACAGATTGCTGCTTATGGTGACTGTCACAGCTTACAGACATTTGATTACCTGCAAATCTGATTGCTTTAATCTTCTGCTCAAAATTCTCCAACATATCCCAGTGCTAATAGAATAAATCATTCATCATTCGTTGGTTTCCTCATCTCATTTCTTCATTTTTTATCCCGCAAATATTTATTGAGTAATAGACCCTGTGCTAGGTGCTGGAGATATAGCAGTAAAGAAAACAGACAACGGAGTCCCGCCCTTGTAGAGTTTGTTCTTCTGGTGAAGACAGACCATAAGCAAATAATTTAAATGGAGATAATATTTTGACAATAGATTGATGTGGATTTTTTTCACAGACACCCTAAATCAAATCATATTTTAAAAATTCAATTATATTCCCCTGCTGCCGTTCCACCAAAATGGTCCTCACCTAAAAAAAGAAGCATATGATAAAGGGGAAGCTCCCTCCAGAGGAGGTGAAATAAAAAGAAGCACTTTTCACTGAGAGTGGGAGAATGGAGGTGGGATGATGCAATAGAAATATTCAGATACGGAGAAGGGTGACCTGAGATCCTTTGATCTTTGTGGCAAGGTACAAGCCTCAGAGAAGTTCTATGTTTGACATGGAAGTGGGGGAGGGAAGAGTGGGCGATAGCACAGCATCCGTGAAGGCAAGTGTCTAGGGAGCACTGCTGAAATCAAGCTGGGTTTCCAGTGGTCTATATCTAGAAGCGATTCAAAAGCTCCTGTGTAGCCCCAGGATACTGAGAGGACTGCAAGACCAAGGGACTCCTGGGCTACTGAGATGAGAGCAGTAATGGAGTTTGGAGCTTCCAGAGTTCTGGTGGTAGTGTTTGCTCATCTCAGGTGGATTCTAGGACAGAAGTTGATGGATAGGCATGGATTAGAGATAAGATGGATGAAACAGCTCAATTGGAGTCCAGCAGAAAACGGCAATACATTTACCAGCTGTACCCAGGGAAGAGTAGTAAACTTTCCCTTATGGCAGACACTGTGCTCCTGTAAGAGAAGGGAGAGGGGAAGAACACCTCTGTGAGGGCTGAACTTTGAACTAATGCTTACCAGAAAGAAACTATCACACATGAAAAGATGGAGGAAGAAGAAAAAAAAATGACTGGCCTGATAGGAAAGGTTTAGGTCAGGAGAGGGTTTTTTTTGTCACAAAGCAGAAGCATAAAATTTGTTGACTCATTAGTGGGTTTTTTTAAAAAAATTTTTTTTTTGTGGGTATATAATAGGTGTATATATTTATGGGGTACATGAGATGTTTTAATAATCACATAATGGAGAATGGGGTATCCATCTCTTAAGCATTTATCCTTTGTATTACAAACAATCCAATTATACTCTTTTAGTTATTTTTAAATGTACAATGATTATTGGCTATAGTCACCCTTTGTTGTGCCATCAAAAAGTAGATTTTTTTTTTTTTTTGAGATGGAGTCTCATGTCTGTCGCCCAAGCTGGATTGCAGTGGTGAGATCTCACTCACTGCAACCTTCACCTCCTGGGTGCAAGCGGATTTACAGGTGCTCTCCACCATGCCCGGCTAATTTTTATATTTTTAGTAGAGACATGGTTTCACCATGTTGGCCAGGCAGGTCCAAAAATAGATCTCATTAATTCTTTCTAGCAATTTTTCTGTATCCATTTACCAGCCTCACCTCCCCCTAGCCCCCAACTTATTAATGTTTTAAAACGTAAGTTTCATGAGGTCACACCTCTGCTTAAAATCCTTCAATAGTAAGTCACGTCGGCAAGATGGCTGGCTAGAGACACCTGGTATTCATCTATCCCACAAGAAAGGCCAAACAAAATGAATAAACAGACTAAGGCTTGACTGGAGCATGGAAAGGAGAGTGGTGGAGTGTGATGGGGGAGTGGAGTTGCACCCATGGTGATTAGAAATCCGGGAGGGAAGCATGGAGGCCCTGGGCCTCTGCAGCCCTATCTCCCCTACCTGGATTGGTTGTGCCCAGAGTCAGGAGGGACTTCTTATCGCAGGGAAAAGGTAAGCACAAGATCTCCACCAGTCCCCACTGCCAGTGAAAAAACCTACGGTCCTTATTACATAAAAATCCTACAGTCCTCCAGGGCCCTGAGCCCAGTTTGAAGAGCTGCTGGGAATTCACGCAGTTACATTGCTCCAGATTAGGAGAGCAAGTTGTGCACTCCCCATTCCCCCAACCCACTCCCTGTAGGCCAAGCTGCTGCAGCATAATATAAGGCCATCTTGAGAAAAGAGCAACCTCTGAAGCATACCCTGTGCTGGGGGCCAGTGGCTACTGCATATCTCCAAAATTGGGGCTCTTCATCCTCATTATGCCAAGCCCACACCACACAAGTGGCTGAATGCCATATGTCAGCCACACAGAGCTTGGGCCTAGGATCAGCTGTGACTCTGGTCCTGCACAGCAAGAAGACAAACCCCTAATTACTGCACTTACAGCCAGAGGAACAGTCTGGCAGTCCTGCCCAGGGCCAACCTGCCCTTGAGCTGGCCAAACTGCTGTTTGCTCTCCACAAGAGAGAGACGCCCCTGAGCCTCCTAGTAGCTAATATGCCCCGTGGCCAGTGGAGTGGCTATACTCCCATGCTCAAGACCTGAGAAACAACCCCACAGCACCCCTGCCTCTGCAGACATGCCCCGACCTGCCTAATGTCCCTGCATTTCCCATAAGGACTTGGGAAATACTCCTGCAGGCTGCCACTGGTATGCACAACCCCAAGCCAGCCAAGCAGCCAAGAGGCCACATCGGGGACTTGAGAAACAGCTCTGTGGGCCACCACTGATGAACATGCCCTGAGCTGGCTAAGAAGCCATGTGCCTAAGAAACAGCCCTGTGGACCATCTCCAGTAGAAGTATCCCCAGGTCAACTGAGCAGCCATGAAGCCATGTCATGGGCCTAAGAAACAACTCTGTGCCTGTCCCCAGAAGACCTGTCCCCTAGACCAACGAAGCAGGTATACACCCATGTCTCAGGCCCCCAAAACAGCCCCACAGGCCACCTCTGTTGAGCATACCTGCAGGCCAACCAAACAGCCCTGTGCTTATATCTCAGACCTACAAAACAGCCCTATGGGCCACCCACTGCAGAAACACCCCCCAGGCCAGCCAAGTTATGAAGCTGTGTCCTGGGCCTGAAAAAATGTCCCATGGGTCACCCCATCAGATAAATTCCTAGGTCAGCCAAGCACCTATGCGTCCACATACCAGGCCTAAGAGACAGCTCTGCTGGCCTCCCTGGTGGGCATTCCTCCAGGTCAGCTAAGCAGTCTTACACCCATGTCCTGGGCCTTCAAGAAACAGCTCTGTGAGCCACCCCTGGCAGGCATGTTCCCAGGCTGGCCAGACAACTCATGCTCCTGGACAGGTTAATAGTCCCATGACCCCAACCTCAGTGGTCTCAACCCCAGTGAGTCAGACCCCAAGTTGGCTAACTCACCATGTGCACAAACATGCATCTGACCTGAGAAACAGGACAGTGAGCCCACCCCTGGCAAAGCTGCACCACCATCGCCACAAATTCTTTCAGACTAGGTCACTAAGAAATGGCCAAATGCCATTAGTGTTAATTACAGCTGAAGGCACTACATGGAGGTTACATTATACTACCATATCTTCCCAAAACCAAAACCAACCTCACCAAACCAACACCCCAGGTTCCATAAGTCTTTTCCTATGAAACTTACACCATAAAATTGGAAGAGATGACTTTTCCCCCAAAGGCATATAGATCAACATAGGAAAACACCATCATGACAAAGCAGGAAAACACGTCACCTCTAAAGAAAAAAGATAATTCTCTAGTAACAGGCCCCAATCTTTAGGAAATACATAAAATTCTAGAAAAAGAATTCAAAATAACAACCTTAAGGAAATGCATTGAGATATAAGAAAAATACAGTTAGACAATTTAATGAAATCAGGAAAACAATTGATAATTTGAACAAGAACTTCAGCAAAGAGATAGATATCATAAAAAAGAACCAAATAGAAACCCTAGAGGTAAAAGCAAGTCAATGAATGAAATTAAAAATACAATCGACAAATTCAATAATAGACTAGACCAGGTAGAAGAAAGCCAACTGAATTTTTGGCACACCATAAAGCAAACAAGTATTTGTATTATGGATGTTCTTGAAGTAGAATAGAAGGGGAAACATGAGGGCAAAATGGACATTTAAGTCCAGGAAGCTCAAAGAATTGCAAGGAGATTCAACCCAAACAGGTCCTCTCTGAGGAACATTATAGTCAAATTGTAAAAAGCCAAAGACAAAGACTTCTAAAAAAAGCAAGAGAAAAATGTCAAGTCACATGGAAGGGGCCCCACTAACAGTGGATTTCTCCACAGAAACCTTACAAGCCAGGAGAGAATGGAATGATATATTCAAAATACTGAAATAAAAAAATCCTGCTAGTCAAGAATATTATACCCAGTGAAGCTATTATTTAGAAATGAGGGAGAAATAAAATGTTTCATAGACAAGCAAAAATGAAAGGAATTCATTACCACTAGGTCTCACAAGACATGCCCAAGGGAGTCCTACATCTGGAATTGAAAAGATGATTACCATCATCATGAAAACATGTGAAACTATAAAACTCACAGGCAGAGCCAGTATACAAAGAAGAAAGAGAAAGGAATCAAAGCTTAGCATTCCAGAAACTCACCCAACTGCAAAATTAAACAATAAGAGAGGTGGTAAGGAAGAAATGATATATAAAACAACCAGAAAACAAATAACAAAATGGCAAGAGTAAGTCCTTACTTATCAATAACAACATTGAATGTAAATGGACTAAACTCTCCAATCTAAAGATATGGAGTGGCTAAATGGATAAAAAACCAAGCCCAACTCTCTGCTGCTTATAAGAAACACACTTCAACTATAAAGACACAAGTAGACTGAAAATAAAGGAATGGAAAAAGACAATCCATGCAACTGGAAACCAAAAAACAGCAGGAATAGCTATATTAATATCAGATAAAATACATTTCAAGACAAAAACCATAAAAAGAGACACAGAAGGTCATTACATATTGAAAAAGGGGTCAATTCAGCAAAAGTATGTAATAAGTATAAATGTATATGCACCCAACACTGGAGCACCCAGGTATATGAAGCAAATATTATTAGAGCTAAAGAGAGAGATAGTCCCTAATACGATAATTGCTGGAGACTTCAACACCCCAATGGCTGCAGAATACACATTCTTCTACTCAGCACATGGAACATTCTCAAGGGTAGTCCATATATTAGGCCACAAAACAAGCCTTAAAAATTTCAGAAAAACAGAAATAACATCAAGCATCTTCTATGGCCAAAATGGAATAGAACTAGAAATCAACAAGAGGAATTTAAAAATCTATACAAGCACATGGAAATTAAACAATATACTCATATGACCAGTGGGTCAAGGGAGAGATTAAGAAAGAAATTGAAAAATTTTTTGAAACAAACCATGGAATCACAACATACCAAAATCTATGGGATACAGTAAAAGCAGTGCTAAGAGAAAAATATATGGCAGTAAGTGCCTACATCCAAAAAGTAAAAAAACTTCAAATAAACAACATACTGATGCATCTAAAAAACTAGAAAAGAGCAAACCAAACTCAAAATTAGTCGAAGGAAAAGGTAATAAAGATCAGAGCAGAAATAAATGAAATAAAAATGAAAAACAACACAAAAGATCAAAGAAATGAAAAATTGTTTTTTTAAAAAAAGATAAACAAAATGGACAAACCTTTAGTCAGACTAGGAAAAAAGAGGGAAGACCTAAATGAATAAAATCAGAGATGAAAAAAGAGATTACAACTGATAATGTAGAAATCCTGAGGATCATTAGAGACTACTACAAGCAACTGTATGTCAATAAATTGAAAAACCTAAAAGAAGCAGATAAATTCCTACACACAAACAACCTATCTAGATTATATCATGAAGAAACCCAAAACCTGAGTAGACCAATAATAAGTAATGAGATTGAAACCATAATAAAAGTCTCCCAGCAAAAAAAACCCAGGACCCAATTGCTTTACTGCTGCATCTTACCAAACATTTAAAGAAGGACTAATACCAATCCTACTTAAACTATTCCAAAAAATAAAGGAGAAAGGAATACTTCCAAACTCATGCTATGAGGTCAGTGTTATCCTGACACACTAAATTCAACAACAGTTAAAAAGATCATGACCAAGTGGGACTCATCCTAAGGATGCAAGGATAATTCAACAAATGCAAATTAATCAATGTGATACATCATATCAAGAGAATGAAGGACAAAAACCATATGATCATTTCAATTGATGCTGAAAAAGCATTTGATAAAATTCAACATCCCTTCATGATTAAAAACCTTCAAAAACTGGGTATAGATGAGACATTCCTCAACAAAATAAAAGCCATATATAACAGACCCAGAGCTAGAATCATACTGAAAAGGGAAAAACTGAAAGCCGTTCTTCTAAGATCTGGAACAAGACAATGATACTCTCTTTCACTATTATTCAATATAGTACTCAAATTCCTAGCTAGAGCAATCAGGCAACAGAAAGAAAGAAAGCATAACCAAAGAAAGGAAGAAGTCAAATTATTCTTGTTTGCAGATGTTATAATCTCATATTTGGAAAAACCTAAAGATTCTACCACAAAACTATTAGAACTGAAAAACAAATTCAGTAAAGTGGCAGAATACAATCAACATACAAAAATCAGTTGCATGTCTACATGTTAACAGCAAACAATCTGAAAAAGAAATCAAGGAAGTAATTCCATTTACATTATTACAAAAATAATAAAATATCCTAGGAACAAACTTAACCAAAGAAGTTAAAAATCTCTGTAATGAAAACTATTAGACGTTGATGCAAGAAATTGAAGAAGACACAAAAAATGGAAACATATTCCATATTCGTGGATTGGAAAAATATTGTTAAAATGTCCATACTACCTAAAGCAATCTACAGATTCAATACAATCCCTATGAAAAAAAACCAATGATATTCTTCAAAGAAATAGAAAAAATAATATTGAATTTTATATGGAACCACAAAAGACCCAGAATAACCAAAGCCATCTGAGCCAAAAGAACAAAACTGGAGGCATCACAACACTGGAGGAATCACAGAGCTCTAGTAACCAAAATAGCATGGTACTGGCATAAAAGCAAGATACATAGGTCAATGGGACAGAATACAGAACCCCAAAACAAATGCATACATCTACAGTGAACTCATTTTTTGACAAAGGTGCCAAGAACGTACATTGGAGAAAGAACAGTCTCTTCAATAAATGGTGCTAGGAAAACTGGATTTCCATAGGCAAAAGAATGAAATTAGACCCCTCTCTCTCACCATATAGAAAAATAAAATCAAAATGGATCAAAGACTTAAATCTAAGATCTCAAACTGTGAAGCTACTAAAAGGGAACATTGGGGAAACTCTCCAGGACATTGGTCTGGGCAAATATTTCTTGAGTACAACCCCAAAAGTATAGGCAACCAAAGCAAAAATGGACAAATGGAATTACATCAAGTTAAAAAGCTTCTTCACAGCAAAGTACACAATCAACAAAGAGACCACCCATAGAATGGGAGAAAATATTTGTAAACCATCAATCTGACAAGGGATTAACAACCTGAATATATAAGGAACTCAAACAGTTCAACAGGAAAAAAACTAATAATTCTTTTTTTTGAGACAGAATTTTGCTCTTGTTGCCCAGGCTGGAGTGCAGTGGCACAATGCCGTCTCACTGCAACCTCCGCCTCCTGGGTTCAGGCAATTCTCCTACCTCAGCCTCCCGAGGAGCTGAGATTATAGGCACCCGCCATCATGGCTGGATAATTTTTTTTTTTTTTTTTTTGTATTTCTAGGAGAGGCAGGGTTTCACCATATTGGATAGGCTGATCTCAAATTCCTGACATCAGGTGATCCACTTGCCTTTGCCTCCCAAAGTTCTCGGATTAAAGGCGTGAGCCACCATGCCTGGCTTAATAATTCATTTTAAAATGGGCAAAAAACAAAGCAAAAATTAACAAATTAGATTTTATTAAAACTAAAGAGCTTCTGTACAGCAAAATAAACTACCAACAGAATGAACAGACAACCTACAGAATGGGAAAAAGGTTTTTGCAAACTATGCATCTAAACGAAGTTCAAATATCCAGCATCCATAAGAAACTTAAACAAATTTACAACAAAAAACAAACAACCCCATAAAAAGTGGGCAAAGGACATGAACAGACACTTTTCAAAAAAAGACATTCATGTGGCCAATAAGCATATGAAAAAAAAAGCTGAATATCACTGATAATTAGAGAAATGCAAATCAAAAGAACCATAATGAGATACTATTTCACAGGAGTCAGAATGGCTAATAATAAAATGTAAAAAAATAATGGATGTTGGAGAGGTTATGAAGAAAAAGGAATATTTATACACTGTTGGTGGATGTGTAAATTAGTTCAACCATTGTGGAAGACAGTGTGGCAATTCCTCAAAGACGTAAAGACAGAAATAACATTTGACCCAGCAATCCCATTACTGGGTATATACCCAAAGGAATAGAAATCATTCTATTATAAAGACATACAAATGTGTATGTTCATTGCAGTACTATTCGCAATAGCAAAGGCATGGAATCAACCTAAATGCCCATCAATGACATACTGGATAAAGAAAATGTGGTACATATATACCACAGAATACTATGCAGCCATAAAATACAATGAGATCTCCTTTGCAGGGACATGGATAGAGCTGGAGGCCATTATCCTTAGCAAACTAACACAGAATCAGAGAACCAAATACCATATGTTCTCACTTATAAGTGGGAGCTAAATGATGAGAACACATGGATATATATAGGGGAACAAAACATACTGGGGCCTATTTGAGGGTGGAGGGTGGGAGGAGGGAGAGGACCAGGAAAAATAACAATGGGTACTAGGCTTAATACCTGGGTAATGAAATAATCTGTGCAAAAATCCCCCACGATACAAGTTTACCTATATAACAAACCTTCTCATGTACTCCTGAACTTAAAAGTTAAATTTCTTAAAATGGGCAAAAGATCTGAATAGACATTTCTCAAAAGAAGACATATAAATGGCAAACAGGTATATGAAAAGATGCTCAGCATCACTGATCATCAGATAAATGTGAATTGAAACTACAATGAGATACCATCTCATTCAAATTGCTTTTATCTAAAAGACAGGCAATAATGAATGCTGGCGAGTATGTGCAGAAAAAGAAACCCTCCTACACTGTTGGTGAGAATGTAAATTGGTACAGCCACTATGGAGAACAGTATGGAGGTTACTCAGAAAACTAAAAATAGAGCTACCATATGATTCAGCCATCCCATTGCTAGGTATATGCCCAAAAGAATGAAAATCTGTATATGGAATAGAGATCTGCACACCCATGTTTATTGCAGCAGTATTCACAATAGCCAAGATTTGGAAGCAAACTAAGTGTCCACCAACAGATGAATGGATAAAGAAAATATGGTACATATACACAATGGAGTACTACCTACCCATAAAAAGAACAAGATCCTGTCAGCTGCAACAATGTGGATGGACTGGAGGACATTATGTTAGGTGAAATAAGCCAAGTATATAAAGACAAACTTCATATGTTCTCATTTGTGAGAGCTAGAAATTAAAACAATTGAACTCACAGAGATAGAAAGCAGAATGATGGTTATCAGTGGTTGGACTGTGTGTGTGTGTGTGTGTGTGTGTGTGTGTGTGTGTGAAGTTATTGGGTGCAAGAATAATTAGAATGAATAAGACTATTTGATAACACAACAGAGTGACTACAGTAAACAATGATTTATTGTACATTAAAAAATAAAGAGATAATTGGAATGTTTAGAACACACAGAAATGATAAATGCTTGAGGTGATGGATTAAAAAAAAAAGTTGATCTCATGAAGGTAGTGCGTAGAATGATGGTTATCCGAGGTCGGAACGGGTAGGTGGGGAGATGCACAGAGGCTTGCTAATGCGTACAAACATACAGTTAGATAGAAGAAGTAAGTTCTAAAAATAAAATAAAATAAGAAGAAGCAAGTTCTAGTGTTTGATAGCACAGTAGGGTGACAATAGTTAATAATAATTTTTTGTATATTTCAAAATACCTAGAAGATTTGAAATGTTCCCAATACAAAGAAATGATAAATGTTTTAAGTGATAGACATTCTAATTAACCTAATTTGGTCATTATGCATTGAATGCATGTATCAAAATATCACAAGTGCTTTAATATGTACAATTATGTATCAATAAAATATATTAATATTGGTTCACTAATCATAGTAAATATGTAGACTAAAATGGGAACTTTCAGCACTGTCTGCTAAATTTTTCTGTGAACTTAAAACTATTTTAAAGAATAAAGTTTATTTTAAAAAATAAGCTACATTTTTTAAATGAAATTAAAATCAAACATTTGTGAGATGTTTGAAAGCTTTGAAATACTCTGATGGAACTCAGAATTTCGTAAAACATAACATGAAAACTACTGGTCTTATCAACATAAATCATTCTGAAGGTGTTTCAATTTCTATCACAGGAATCCTTACTTTGCACAATAGTGTGGGATTCAAAAGGACTGTGCATGCTGAAATCATGCAAAGTGATCTTAATAATCAAAGGGGAAAACTACAATTGTTTACTGATTTTTCAAAAATTTTTTATCAAAATGTAAAAAATATCTTTTGTTGGTTATAATGAATAGGGAAGTGAAAAAAGTATTAAAAAGAATATTTATTTAGTAAACTGCAATTTAAAACATTAGAAATATTGCTATTTAAAGTGCTTTTAAAAAAAAAAAAAAAAAAGAAAACTTACCAAAATAACCACTGCTAAGAATTTCTCTTTGTCTCTAACTTCTTAACTAATATCTTAAGATATACAGGTTTGTCTTACCTACTTACATTTTGGAAGGTGCACTTTAAAATTATTTTTTATTTTTCAACTTGGAAAAATTTAACAGGTATGACCACTTTAATCATTTCGTTATAGGAAAAATCCCCCATGATTTTTGCTCACACTTTTGAATACTCTATCCAGTATTCAAGAGCTTCTTTTTTAAAAAAAAAAAAATCTCTTCCTATCGCTTTGAGCAAAAAAGAGCTTCTAAGTTTTTTATGCAAAGTATTTAGTGACATTTAAAAATTTTCAAACTTATCAAACAATTTGCATAAGAAACAAGGACATTACTTTTTGCAATATTATTGTCCATGTACATGGCAAGTATGTATTTCTCTTTGAAAAATTATCTTTTAAAGTTGTATTGTGTTAATAGTGGAGATAATGCTCCCACACAGTCTGAGCTGTGTAGGATTTAATAAAAGATTTAATAAAACATTTGTACCTTCTCAAAAAAAACTTACCACACAAACCAACCACATACTTATCATACTTATCAAGAATAGTCTGAATAGCACTTACCTTCTCATAGTATAACTTGCGATACAGTATGAACATCTTTTCTATGCCTTTGCAAATTGTCACACTCCTTTCTAAGTTTGGATTATCTTCTAACATTTTATCCTTTGTACTTTCAATGTTATGACATATCTCTGAAAGTTACTTTAATGTTAAGTTTTTGCTGGCATCACTTCCTCTAACATGAGATCATCCTTTCCTCATTTGTGTTTATAAGAGGATTGTCTTCACTACATTCTTCTTATTTTATATCTAGGGTTTCTAAGAGGGTGGCAGTATCACCCACGGTCAGGTATTTTTTCTATAACACCATTTATATTAGATTCAAATTTCACCTCCAGCATCATCACCCTTTGGATGAATTACTGTTGCCAGGACAATGGGTTCCTACCCTGTAAAAGAGTAGACTCCTGTAGTTGACAGGTCCACTAGAATCACAAGTGGTGGGGAAGGGGGAGTTTCTCAAGGAAATAGATACTACATATTCATGACAGATTTTGCTCCTATCACATATTGTCATAACACCATTTATAGTGATAGAGGGTTGTATTTATTAGTTCATTCTCATGCTGCTATGAAGAAATATCCAAACTGGGTACTTCATAAAGAAGAGAGGTTTAATTGACTGACACTTCTACATGGCTGTGGAGGCCTCAGGAAGCGTACAGTTGTGGTGGAAGGCACCTCTTCACAGGGCAGCAGGAAAGAGAATGAGTGCTGAATGAAGGGGGAAGCCCTTGATAAAACCACCAGATCTTGTGAGAACTCACTCACTATCATGAGAACAGCACTGGTGTTGGTGGTTGGGTGGGGTGGGGAGGACAGCCTCCATGATTCTGTTATCTCCACCTGGTCCCGCCCTTGACATGTGGGGATTATTACAATTTAAGGTGCGATGTGGGTGGGGACACAGAGCTAAACCATATCAAGGCTACCACCCCCAAGAGGGCAAATTCAATCATCTAATCTTAAGCTTCTTTCTGCACAGATCACCACAATTCTGTTTCTCAAAGAATCTTTCCACCTCCATGGTTCCTAGTCATCATATCCCAGATGATCCTTACTTTCTGATCCATAAAAGAAATGTGCAAATGTTCCATGTCTGGACTTACCTGTTCCCTGATTGCAATGGAAACAGGTGATACCTACCTCTGATCTTCTTTAGTTTGTGAACCCTTTAAATTTCTCTCTTGGCATTTCTAGCCTTGATACTACTGTGCAGGTTTTGCTTCTGCCTATTGTTTTGGTGTTAATGTTTCTTGCTCAAAATAAGAAATGAGAACTACCTACTTCAATTTTCATTCAAGGATGAAAAAATATGCCAACCTGTCAACATGGACTAATGACAAATAATATACATTGTAAAGAAAATAGAACTATCATTCCCGAAGACTTGGAAAGACATACTGCTGAAAATGCTTTGACTAGGAAAAGCGGACACACATGTTGGGAACTATTATATCTGCTTAATGTATTTTCAGTAAAAGAAATGTGCCTGTCTCTACAAAAAAATACAAAAAATTTAGCAGGGCATGGTGGTGCACACCTGTAGTCCCAGCTACTTGGGGGGTTGAGGCAGGAGTATAGCTTGAGCCCAGGAGGTCAAGACTGCAGTGAACTGTGATCGCACCACTGCACTCCAGCCTGGGTGACAAAGTAAAACCCTGCCTCACTTGAGACCTGTCTCCACAAAAAAAATTAGCCAGGCATGGTGGCATGGACCTGTAGTCTCAGTCTCCTTAGGGCGCTGAGGCAGGAGGATCCCTTGAATTTAGGAAGTCAAGGCTGCAGTGAGACATGATTGTGCCACTGCACTTCAGCCTAGAGCAAGACCTTGTCCATCAAAAAGGAAAAAGGAAACAAAAGAAAAAGAAAAAAGAAAAGCAGGTGATAACAGGTAGACATTCAGATGACTGGAAAAGACTAGAAACCCAAATGTGATGTATATAGAGACGAAGGGTGTGTTAGCTGAGAAAGAATAGATTTCAATGAAACAGAAGTTGTATAAGAAGCAGAACTGATATGGGAAAAAATGAGATTCCTGTTGTATGAGGATACAATTGAGAAGTACTTCCAGACTGTAAAAACAAAACTAAAACTCCAAAGTGGAGATTATAAGAGACGACGGTAGATATGGAGAACAAAGGACAGAAATCAAATGCAGAAATAAAAGACTTTTATTGTAGGAATGGGGAGCAAAGCCAACAAAAAAGAAGTAATAGTGCAAGGCATAAGAGAAGAAAATGTTCCTGAGTGGAAAAAGGAGCTCAGATTATATATTGAAGGAACTTACTGTTTTCCAGCAAACTTAACTTTTAATAAATGCTATATCTAGCTATATACGGTTGAGACTTACATTTCCAGGTAAATTTAAACACATCAATTTACCCTGCTATAATGACATAAAAATTTTTTTAAGAGGAAAAAACTCATGACATTAAAGGAAATGGGAGAGAAGATGGAGGAAGGAGATGACAGAAATTGTCAACAAAATTTTGGAAGCTGAAAAAAACAGATAGACTAGTAGTAACTGATTTAGGAGACCTGAGAAAGGAAAATGCCAAATGCCTGTGGAGTGACTATACAAGAATAAAGCCAAATCACTCTAAAGGCTGAGGATTTGGTGGCAGCTACCTCTGAAAGTGGGGTTGAAAGTATGAGAACAGACACCTAAATCTCCTCTTCTGTTCCTCACAAACTTTTAACACTCCTTCTCCCATAAATGGATAAAGCCTCAAGGTTTATGCTCCAGAAAAATTAATGCGGAGAGACCCTAGACTCACCTGAACCAGGCACAGCTAAGGGTGAGGGTACTGTAGCGAAAGCTGAATGCCCCTTGCTGTCTTTACCTACTGTGCTCTGAGAATACCAGAGCCAGACCTATACCTTCTAGGCAGGAGATTGGAGGAGTCTTTTCTACCACAAAATCCATAAAACCTAAATTATTTACTCTCTGGCTCTGTGTCAGGGTTTGCTGAACCCTACTTTAGGCCATAGAAATTGAAGGGTTTTTGAAAACTAAATTTTGCTAAGTTTAATTTTAGAATTCCTTAATTAGCTCTCTTTATATTTTCTGAAGTTTATGGATAATAAAATGATAGAGTTTCTAAGCAAAAGGTAAAGATTTTGCAGAGTTCTTTAGTAATGAATTCTGTGAAATGTATTCCCCTATCAATAGAGTTAAGTTGAATTTTCCAGAAGGAAATTTCCAAGCAAATTTCTTCCCATGTTAAGGCATGGTTTTCTTGAGTTCATTCCTGTTTGAGGGGTCACTGAGCTTTCATATCTGTAACTTTATAACTTTACTAAATTTGAGTAATTCTCAGCCATTATATCATCATATGTATTTTCTACATCAATCTTGTTCTCCTCTCCTGGAATTCCACTGATGTGAATTTAATCCTTTTGATATTGTCTAAAGTCCTCATGATTGTACTCATCACTTTTTTCCATTTTTTTTCTCTCTGAAGATTGAAAATGTCTGTTGGCCCAAATTCAAGTCATGGATTGGTCAGTCTTTTCCATTCTGCTCTTAACTGTCTCCAGTAAATATTATTTCAGATACTGCATTTTTCAGTTTTAAATTTCTAATAGGTTCCTTTTTATAATTTATGTTTCTTTGCTTAGATCTTCTATAGTTCTGTTTATTTCAATAGTGTTTACTTTTACCTCTGGAAGATGCACGCAAGAGCCACTTTAAGGTGTTTGTCTAATAATGTCAACATCTTGGGGTTGACATCTATTGATTATTTTTTCCCCTTAAGAATTGGTCACATTTTCTTAATTCTTAATAGGTTGAATCTGAGACATTTTGCATACTAAATTGTGAGCTCTGGCCTATTTAAGTCCTCTGCAGAATGTTGATTGTTTTTATTTTAGGAGGAAGTTAACCCTGTTAGGTTTGGATGGAAAGTGTCACTTTCTGTGGGCAGTAGTTCCAAAGACTTCAGTTTTTGAAGTATTTGCTAAGCTGTTTGGGTCTGCTCTTTGCATGCACTACTTAGAGATTAGTCTGAGACGTAGGTGATAGGTTATACGGCAGTTCAGTTCTCAAAGCTTTTGCTATACGTTTTTTCATGTGTTCTGAACATACACAGCTTGGGGGTGAGTATGGACTTGTGACAATTCACATGGAAGTTGGGGATTCCTTATCCCCCTCTCTTCTCTGCAGGACTTTCAATACATTCTTTCTCAGGGGCACCTTTTCATCAGTCTTTTCATAGAGAGCTGGAGTTTCTCCTACAGTTGTGGCCACCATAATCATACAGTTCTGTGTGATTGGGTCTACACTCAGGATAAGGTAATCAGAGAAAAGAGAGAGAGAAAAATAACAAGAATTCTTCCATCTACCCACACACACTGAGGAAGACTACTCCAGGGCCATTAGTTCCTCCTTCTGGAGGAACAGGTTTGCTCTCAGAGTTCTGGGTTTCTGCACCACAGCCAACGTGACAGCTCAGCTGTATGATCAGAGCTGGCCCTGGGCATGGTTTGGAAAGGACTAAAGAGAAAAATAAAATCAAGGATTCTCCTCACACTCTCTAGCTTGCATTGACCATCTTTCCCAGACCTATGGCCAGGAAAAATGGGATTTTTTCTCAGTTTTTGCTATGTGTTCCTGCTATATAGTTCCCCAGCTCAGGTTGCCTTTGGATCAAAATTGGTAGGTAAAGGAAGAAAATAACTCAGGAAACTCACTGCCTCCATTTGGGTTGTTTTTCAGGTTTTGACTACTTCCCTTCATAGCCAACTGCTACTTCTACTTCTCAGAGTTCCTAGATAGTTACAATCAGTGGGAGAGTCAGGCTGCAACTTGTCTACAAGTGGGCTGGACATTTTTTTTTAATCTTAAATATGATAAACAAAAGAGTTCACATAGGCTTGAATTAACTGAAATTTGGAAAAATTCTAGACAAAACTAATTATTCCTATTGTCCTTCCTTTTATGGGTTGAAGGAGCAAATCTCTGTTGTACCTAATGGCTATTTAGAACACCCTCTAAATATAGTTTATTCATAAAAGACACCTTTACAGTTTTTAAAAAAATCTGACTGACTTTTGGATAGGCAAAAGAATAGTTAGTAAGAAGACAAAATAGGCTGGGCATGGTGGCTCACACCTATAATCCCAGCACTTTGGGAGGCCAAGGTGGGAGGATCACTTGAGTTCAGGAGTTCAAGATCAGCCCAAGCAACATAGCGAGACCTCTACTAAAAATAAAAAAAAATTAGTCAGGTGTGGTGGTGTGTGAGGCTGAGGCAGGAGGATTGCTTGAGCCCAGGAGATGGAGGCTGCAGTGAGCTATGATCCTGCTACTGCACTTCAGCCTGGGTGGCAGACTGAGACTCTGTCTCAATTGAAAAAGAAAAAAGACAAGATATAAGTCATATCTATCTAAAGATAAATATGCCATTATTTTTTATATGATAAACTAAAATTTAGAGACTGAATCATGACAAAAGCTCTTAGTCCTTAAATCTATTTCTTCTTATCTCAGAACTTAGTAACATAGACTATATGTAGATACCTTTTTAAGTGTTCACAAAAAGAAACCCTAACAGCTTAATAAAGATTTCTTTTAGACTTTAAAAACATTTATTTAATTATTTTAATTGACAAATAGAAATTATATATATTTATCATGTATGTTGTTTTGAAATATACATTATGAAATGGCTAAATTGAGCTAATTAACATTTGTATTGCCTCACATAATTATTTTGTATGTATGTAGAGAGGACACTTAAAATCTACTCTCTTAGCCATTTTCAAGATCTTTTAGACATTTTTGGCTGCTTATCTGGACTAGTTATTCCTAGAGTGTGCACATAATAACAGAATGACTTATTTCTCAGTTAATTTTCAATGTTTTCCAGGAGATGGGAAAAAAGGAGGGAATGGAACAGAACAAAACAGAGGAGATCCTCATTAGAATAGTGGTGAGTAAAAAAAAAAAAGGCAAAACTGGCTTCAGACAAATATGAATACCGTAGAAGGCTATTAATATTCCTTCTGCAAGGAGAGGAGAGAAAGCTTAGATGCAGAAAAACCCATTTTCACATATATATATACAACAGAGAGTTATTATAGCTGGTTGAAACAGTAGCTCTGACCTTTCACAATTTTATAAATGGTACAATTTAAAAGCCAGCATTTATTAACTACTGAAGTACAGAAATGAAGGAGGGGTGTCTTCTACATGAAACAAAACAATCACTCCATCTTAATTGGGCAAGATGAAAAATCTCCTTAAAAGGATTTCTTCTCTTTATGTTCTAAGGTACTTCTCAAAAAAAACAAAGTAGTCTCTGTAAAAAGTTCACCTAAATGTCTGCTGTCTTGCAAATTGTCCCCAATAAATTGTGACACAGAGAGAAGCATTCAAATTAATGTGATAGTGAGAAACCACACAGGAATTGAGCATTTGGCTTACATGAAGCTCAGTTTTGAATGAAGAAGAACACATGGAACGTCAATGGTCCATAGGCTGATGCTTGTCCAGAGCTTGGCCAAAGGCCAGGCTGTCATTGATGATGGGCTGGTTAAACCTCCCAAGTTGGGCAGACAAAACGAAACCAATTTAGTCCCCAAAGACACAAGATAAGGGAAGAGCCAGGAACAGTGGTGGGCTCTTGCAGTCCCAGCTGTTTAGAAAGCTTGAGCCTAGGGGTTTGAGACCAGCCTAGTCAACATAGTGAGCCTCCATCTTTTAAAAAAGAAAAAAATGATGAGGTAAGATAAAATGAGATTGGGGAAGAAGTCCTTACAAGGTTTTGAGGTAGTGACCTGAGACAAAGTCTGTCCGGAGGCTTTCTGAAGTCCTCAACCCGCTGTGTACTGGCTTGAGGGACTCTTACTGGATCTTTACCTGTCTTCTCCCTATCAATGTTTCCTGTTCTCTTTTCCCAGAGACACACATGATTTGCTCCCTCATCTCCTACTGGTCTTTGTTCCAAGATCATCTTCTAAGACCTCCCCTTGCCACCTATTTAAAATTACAAATCTTGTTCATACTCTTGACTCAGTCTCTGCTTTATTTTTCTCCATTGCACTTATCACCATCTAACATACTACATATTTTGCTATTTGTTTACTTTCTCCCTCCTTCCACTAGAAAGAAACTCCCTGAGGGATTTTTTTTTTTCTGTTTCTGTCATGCCTTTCACATAAACGAAGGTATCCAATTTAAATCTGTACGATCAATGAATGAATTAACTGTGGCAGTGACAGTGAAGACAAAAGCCAAAAATGGAGCCTAAAAAATACTCCTACAACAAGAAGTGCCCCTTCCTCAACTAAAAAACATTTGTTTCTGAGGTATGGTATCAGTTCCGTAAGTTAGAAGAGAAAACTTACATAAGATGAAAAATACAGTGAAGAAAGAAATCAAACTGGAAGGATAAGGAAAAGGGGGAAAAAGCTAAACTAAATGAAGGCAATCGAAAAGGAGGATTAAATTCGATGAAAGACTGAACCAATGAAAAGAAAGTGCAATGGATGAAAGAAAAGATGGCATTTTGAAGCACTAGCCTTTTATGGATAAATGTTGTATTATAAGAAAGGAACATCTGAGATCTATGGGACAATCAATTATCAACTATGTAAGATACTAACAATATGAAACCACACTTGGTCTTAAGAGCAGAGGTTCCCCTTGTACATGGCAAAGGGGAAACTTCCCTTCACCTTTAGAAGGATCTATGAAAATCAGCTGACAAAAAGCAGATTAATAGGTAAAAAGGCATACAAATTTATTCATCTGTATGAGGGAGGGGATTATTCATAATCGGAGTGATTATTACTAAATAACCCAGTGTAGTACAGAAGCTTACATATCCTTTTTCATGGAGAGTGGGCGATAAGAAATGTCAACAATTCCTTTAAGGGGCAGTAAGTCATTAGGGAGAATGAATGGACCCAGGAGTTGGGAGGCCTACATTAAGGGAAGGGGAGCAGTAGAGCTACATGGGAACAAAGATTGTCCTATGCAGATAAAGTTTCCCAGGTGATCTCTTGGGGCTACCCTCAGAAGAACAGATGAAAAATCTGGGCCAGCAAGGTGGCTCATGCCTGTAGCCTTGTCCTTTGGGAGACCGAGGAGGGAAGATTCCTTGAGGTCAGGAGTTTGGGACCAGCCTGGGCAACATAGTGACATTTCTCACTATATATGAGAGGGAACTAAGACAAAGTGAGGGGTTAGGGTTAGGGATCTTAATTCTGAAGCAGCTTTCTTACCATGTCAAAGGACCAGGAAGGAGACACCATGTCAAAGCACAAGGAAACTTAAGATTACTTAACATTCCTTTCTGCTGACTCCAAATTTTTAGATGAAGCTTTACTCCTTTAATCACTTGTAAATTAAAGAATATCTCAATCCATGCATAACCTGTAAGAGCTGCTTCAAGACATCCTGCCTTTTTGGGCTGAACCAATGTATACCCTTCATGTATTGATTTATGACTTTCCTTGTAACTTCTGCCTCCCTAAAATGTATAGAACCAAATTGTAATCCAACTGAGGCGGGCACAGTTTCTCAGGACCTCTTGAGACGGTGCGACCCAGGCCATGGTCACTCATATTGGCTCAGAATAAACCTCTTTAAAACATTTTACAGAGTCTATTTTTTCCATTAACAGCCCCAACACCCTCAACAACTTCTCACCTCCTTTCCCCTTCGCTGTTTCTCCCCTCTAATCCTTCCTCTCTTTCCTTCTCAACCCTCAGGACTGCATGTGCGCACACCCACAAAGACCAAAAAATCTGTGTAGAGAAATGCACCCACACAGACGTTTATACCTAGAAACACATATGGTCAGGTTCTGAAGACCCATCTCCATAGTTCATGTCCACGTGACACAGAAAAACATACCCATGAGGAGATATCCACAACCCTAGTTTCCATGCAAAGACAAAATAAAATCTAAAACTCAGTTAATTAAGATCAAATATATACAAAATAAAATGCACCCAGGGTAAAATAAATATTTCAGGAATCCTTCTGTTATTTCTGCATGTTATCATTACACAGAGATGCCAGCAGTTTATGCATGTTGATTCCTGCATTTTGGATCACTCCCTCTTCCAACTCCACATATTAAAATCCTTTCTCAGCTTCAAGCACCAGCTTGAATGCCATCTTCTACATGAAGCTTCCCAGATCACTTCAGCCAAAAATAATCTCCCCTTTTCAAGAGATTTATATAGCAACTTTATATAATATTTATGAGGAGATTATATACCACACACTGTCATATACCTTGAATATTATTGTATAGATACCCATTATTTCCCACTATGCTGAAACACATAACTTTTAAGTTATCAGAATTAACTTCTAAATACATTTATATGCCCCACAATGTTTTATTCAACAAATAGGTTTTAATGGACACCACTTTCATCTAACAGGGAAAAAGTTAAAGCATAGCAGAGGAAGGCAGCTTAGAAGAGAAATGGGGGTGCTTGGTCTCCTCTGGTAGGAGGTCAGGCTGGGTCATGCCAGCAGCCCAGTGTTTAGGATTGCCCTTCCTGCCTCTACAACTGGTCAGGAGGGTGGAGACCAATGAGGATTAGAGAGAACCAGGAGCCAGCATTCAGCTTTATAGGCAGAAAGGCTCCATTTTGTCAAGGTTCTCTGTGCCAAGTGGTTTCTTTGGGATGGATCCACTGTAATTAAACTAAAAAGAGACTGAAGCATAAATCAGCATGCTAATTTACTAGTTTATAGTAAGAAATGTAACTCCAAGGAAACTGGCCTACTCCCACCTGCTGGTCAGGGCGTTCTCTCCTTCTAGGTCTATCTACGTTGCAAGTTCTAGGCTACTCAGAAGTGTCTGATGAATCTGTAACCCAGTCAGGGCTGTGAGTGCATAAACTAGAAAACCTAGAAGTGACTGATAAATTCCTGGAAAAAATACAACTCTCCTAGCTTAAATCAGGAAGAATTAGATACCCTGAACAGGCCAATAACACACAGCAAGATTGAAATGGTAATTTAAAAATTACCAACAAAAAAAAGTCCAGGACCAGATGGATTCACAGCAGAATTCTACCAGACATTCAAAGAATTGGTACCAAACCTTTTGACACTATTCCACAGAAAGAGAAAGAAGAAATCCTCCCTAATTCATTCTGTGAAGCCAGCATCACTCTAAAACCAAAACCAGGAAAGGACATAACCAAAAAAGAAAACTACAGACCAATATCCTTCATGAATATAGATGCTAAAATCCTTAACAAAATGCTTGCTAACCGAATCCAACAACATATCAAAAAGATAATCCACCATGATCAAGTGGGTTTCATACCAGGGATGCAGGGATGGTTTAATGTATGCAAGTCAATAAATGTGAAACACTACATAAACAAATTAAAAACAAAAATCACATGATCATCTCAATAGATGCAGAAAAAGCACTTGGCAAAATCCAGCATCGCTTTATGATTAAAACTGTCAGCAAAATCAGCATACATGGGACATACCTAAATGTAATAAAAGCCATCTATGACAAACCCACAGCCAACATAATACTGAATGGGGAAAAGTTAAAGCATTCCCTCCAAGAACTGGAACAAAACAAAGATGCCCACTTTCACCACTCCTCTTCAACACAGTACCGGAAGTCCTAGCCAGAGCAATCAGACAAGAGAAAGAAATAAAGGGCATCCTAACTGGTAAAGAGGAAGTCAAATTGCCACTATTTGCTGACAATATGATTGTCTACATGGAAAACCCTTCGTTTTTTGCCGACAATATGATCGTCTACCTTTGAAAACCCTAAGTACTCCCCCAGAAATCTCCCAGAACTGACAGAAGAATTCAGCAAAGTTCCCAAATACAAGATTAATGTACACAAATCCGTAACTCTTCCATACATCAACAGAATTAAGCAGAGAATCAAATCAAGAACTCAACCCCTCTTACGATAACTGCAAAAAATAAAAAATAAAATACTTAGGAATATACATAACAAGGAGTTGAAGGAACTCTACAAGGAAAACTACAGAACACTGCTGAAAAAAATCACAGACGACACAAACAAATGGAAACACATTAATCTTATGGATCGATGAGTAGAATCAATATTGTGAAAATGACCATACTGCCAAATAGGCTACGAGTGGAACAATCTCAGGACTGGGCTATGACAGCCTGGTGCCTTTCCTGCAGTTGGAGGACACACCTGATGAGAGGAACTAGGTGTCTACCTGGATGACACTGGAGACCCTGGATCCAGCCTTGCTCTTTGGCTCCTGCATTTAAAAAGTTATTTTATTTTATTTCTGAGACAGGGTTTACACCTCCATAGCATGGGCTGGATTGCAGTGGCACAATTACGGCTCACTGCAGCTTCAACCTCTTGGGCTCCAGTGATTCTCCTGTCTCAGCCTCCTCAGTAGCTAGGGCTACAGGAGCATGCCACCATGGCCAGCTAATTTTTTATTTTTTGTAGAGATGGGGTCTTTCTGTGTGGCCCAGGCTGGTCTGGAACTCCTAGCCTCAAGTGTCCTCCTGCCTTGGCTGCCCTGGCTCCTGTTTTAAAATTCCTCTTATAACTGTCGTTCTTTAAAGAAAAAAAACTACGGGATATGTGAATAGTCTGCAATTTCAAACAGCTTATTTATAATCATTCTGAGTATTTATACCTTCTTAACTTGAATGAAATGGAGGTGGCATGGCCTTTAGTGGAGGTTAGAATCAACCTTTTTATCTATCTCTAAGTTGCTGTGATGGGCTAGTTACTTTACTTCTTGGTGATTCAGTTTTCTCTTGTAGAACGTGGAATAACAATTACTGAGTCTGGCTGGTGGTAAGCACTGAATGAGGTGATGCGTGTAACAGGCCTGGCACTGAGTAATGCTGCTCTGTCAGGGTTAATTCCCCTTTCTTCCTTGCGATCCTGAATTCTTTGAGCTTTATAGTTCATCATCTAGGTTAGCTAATCGCCAGAGATGGCCAAACTCACCTATTATATGAGGACTTTTCATATCATCCACAGAGAGTTCCTATCACCCTATTAACTGCCTCCCTTCCCCAAGAAAGCTCTTTTCTTTTCCTTAATTGAAATCTGTCATAGATAGGAATTAACTTTCAGAACATTTAGAAACATTTTAAATGGTGAAAAAGATGCAGATATTGAAGACGTTTTTGAAATCATGAGTAAAATTTCATTTCATTTACTTAAATTTTTTTGAGACAGGGTCTCTGTCACCCAGGCTGGAGTGCAATGGCGTGATTGTGGTTCACTCTATCCTTGACTTCCTAGGCTCAAAAGATCTTCCCACTTCAGCCTCCTGAGTAGCGTTGCTGGGACTACAGATGCATGCCACCATGTCTAGCTAATTTTATAATTTTTTGTAGAGATGGGGTTCCACTGTGTTGCTCAGGCTTGTCTCAAACTCCTGGGCTCAAGTTGTCCTCCTGCTTCAGCCTCCCAAAGTGTTGGGATTACAGGCACTTATTTACAGCCATTGTGCCCAGTCTAAAATTTCATTTCTTCTTTTTAGAAACTTGATGTTTATTTTCCATCAATCTTATTTCCATGTTGCTTAAGAGCTTGTGCAAGAACAGCTTAAGACCATTCAGTGGTTGCTCCTACCCATTCAGTGGCCTGAGCAGTGGGAGCTGCTTCCAGTGGGACCAGTCTTCCGTGGCAGGCTGAGTGCTCCCGTCCTCAGTAGGGAACTGCTGGATAGGCACAGAGGGCACCTGCATGTCTTCAGACCAGTCTGCAACCTCAGGCTGAGTGGCAGTAAACTCAGGAGCTGGAGCAGTCCACTCAACCTGAAATTCCTCCTTGGTCACAGCCTTTTCAGCAGCAGCCTGCTCTTCTTTTTCTATCTCTTCAGGATCTCTGTAGAAGTAGAGATCAGGCATGACCTCCCACGGGTGTTCACAGGAAATGGTGTCACACATGCGCAGAGCTTCCCAAGCTAGCATCCACCACATCAAACCCACTAAGTGAGCTCCCTTGTTGTTGCATGGGATGGCAATGTCCACATAGCACAGAGGAGAATCTGTGTTACACAGGGCAATGATAGGTAGGTTAACATAGGATGTCTCCATAAGAGGCTGGTGGTCAGCCCTGGTGCCAGTAACCACAAGCAGCTGTGGCTCCTGGAAGGCTGCCTGGATCTGGTTAGTGAAGGTTTCAAGAGTGAAGCAGCCAGCAATTAGAGTGGCTCTAGTAGCAGCAGCAAACTTCAGCACGGCCCTCTGGCCAGTATTCCTGGAGAATATAACACTGACATCAGCAGGGCTTTCAATGGCAACAATGGCACAAGCTGTCAGGAGAAGCTTCTCCCAGGTCCTCTTCAGATTTATCATGTAGATGCCATCACTTTTCCTTTTATAGATGTACTATTCCATCTGGAAGTCAAGGTTGGTGCCACCTAAATGGGTTCCTGCTGCAAGGAGCCTAAGGACATCCCCGTCCTTCATTTGCAGGACATCAAGCGCTCTGGACATTGTGAAAGTTTCCCTTTAAGTTACGATGGGAATCCAGAACAATGCCATATGGACCCCTCAGCAGGTAGCACAGAAAAGGTAAAATTTCACTTTTATAGGAGTTTCTTTCAGATGCATTATTGAGGCAGATAGAAATGTAATTATTGTGTTTGGTTGAGTAGTAACTATCAGTAATATTTAATAGGATAACACATTTTATATAAGAATATAAATTCATTTTTGCAATCATAGTAACACATTTTCAAGGTATAAATAAAATTTAACATTTTGATTATAATATCTTCATGTGCATATTGTTAAAAGCATTTCTACATATGTTTATTTACACACAATTCTGTCTTGTGTTTTTACTTTATTAGTAAAGTATTTTAAAGCACTTTTGGAAGATTCTGTTTTTGAATATCTTTTTACTAGGGAAAATTTCAAATAACATACCTCCATGCTGGAGTGCAAAGTCACCCAACTTCAACAATATTTTTGAATAATCTTGTTTCTTCTATACCCCCACACTATTTACCTTCTCATTTTGAAGTAAATTCCAGATATCAGAGAGTTATATCATTAAATATTTCAGTATGCATCTAAATATACACAAACTTTTAAAATGACAGAGCTACCTTTATTAAACCTAGAAAGTTAATAATAGTTTCTTAGTATCATCAAATATCCTGTCAGTGCTTAAATTCCCTTGATTGGCTTATACATTTATTTTTATTTTCTCAAACTCCTGACTTCAGGCAATCCACCTGCCTCAGCCTCCCAAAATGCTAGGATTACAGACATGAGCCACCACCACACCCCACCAGCCACCATGCCTGGACTATTTTTATTTTCTATAATTTGTTTGTTGGAATCAAAATACAAATACAGCCCACAAACTGCAAGTGGTTTAAATGTCTCTTAACTCTCTTTTAATACATAGATTCTGCTTCATTGCTTTAACTCTTCTCCTTATGATTTTTTTGTGGAAGACATTAGATCGCTTGTTCATGGTCATGATTCTACTGATTACATCCTTGTGTTCTATCACGTTTGTTTGCCTTCTATATTTACTACCAATTATATGTTGCTGGATCTGATTTGCTAAAATGTTAAGAACTTTTTACATTCATTGTTCATGAAGAATATTGGTCTATAGTTTTCTATTCTTGTAATGTCTTTGGATTTGGTATCAAGGCAATCTTGGACTCAAACAATGAATTGAGAAGTATTCTCTTTAAATTTTTGAAATAATTTATGTAGAATTGGTATTATTTCTTCCTCAAATATTTGTTAGATTTCACTAGTGAAGAAATATGGACATAAAGAAATGAATTTTCTTGACAAAATTTTTTTGAGACAAGATTTAAACTACAAATGCAATTTCTTTAAATGAATTTAAGGGCATTCAGGTTATCTATTTCTTCTTGAGTAAGTTTTAATAGTTTGTGTCTTTCAAATAACTTGTCCAGTCTTAGTCCATTTTGTGCTGTTATAACAGAGTAGCACAGAGTGGGGAATTTATAAAGACAGGATTTATTCTCTCACAGTTCCGGAGGCTGGGAAGTTACCAGCATTTGATGAGGGCTTCCTTGCTGTGTCCTCACATGGATGAAGGGCAGAAAAGCAGAATAGAGAGAACACACTCCTGCAAACCCTTTTTATAGTGGCATTAATCCACTCTGTTCTCATGACCCAAAACACTTCCCCAAATGCCCCACCTCCCAACACTGTTACACTGGGGATTAAGTTCCCAACACATAAAGTTTGGAAGGAACACATTCAAACTACAACAGTCCATTTCATCTAAGTTGTCAATTTATAGACATTAAGATTTTCACATTATTATTATTACTTCAGACAGGGTCTTACACTGTCACCTAGGCTGGAGTGCAATGGCAAGATCTCGGGTCACTGCAACCTTCGCCTCCCAGGCTCAAGCAATCCTCCCACCTCAGCCTCCTGAGTAGCTGGGACTATAAGTGCACACCACCATGCCTGGCTATTTTTGTAGAGACGGAGTTTTGCCATATTGCCCAGGCTGGTCTTGAACTCTTGAGCTCAAGTGATCTGCCCACCTCAGCCTCCCAAAGTGCTGGGATTACAGGCATGAGCCACCATGTTTGGCTTTCAAGTTAATTTACTGTCCTTTACATATATTTGGAATTTTGGTTAGTCACCTCTTTCATTCTCAATATTGGTCATTGGTCTTCTCTCTTTTTTCCTAAGTTCCTATGATTTTTTTTTTAAAAAAATTTACTTTAAATTCTGGTACATGTGCCCAGAATTTTGCAGGATTGTTACATAGGTATACACATACCATGGTGGTTTGCTGCCTCCATCCCCCCGTTACCTACATTAGATATTTCTCCTAATGTTTTCCCTCCCCAATCTCCCCACCCTCTGCTATCCCTCCCCTAGCCTCCCTCTTCCCAACAGACCCCAGTGTGTGATGCTCCCCTCCCTGTGTCCATGTGTTCTCATTGTTCAATACCCACTTATGAGTGAGAACATGCAGTGTTTGGTTTTCTGTTCTTGTGTCAGTTTGCTGAGAATGATGGTTTCCAGATTCATACATGTCCCTGCAGAAGACATGAACTCATCCCTTCTTATGGCTGCATAGTATTCCATGGTGTATATGTGCCACATTTTCTTTATCCAGTCTATCATTGATGGGCATTTGGGTTGGTTTCAAGTCTTTGCTATTGTTAACAGTGCTGCAATGAACATATGTGTACATGTGTCTTTATAATAGGTCAATTTATAATCCTTTGGATATATATACAGTAATGGGATTGCTGGGTCAAATGGTATTTCTATTTCTGGATCCTTGAGGAATCACCACACTGCTTTCCACAATGGCTGAACTAATTTACACTCTCACCAACAGTGTGAAAGCATTCCTATTTCTCCACATCCTCTCCAGCATCTGTTGTCTCCTGATTTTATAATAATAGAGAGATACCATCTAACTGGCATGAGATGGTATCTCAATGTGGTTTTGATTTGCATTTCTCTAATAACCAGTGATGATGAGCATTTTTTCATATGTTTGTAGGTCACATAAATGTCTTCTTTTAAAAAATGTCTGTTCATATCTTCTGCTCACTTTTTGATGGGGTTGTTTTTTTCTTGTATATTTGTGTTAGTTCTTTGTAGATTCTGGGTATTAGCCCTTTGTCAGATGGGTAGCTTGCAAAAATTTTTTCCCATTCTGTTGGTTGCCAGTTCACTCTAATGATTGTTTCTTTTGCTGTGCAGAAACTCTTAATTAGATCCCATTTGTCTATTTTGGCTTTTGTTGCATGAAGGACCCTGTCCTTGCTGAGGCTCCCACCTCTGAGTGATAGTCTTTGGCTTGGCATAAATTGTATTCAAATTTCTTAACCAGGCTCTTTGAGTTCTCCACAGTTTTCGTAAGTGGAGTCAATGCCTCTGAAATTCAAATTTTGAGTGTGGGGGAGGGACATAGTTTCATCAGAGTCTCAAATACAAATCCATAGCTCAGTGCCTTCTTGTTTGAGGATTATTTTTGATACTTATTTAATATAGAGGTTGCTGGGCTCTGCCTCTAGAGATTCTGATTCATTAGTCTGAAATGAAACAAGGAAATCTATATTTTTAACAAGCCCCCAGTGATACTAATGTAAGGCCGTGATTGAGAGCCACTGGAGAAGATAATCATTGAAAGTGCCTATCAGAGCAGAGACGTCGCCAGACTAGGAGTATTGGGTGGGCAGGTGCTGCCCTCTAGTGCCTCTAGCTGCCATCTACTGCTACTTGCCAGACTCCCACTCAGCTGTGTGAGCTCCGGTGGTTTTGCTGCCTGACACTACTCTGGGGCTTCCTAACCAACTCCCTGGAGATTCTAGCTCTTGAACATCAACAAAGGTGCTCACCTATAAAAGTGTTGCTGCTGAGTCGCAACAATTATGCATCTCTGTCCCCAGCACCTTCGTACATTTAAGGTGTTCTCTGGTATTTTCTGAGTACGAGACACAGCAAAGCTATTTTGTAAGCCTTGTGTGAAGGGACAAGACATCAGTGGCATGTCAGTCACATTTTTCTTTATAAGGCGACAGGACCCATGGTACCTATGAATTGGCAGCCATGAACAGTTTCTCGAAGAAATTCTATTGCAATCATTCTGGCTCTGCAGCATTATAATGAAAGCAGGGTCTGGCTTAAAGCAAGTTTTCTAGAAACAAATGAAGAAGAATCCTTGATAGTTGTGTAGCCCTCCAGCATCCGCACAGGCTTTTCATGTACTTCATCTCCCTTGTTTGCTGTTCGCTCTCAACCACGAGGCAGGAAGGACAAATGTGATGATCCATACCCACATTGTGAGAAATGCCAGGCTTAGCTGTGTTCATTACATGAATGCGCCCTTGTTTAGGAAGACACTGATCCCACTGTCCTGTCCCCACAAGCACCCTTGTCAATGAGTCCCAAACCAGTAAATAAACCTATGCTCAAGGCCTAACTTGCAAAAGGGCATGAGACCATTTTTAGCTCAGCCCTTGGCCCTAATTCCTCAGCTCTGAGGCAGAGGAGCAAGGGCCAGGTGAATTGCTGGAGAGGAGTTTGCAGCAGATGGTTTTAATGGCTTGGTGGAAGGGCAGAAGCTGTGGTTATTTGTGAGATAAGTAGTGCACTGGCAGGAACAGGTGCAGGATTTGCGGAACGTGGTGATTCTCCCAGGGGCAAGAGGTCAGGCTAATGGGTGATAGAACTGTTACAGCGCATAGAGGGCAGCAGCAGTTGGTTAAGTAGGAGTAATAAAAGTAATGAAGGATCTAGGCTACTTTGCACGTATGTTGATGACCTGCTGCTAAGAAGCTGACTCAAGCTGCTTGATAACTGATTTTTGTTAACCTTTCATTCAGTGCTCTTTGGTTGAAAAAATTTTCTCATTCCTGTATTATGGAATTTGCAAGTTCAGAAAAGATATTGAAATAGCTCAAATTCATCCCATTTTCAGGTAGGACTCTTCTTAAATTATCCTTAATATGAAGATCTATTTTTCTTTTGTAGGTATAAGTAGGACATTTAAGAAAAATGTTCACTAATGCAAATTAAAACTGCAATGCACCTTACTCCTGCAAGAATGGCCATAATAAAAAAATCAAAACACAGTAGATGTTGGCATGGATGTGGTGATCAGGGAACACTTTTACACTGCTGGTGGGAATGTAAACTAGTACAGCCACTACAAAACACAGTGTGAAGATTCCTTAAATAATTGAAAGTAGAACTACCATATGATCCAGTAATCCCACTACTGAGTATCTACCCAGAGGAAAAGAAGTCATTATTCGAAAAAGATACTTGCACACACAAGTTTATAGCAGCACAATTCGCAATTGCGAAAATGTGGAAGGAACCGGCCCAAATGCCCATCAATCAACAAGTGGATAAATAAACTGTAGTGTATATATATTTGATGGAGTACTAGTCAGCCATAAAAAGTAATGAATTAATGGCATTCGCAGTGACCTGGATGAGATTGGAAACTATTATTTAAAGCAAGGTAACTCAGGAATGGAAAACCAAACATTGTATGTTCTCACTGATATGTTGGAGTTAAGCTATGAGGACACAAAGGCATAAGAAAAATACAATGGACTTTTGGGATTTGGGGGAAGGGTGGGAGGGGGGTGAGGGATAAAACTACAAATAGGGTGCAGTGTATACTGCTCGGGGGATGGGTGCATCAAAATCTTACAAATCACCACTAAAGAACTTATGTAATCAAACACCACCTGTTCCCCAATAACCTATGGAAATAAAAAATTTAAAAAAGAGAAAAACATTCACTAATCCATTTGTTTGTCAGATCATTTTCAGAATATTTTTCCTTATAGCTTAGTTCAAAAAGAAGCCCTTGTGTTAATGAATTTTTTGGTTGTTTTTAAGTTATGGTAAGATATACTTAATATAAAATTTACCATTTTAGTTATTTTTAAGTGTAAAATTCAGCGCCATTAAGGGAGTTCACTTATTAATAAGATGGTTGTATTTACCACCCCAAAAAGAAACTTCTGTACCCATTAAACATTAACAGTCTATTTCCCCCTTCTTCAGCCCCTTCCCCAGCAAAAGGTTGGCTTTTGCTTCTT
>NW_016107464.1:1178669-1229489 GCF_001604975.1 Cebus imitator | reverse complement strand
CCTCGGCCTCCCAAAGTGCTGGGATTACAGGCGTGAGCCACCGCGCCCGGCCTGAAACCAGATTTTTAAGAATCTTGAGAGCAGGTAGGCAACACAACTCAAATGTCTTTGTCCTCAACACTGCCCAACTTAGGGTTAAGCACTTATTGAGTGCTCACTATTCCTACCAGGTGGAGGAACAAATGCTGGAGGAAGGATCAAATACCCTTTTCAGACTTGTTTGTTTTTGAGGCAGAGTCTCACTCCGTCTCCCTGGCTGGAGTATAGTGGTGTGATCTTGGCTCACTGCAACCTCCACCTCTTGGGTGCAAGTGATTCTCCTGCTTCAGCCTCCTGAGTATCTGGGATTACAGTCGCCTGTCACCACACTTGGCTAATTTTTTGTATTTTTAGTAGGGATGGGGTTTCACCATGTTGGCCAGGATGGTCTCAAACTCCTGACCTCAGGTGATCCACCCACCTCAGCCTCCCAAAGTGCTGGGATTACAGGTATGAGCCACTGCCCCTTCTCAGAGATTTTGAGCCTAAGACCAACCACTCTTAACAGGGCAAGAACTTCTCAAAGAAATTCAGAAATCCTAGGGTGTTGGAGGCATGCCGTAATATTGTCAGGGGTCATGAAGTTAACATTAATGTGAGAATCAGTGGGCATAGGAGTGGTAGGTACCAGGGGTTGAATGGGGAGAAATCCTGCTCTGCCTAAAGTTATTGAAATTCAGATTTTCATAAAACACTCTTTCAGACAAACATTCCAACCATGGTGGATTCAACCGAAGAATCACAAGTTTGTGAACCTTAATTGAAAGTCTTCCCAATAATTCATCTCCATGAACAGGCTAGATGGTATAAAATCTGTAGAAGCAATTCTGGAAAATCAAGCCTTGTACGGAGCTCCAGAAGCGAGCCTTATTCATGTGCCTCCATGAAAGGTAGTGCTTACAATTTCTGCTCACCAATCTAAGGCTAGACCACACAGACTGGGAGGAGTCCTTCTTTAACTCTCAGAAAGTTATTTAAAAGAACAGCTTTGTCCTTTCCTTCATACATCATATACTGTCCTCTTTCTGAACCTCTCAATACTGACCATATATCATTGCTGGTGACATTAAAAATCTGTTTTCAAGATTTAACAATATGATGCCTGCCCTATCCTCAGGTTGGTTTGTTTTTGTTATCTTCCCAGTACAGTTCATAGAGTTCCTCTGATCTATCCACTATCTCTCTTATAGGACATATAGTGTGCATAGAAACTCAGTTATCTAGGGATAGGTGTCAGGCCATTGTAGTAAAGGAGAGAGTTGAGTCATAAGGGTATAGAGAGTAGAGAGAACATGAAAAGGTACATGCTGCCCCTGACCTCAGCATCTTTTGCCCCAGGCTCTGTAGCCCATACAGAATACCAGACACCCTCGTGTGAACATTGAATTACCACAGTAAGCCTCTCTAAAAACAGATAAAGGTCTGTGATGCTATCCCTGTCTTGCAGAACAGGAGGGCTTTGTGATGCAATCTGGTGGTTTCATCCCTCTTCTGTGAGGCAGAAATGACAAGGTGTAGAATCTGGAGGCATTAGGTTTCAAGACAGTGAAAGACTAGGGAGAGGGATGGCTAGTGAGGTTTAGATCATGTTGAGTCCTACCTTTGTTTTGTGGGATGATCCATCTGCATTATTGCATTAATTATTTGGCAAGTGAAAAAGAGCCGCCAAAAATTAAGGTTGGGACCTAACAGGAGCTGTTGCCGGGTAGGGAAACACTATGACCATGCCTAAATTGATATGCCTCAAACAATATTTTATCCCCCAGCTTTCTCTTGTTACTCTTACTCCTTGCTTTTTTAAGGGGGTTTCCTCACTGGATACCAGAAGAGCTCCCAATTTGGGTAATTATTTCAGTTGGGGTCATTTAGAGCCACTTGATGGCTGAACTCCTTTGACTTCTAGACCCATCCATTCTCTAATCTGTTCCACTTTTCCTCCTGTCCCATCCTAAAGTCCCCACAGAACTTATCAAAGGAATGGGGGTGGGAGGCATGGAGTATGGAAGAGCCTGAAAGTGAGTCAGAAATAAGCAAATAAGGAAAGTCTTGGGGTGAGAAGAATGTAGAAAGGAAAGGTAGAAGAGTATATAAAATTGAAACACAGAAAAAGATTGGGAAATGTTTATGAGTTTTGTTTCATTTTAGATATGGGAAAAATGCGGTAGCAGCTTTATGTTTAATGTTTTTGTCTTTAAGTGTCACCGAAGAGTTAAACAAAAGTCTAGAGATACAACATCAAAAGGTAAAGTCCCAGTCTCTCCTCTGATTCACTTCCACTGTGGATAAGGTTCCCTTGGATCCTGGCCCTCTATGACCCCTGTGCTAGGAACCAGGTGCTCTAACCACTGCAGGCTCTAGTACCCCCATGGGACAATTTCTCATGAAAGACTTCCTTGGGTGGAAAACCAAAGGATTAAAAAAATTCTCTATCTTATCCTCCTGAGAATAAAGAATGAGGAAGTAGGGCAGAAGTCCTTAACTGAGTCATTTACTAGTTTTACAACCCTGTGGAAGTCACTGCAACTCTCAGTCTTGTTCTCCACAAAATGGGCATCTGATGATCCTTCCTCACTCCCAGTATGATGGTGAAGAACAAATGAGATGAATCCAGAACAACACATCGTAAATGGTTAAGTTGTACACAGATGTGACTTTGTGTTCTGACTCTTGGGGGTTTCAGTATCCTCTCATTGAAAGGCCTTCAACTTCTTATACGATGTCCCTGAATCCTCTCCTGTTCCACGTAACACTATTTCCTGTTTCCTCAGCTAGGAGAACTTCCCAGGAAGAAGCCGAGAAGTTGTGGAAGCTGCTCTTTCTCATGAAAAGGTAATCTCTTGTTCTTTGCAGTCTCCCAGCTGCTAGCCTGGTCTGTGATCATTTCTCAGCTTAGCTTGGGGTAGAGATGAGAACAGGGTTAATGGCTGAGAGGGAGACATAGACAGTGGAGGCTGGTTCACTGGCTGACAGAGTTGACAGGACATGGGAGCTGGGCCAGACATCTCAGGAGGGAAGAGTCACCCAATTCTGCTTTGGGCTAGGGCCACAGTAGTTCTGGAATTCAGGCCTGTACTAGTGCATAATTCATAAAAGACTCTACATGGGGTTGCATTCAGCCATGAGATAAGTTATTCAGTCAAGAGGAATTTTGGATAAAGAAGTCATCCCTGTTTTATTCTCTTTGTTCTCTCTCCTCTGAGTCTGACTGGACTCTGCTGACATTACCTCCTCTGGTTCTGTCATTAGGGAGATAGCCCTCAGATGGCAGCCTATCATCTTTTCTTTTTAATAATTCTAGAGAACAGGATTGATTCCCAAAAGTTGTTGGGTACATCAGCAGGGATACCAAATAGACCTCAGAATGCAGAGGTCCTACATGAACTTCAAGCTCAAATACCAGGCTTTGGCTTTCTTAGCCTCAAATGAAACTGGTCCGGGTTCTAACTGGTGATGTTCCTGGTGATGCACCATCAGCTAACCACCTGGCTTGTTTCTCCTAGTTCAGCTTTTTAACAAGTTCAACAGAGAACTGACCCCAGCTCCCAGCCCTCTCTGAGGGCCATGCCCCCGCCCTCCATGGGTTTTCTGAAGCCTGGCCCAACAAGCTCCAGACCTTCAACCCAGCCAAACTTGCCAAATGGCATTTTGTTTTTCTTTTCTTTTCTTGCTTTTTATTTATTTTATTTTTATTTTATTTTTGAGACAGAGTTTCACTCTTGTTGCCGGGCTGGAGTGCAATGGCACGATCTCGGCTCACTGCAACCTCCACCTCCCAGGTTCAAGTGATTCTCCTACTTCTGCCTCCTGAGTAGCTAGGACTACAGGCATGCACCACCATGCCTGGTTAATTTTTATATTTTTAGTGGAGACAGGGTTTCACCATGTTGGCCAGGCTGATCTCGAACTCCTGACATCAGGTGATCCACACGTCTCAGCCTTCCAAAGTGCTGGGATTACAAGTGTGAGCCACTGTGTCTGGCCTCCAAATGGCATCTTCTTAGGAAGAAAAGCAGAGAGGTACACAACAAGAGAGTGTAGGCCCCAGGATTTTCAGATCTAGGAAAGAACAGTGGCAACCCTGTCCCACACTCTTCTGAGAAGTCAGATGTCACTCTATCATTAATGTTTGTCACGTTTCTCCTCCCAGCCAGGGCTGGCTTCCTCAGGAAGGAAGTGTGCGGCGAATCCTGTGTGCAGATCCCTGCTGCCAAATCTGCAATGCTATGGCTCTGGATATTCAGCAATTGCTGGCGAGTGAGAATAGCCTGATCTCCCTGACTTCACTGGGGCCATCACAGGGCTCCTCTTGCCTAGAGGCTTTGTCCACGTCTAGTGCGTCTTTTGAGCAGAGTCAGGATCTGGGTTCCGAGAAATCCAAAGAGCATTCACTGGCATCTGTAACAACAACACGGTCACAATTAACAGATCAGAAATCTTTAACCCAGTCAGCAACCCAGTCAGCTGGTGCAGACAGCATCCAAGATTCCTGGTCTGATCACTTTCAGCGAGGTCAGGGATCTCAAGTCCCTGCTGTGTCCCAGGGCATGGGATCTCTGTCTTCAAACTTTGAGAAGCATGGAATTCCTCTAAGCCAGCAGGAGAGCGAGAAAAACAACTCCAAATTTGTCCTGGAGCACCAAGGTCAGGACAAATTTGAATACTAGATTCCCTTTCTTTCCCTGAACCCAGAGGTCCCAAACCTAAAACAATACCCTATGATCCGGCATTCCTTTAAACTGCTGTTGCAATGTCCAAAAGGTCCTGAGAAATCTTCAAGCACAAGGATATTAATGCACATATTCCCACAATTGAGGGATCCCAAGATCTGTGGAGGAGTTTCTGTGGCAGCTTATGCCACACTGCTTCTAATATTCCAAAGGGTGGAAAACAGACAAACAGCCATTTCTTTCACCCTGAATGCCATCTCTAAGGCCTCTGTTGAAGAGATGAGCTTCCATCCCCTTGACTCTGGGTTTCATGGGAGGCTAGATGGTCCACTCTAGCTTTCAGGGTTTTTGAAGGATCCACTATGGACTCAGAGCAGAAAAATTCCTGTGAACAAATCCCAAACCCCATGGCTCTAGCTCCACCCTCTCCCTTCTTTGAGCTTCTAAGTGGCCTCTGTCCATTTCCTGGGGGATGCACTGAGGCCTCCGTGTGCCACATCTGTAGCTACCTTACTGTGGTTTCTCTTTTCTGCACAGTAAGTTTCTGGTTTGCCTTTAGAGATCTCCACAACAGGGGAGCCCTTGGCCCTTTCTCTTCAATGATTTCTCCTTCATCTCTGTACTGAAAATCCTCCCCTCCTTCCCCACCTTTTTCCCCACATTCTTCATCTGACCACTGAGAAACCCAGATTAATGTCCTATATCTGACTCAGGCTAAGTGAAAGCCTTGGAGTGGCATCTGCTGTAGAGGCAGCTCCAGCTTCAGTGGAGTTTGCCAGCTGTTGTTCAGAGATCTCTGTAGATGCAGGAAATCATATGATGTAAGCCCTGGGACATGTGGCAGACTTTCCCACTAGATCTAGGACCTCTTTGATTGGGGAAGGCCATGTCAGTCCTCAAGAGGGAGGCAGCATTCTCCTAGAGCATGCCCAGAGGCTGCTAGGATTCCACCTCCAGGAGCAATTGAAATAGAGGGTTGATTTACCATTGCTGGGACCTGATCCAAAAGATCCAGCAGTCTATCCAGTTGCTCCTGTGACCTGATGACCAGTAATCCCTGCCGTGGAACAGCACAGCCCTGACCTATGGGAGTCTCCCCAGCATGGAGCACTAGAGGCTAGTGGGAACAGTGGCCTGCCCTAATCCACTGTGGCAGCAGGGCCAGTCCACAATTGTTTCCTCAGGCCAAGGTAATGTCACAGAGCCAACAGATCATGTGTGGGGAGCTACACATAGATTACAAATGTGGGGAGATCTGCTAGGGCATTGTCCCTGCCCACATCTGCCATTACTGGGACTGCAAATCACTGGATCTGTGGTATTCCCAAGGGCCTGGGCAGCAACTTGGTGCCACTGTCCTCCAGAAAGCAAACACCTGGACCTGGGAGTGACACATATCAGCCCCTACACAGATCAGGAAGGGACATTCTCAATACCAACAGGCCCTGACCAGCAGCAACAGGCCTTACCAGATGCTGTTACTGATGATCCTGAGCTGCCCAGAGCCTGTCCCACAAAGCGACTGAGAAACTTGAGACAAGTTTTGGCCTTTCTGTCAGGGCTGCCTGCTCTCTATTATGTGGCTTCTTCCAGGGCTGTGGTCTAGGCAGTCACTCACCAATCCACAATCACAGACTGAGCCCATCAGAGCCACTGATTCAGTCTCATCTGAACAGCAATATATAAGCCCTGGGCCATGCCTTCAAGACACCAATGAGGCTTGTGTGGATAATGTACAAGTGTTCTGGACTGAAATACAAGCTGATGGAGGTGGTACCACTAGAGAGGCAGACAGATCCTCACAGCCCCTAATCACTCAAGGCACCCATCTTGGCCAAACTCAGTATCTACCTGAAAAAGGAATTCCTTGACATTTGGGAAGTTCCAAAAGACAAGGGAGTCCAGGAAAGAAATTTCGACGATCCCAAAGAATATCTCCACTCAGGGATCCTTTAGGAGTCTAAAGATTGCTAAACCAAGGAAAAACATTGCTCCAGAAACTCCCTATCCCACTAGCAAGCTCCAATCCTGTACCCTCTGTTTGGTTGAGCTTATTCAACTTACTCTAACAGTTTTGCAAATTATTCTTACTTGGTCTTTTTGCCCCAAGTAATCCTGGAGGATGCTCTGGAACTCTCACTGCTCCAGATCCAGAATGGGTTGGCCTAAAAGAATAGCTTGCAGTTGAACCAAAGACAGTGCAGCAGAGCTACACGCTCTGTTCCAGAGCAGTATCCCATGCCCACTGGGATTCTGGGATCTCATACCCAGTGGGGGCATGACAGAGGCCCAGGTATTTTGTGTTCAGCTGGAGGCTAGAGTGAACAACCCAGCCTGGAAGGCCCTGAACCTCTTTGACCAGGTATTTGCAAGAGTGAGGACAAGTCCCTACCCCAGCAGAGAAAACAGATGACTCAGTGACATTCAATGACTTTTAAAGCAGCTTGGAATCACAGAGAAGGGGGTACAGCATTGGAGCTCTCCCCAGCCAGAAAGAACACCCATTCTGCCAAGGTTCAGGGGCCACAGGGACACTTCTAAGAAGAATTTCAGAGCTCACAACTTGCCAAATATATCTCCAGGATCTTTCTCAGGTAAAACTTTAGTTTAGCTAAGATGGCTGCCGTGAGTAGGGACTAGCAAGGATCTGTTCGGATCTGCAGAGCCCCATTTCCATCTTTTCAGGGCTGGCTATGGTTATTTCACCAGCTTCCCCCTACCCTGAGTTCTAAGAGCATCCTCCAGCATTACTTGGGGCAAAAGAACCAGATAAGAATAATTTGCAAAGCTGTTAGAGTAAGCTGAATAATCTCAACCAAACAAGGATTCCTGAGAATGCCAAATTTGGAGTGCCCAGAGCTTAAAGGGCCAACTTACTGGGCCAAAATTTTGCAAGTACAGTATTTAAAGGGTAAATTTTTTTCTGATCCAAAGTTTTCAGGGTTAAGTAGTTCAGGGCCATATTTTACAGGGCAAAATTTGCAGGGCCACACTTTCTAGGGCCAAGTGTTGCAGGATCTGGTAAGGGCCATCCATACTCACAAGAGTGCCATCCTTCCAGAAGCTCCGGAAGTTCGCTTGGATAACAAGATGAAGCTGTTTCTGCACTGGATTAACCCTGAAATGAAAGATCGAAGGCATGAGGAATCCATTCTCCTTTCTAAGGCTATGAGAGTGACCCAAGACAGGACAGAAAACACTGAGAAGAGTCCAACTGTCACCAAAGATCACGTGTGGGGTGCTACAACAGAGAAGACAACAGAGGACCCTGAGGCTCAGCCTCCCTCTACTGAGGAGGAAGGCCTGATCTTCCGTGATGCCCCCCAGTACCTAAATAATCTGTTCTAGTGATACTTCCTTCAGTCCAGCCAATCCTGGGTCCTGTGCCACTCCTACAAATGCTCCAAACTCTGTCCTCAAATTACTTATGCCACTCAACCAGGAAATCTATCCCAGGTCTCAACTCACCTCAGCAGAAGGCACTGGTTTATACAAGAATGCTCATTCCAAGAAAAGGAGTTCATAGGTTCCTGAACCTCCGCATCCCCCTGAAAAAGGCTTTCATTGTCATTTCCATTAACATGCATGTGAAGCAGGGCATTCTCCAAATATACTTTATAACTTTAAGCAAAGAGCCACCTGTTTGTGCCTCTTCATTTTCAATGTGTTATATGATAGACAGAGAGAGAGAGTAAAGGACCTAAAAAGTACTTCTTATGTGGTAGAGAAGCTTAAATCACATTTTATTTCAGATGGGTCAGCATTCCACATGACTCCTCCCAGCCCCACCCTAGAATGTGGATAAACGGACTTGAACAGACAAGAAAGGCACTTGTTTTAGGGGCATTGAAAGTTAAGGTCAGGCTTGAATTCTTATCACGGTGTCCCATGGTGTGTTGGTCCCAGAGGAGGAATGAGGACATGATGGTAGTATAAGAAGCAGTGGCCAGGAGTCTAATGCGTTTTTGGCCCACAGGCAAAATTCATTGATGGCTTCTATATAGTGTCTGCCCACAACCTGGAGGGATTGTCTTTTAGAGTGCCATGGTGCTCCTTCCTTTAGGAGTGTTTATCAAAAGCACACAGCTAAATATGGCAGATGTCAAAGCCAGATGATAGAATCTCCCTGTCTTTTCCCTGTTGTTATTGAGATCTTTAAGGGTAACCCACCTGAGAGTCTGCTCTAGTCCTGTGGCCTGTTCCAATCTCCATTGCCTTTCATTTGCATGGAATGAATGCTGCCTAGAATGAAGACTAGTTGATGAAGAGGTCCCTAAAAGGGTCAGAATAAAAACAACTTTGAACTGAGTCTTGCATTCAACAGTTCAAATATTCAAGTACTTACTAAGTGTTGGGCACTATGCCAGGCACTAGAGAGATAACAGTGAACAATTCACAGGCCTTGTCTCATGAAGCTCATGAACTCTGGGATAGACAGTCATGTAAAAACTCATTAGAAGCAATAAGGTGAAAGTACATAGGAGAGCACTTAATCTAGTTTTGGGGAATGTTCATGGAAAGTTTCCTAGGAGAGATGATATGTAGGCTGAGTTCCAAAGGATGAGCAGGCGCTAGTCTTGAAGGAGGTAGGGAGTGGAGAGGCTTCCCCAGGCTGAGGGTACAACAGGAACAAAGGCACAGCATCAAACAACAGCATGCTGTGTTAGAGAATGGTGACTCACTGCAGAAACCCCTGTATAATTAAAAAAAAAAGTACATTAAAATGTTTAAAGGATCAGAATGAGGTTGTCAAGCTGGAGAATGAATGGAATTCATTGACCCATTCTTCACTCCTTCAATAAATACTGAGCACCTATGATATGCCAGGCACTTTTATAGGCACTGGGAATACAGCAGTGAACATAAGACAAAAAAAAAAATCTGATTTCTCAAGGAGCTTACATTAGGAGCATGCCTGGGAGGAATAGAAAAGAAGTATAAATAAAACACATAGTATATAGAAGGTGACCAGATATATGCAAAAAATCAGGGTAACAGGATTAGAGAAGACTTGAATGGGGGTACAGTTTTAAATAAGGAGCTCAGGGCAGGTCTCACTAAGAAATTAACATGTGAGCAAGGACTATAGGGTGATGAGAATAAACCATGTAGGTAAATGAGGAAGAGCATTCTGGTCAGAAATTATAGCTAATGCAGATGCCTGGAGGTTGGAGGATGCCCAGCCTGTCAGAAGGAACAAGGAAGCCAGTGAACCTAAAGCAGAGTAATAAAGGAATAAAGGGAGAAAGTGGTAGAGGATGACTCCAGAGTGGTAAAGAGCCACATGGTATAAGGCCTGGTAGGTCAATGCAAGGAAGCTGGCTCTTACTTTGAGTAAATTGGGGAGCTGTTAGGGAGTCTGCTTAGATCTGACATGTCTTAAAAAGGATCACTTAGGTCATGGTACTAAAAATAGAGCATTGGGGGTATAGATTTCGGTAGAAGCAGGGAGATTAGTTGTAAGGTTACTCCAGTGATTATAGCAACAGAGGAGATTACAGGCATTTAGGTGCTGGATTCAGTTTGAAGGTAGAGACAATAGGATTTACCAATAGATTGGATGTGGACAATAAGAGGAAAAAAATGTCAAGGATAACACCAATGTTTTTGCCCTGAACAACTGGCAGGATGAAGTTGGCATTAATTGACATGGGAAATACTGACATTGGAGTAGGTTTGGTGTTACTGGGTGATGGGAGATGGGGAGTCAGGAGTTCACATTTGTATTGTATGAGATGAATATATGTTGCTTAGACAATTGGATCATTTGAGCCTGGAGCTGCAGGCAGATAGACAGCTAGATAAAGATAGCTAGGTAGGTAGGTAGGTAGGTAGGTAGGTAGGTAGGTAGGTAGATAGATAGATATAAAACTATAAGACTAGATATGACCACCAAAGGAGTGAGTGTAAATGAAAGAGATCTAAGGACTGGTCTCTAGGGCTCTTTATTGTTAAAAGATTGAGAAGAGGAGGAGAAACCCATAGGCAGAGGAGACTGAGACACAGCAGCCAGCAAGATAAGAGGAAAGCTAGAAGAGTGGTATACTGGAAGCCAAGAAAGGAAAGTGTTTCAAGGAGGTGACCAACAAAATGAGAAGTTGCCAGTCAGTCAGTTAAGATGAGGACTTGTAGTTGACCAATAGATTTAGGAATATAAAGATCACTAATGACCTTGAGAATAATAGCCCCAAGTGAGTGATGGAGGAACAGATGTGACTGGAATGGATTCAAGAGAGAATGGAAGGAGAACAGTTTGTGACTGCAAGTGTAATCAACTTTTTCAAAGGTTTTTGTTTCATAGAGGTGCAGGAGAGCACAGTGGGATCCAGAAGGAGTTTTTTTTTTGTTGTTATTTATTTATTTAAGTTCTGGGGTACATGTGCAGATCGTGTAGATTTGTTACATAGGTATACACGTGCCATGGTAGTGGTTTGCTGCATCCATCGCCCCATCATCTACATTAGGTATTTCTCCTAATGCTATCCCTCCCCAGTCCCCCCACCCCTTGCTATTCCTCCCCTAACCCCAACCCCCCAGACCCAAGTGTGTGATGTTCCCCTCCCTGTGACCATGTATTCTCATTGTTCAACTCCCACTTATGAGTGAGAACATGCAGTGTTTGGTTTTCTGTTCTTGTGTCAGTTTGCTGAGAATGATAGTTTCCAGATTCACACATGTCCCTGTAAAGGACATGAACTCATCCTTTTTTATGGCTGCGTAGTATTCCACGGTGTATATGTGCCACATTTTCTTTATCCAGTCTATCATTGATGGGCATTTGGGTTGGTTCCAAGTCTTTGCTATTGTGAACAGTGCCTCAATAAACATACACGTGCATGTGTCTTTATAACAGAATGATTTATAATCCTTTGGGTATATACCCAGTATATATTTTTATTTCTAGATCCTTGAGGAATCACCACACTGTCTTCCACACTGGTTGAATTAATTTACACTCTCACCAACAGTGTAAAAGCATTCCTATTTCTCCACATTCTCTCCAGCATCTGTTGTCTCCTGATTTTTTAATGATCACCATTCTAACTGGCGTGAGGTGGTATCTCAATGTAGTTTTGATTTGCATTTCCCTTTTTTTTTTTTTTTAAGACAGGGGACTTAGTCTATTGGATGGTTGGATGGTGATAGAAAAGATCCAGTCAAGAGGGATAAGCAAGACAGCTTGGCAAGGGGAGAATTTCTGAAAGAATGCTGTGGTGTGGAAGTGAAGAAGTGAGGGCAAGTACCCAAGTCAAAGAGCTGGCTTTTACTAAAAGCAGATATTTTGCTGGTGGTAGAAAGGAGTAGAATTAATGATGGAGGACATCATGGATTAGAAGAAAGAATCTCTCCATATATAAGGGAGTGTGGGCACAGACCCAGAGGGATGAGTGAGGAGCTGGGAAGGGACATGGCTGTGGGAAGGAGGAATGGTATGGAGAACCAAAGGCCGAAAACTGGGGGTAGAGAGGGATTCTGGAATTTACCATGGAAAGTTTCTATTAGGGCCCAAGCAGTTGGTGGCAGTGTGAGAGTGTTGGTGGGCAGGGAAAGGTGGTCAAAGCTGCTGCTGATATCTGTGCAGCAGGTGCTCTTGGAATACTGTGCCATCAGGAGAGATCACAGAGAAAGCTCTAAATGCATGGAGACTGAGCAAGAGCATGGGGCTGGAGATGAAGAAACAGGGCAGGGGTGACGAACTAGTGCTCAGAGAGGTGAGGGACCAGTGAGGTTATATAGGTGGGAGGAAAGAACAGAAGCAGGAAGACAAAGAGGCCTTTGGCCACCTGATATCCCTGAGAGGGTGGCACCTTTGCATTCTACTTCCAACCTACCACAGAAGAGCCAAGAGCTGAAGAAAGTGCAAGATGTAAAATGACTTCTTTATGACATGATGTGAGGGACAGTTGGGATGCCTCTAGTTCCTAAGGAAATTCAGGATCACTCACCATCCCATCGTGAAAAGGAGGAGGTGGCAGGACTTTCTTACTTGGGCAGGACCCCCAACATTTAGCACAATGTATCCACTTCTAAAAGGATGCAGAAAGCCCAGATAGGAAGAAGCATGGATGTGTCTATCTTCTGAATGCTGATTCTGTGCCTAGATGGCCTCCAGGCCATGGAGGCACAAGGTCTAGGCCTACTGAGCCAACACTTAACAGGTGTTTGCATAAAGCATCCCCAAAGATCAAAGGAGGTTTTGTGTTAAGCACATCCTGCCTGCCTGGTGGGAGTTGGGCAGAGAGTGATGAAGGAGGAAGACACAGAGTGAAAGAAGGTGACTCAGAAGGGTCACAGCAGCATCAGGTGGGAACCTGGGGGCAATGTGCACACATTTTGGTTTACAGTGGGTGGAGCAGGTCCTTCCTGTGGTCCCCCACAGGCTCCCACCCGCCCACAGAGATTTTGATTATGGTCATTTCAGGCAACAGGCCACCATGATTGCTCGACTTTTGTACCTGGTCACCCCTAGCAGGGAAGTCATAGAATATGCTGAGTGCAGAAGTGAATGTGGAAGCATCACCTTGCTTTGTTCAGTCCTGTCATGCCAGTCTCTTGCCAACATGGGACTGGGAGTCCCTGAGCAGGAGCAGAAAGTCCTTGTTCTGTTCAAAATTCCATCTTGTTGGAGATCCTCACACAAGGGCTCAGTTATCTCCACCATCCACTCAAATTCTAGTCCCTCTCCTCAGTGGGGCTTGGCGTAAAAGTCCAGAGGGACTAGAGGGACTAGAAGGCATCCTCTGCCACTAAATTTCCACATGCTCTGAATCTCCTTCTCTTTCAGCAGCCTCATTATCCCTTAACTAATGTTCCCATTGTCACCCTGTATTTGCCCTTGCCTGTCCAGGCTGAATCCCTGGAAAGACATTAATAATGGATGAACACAGAGTGAAAAAGAGCTGTTATAAAAATACTAATATTGTAGTCTTCTTTTAAAAAATTTATTCTTTTTTTCTTTTCTTTTCTTTTCTTTTTTTTGAGACGGAGTTTTGCTCATTACCCAGGCTGGAGTGCAATGGCGCAATCTCAGCTCACTGCAACCTCCATCTCCTGGGTTCAAGCAATTCTCCTGCCTCAGCCTCCCAAGTAGCTGGGACTACAGGTGTGCGCCAGCATGCCCAGCTAATTTTTTTTTGTATTTTTAGCAGAGACGGGGTTTCACCATATTGACCAGTATAGTCTCGATCTCTTGACCTCGTGATCCACCGGCCTCGGCCTCCCAAAGTGCTGGGATTATAGGCGTGAGCCACTGTGCCCGGCCAAAAAATTTATTCTTTAGAGCAGTTTTAGGTTTTCAGAAAAATTGAGTGGAAAATACAGACAGTTCCTATATATTCCCCTCCTACCACTGGCCCACATACACACTTTCCCTTATTATTAACATCTTGCATTACAGTATACATTTGTTACAGTTGAGGAACCAATATTGATGCATTATTGACTAAAGCCCGTCCTTTACATTAGGGTTCACTTTTTGTGTTATACATGCTGTGGGTTTTGACCAATGTATAATGACATGTATCCACCATTACAGTATCATACAGAATAATTTCACTGGCCTAAAAGTTCTCTGTGCTCTGCCTATTCATCCTTCTCTCCCTTCCTTCAAATCCCTGGTAATCACTGATCATTTAAAAAAAAATTGTGGTAAAAAATATATATAACACAAAGCATATCATTTTAGCCATTTTTAAGTGTAGAATTTGGTGGCATTAAATACATTCACAATGTTGTGTGACCATCACCACTATGTATTTCAAACACTTTTTCATCATACCAAACAGAAACTCTGTATCTACTAAACAGTAACTCCCTAATCCTTCCAACAAACCCTGAGACCCTGGTAACCTCTATTCTACTTTCTGTCTCTGAGAATTTGTCTATTCTAAGTATCTCATATAAGTGAAATCATACAATATTTGTCCTTTTGTATCTGGCTTATTTCAGTTAGTGTAATGTTTTCAAGGTTCATCCACAGTGTAATGTGTCAGAATTTTTTTTTTTTTTTTTGAGACAACGTCTGGCTCTGTTGCCCAGACTGAACTGCAATGGTGTGATCTCAGCTCACTGCAACCTCTGCCTCCCAAGTTTAAGCAATTCTCCTCCCTCAGGCTCCTGAGTAGCTGGGATTACAGGTGTGTGCCAGCCAGGTTTTGTATTTTTCACAGAGACAGGGTTTTGTCATGTTGGTCAGGCTGGTCCTGAACTCCTGACCTCAGGTGCTCTGCCCACCTGGGCCTCCCAAAGTGCTGGGATTACAGGAGTGAGCCCCAGTGCCCAGCCTCGTGTCAGAATTTTGTTCATTTTCATAGTTAAATAATATTCAATTTTATGTATATACTACATTTTGTTTATCCATTTCATCTTTGTTTCCACATCTTGGCTATTGTGAATAATGCTACTACAAACACCAGTGTGGAAGTATCTGAGTCCCTGCTTTCTTTTCCTTTGTGTTTATACCCAGGAGTGGAATTGCTGGATCATTATGGTAATTAATAGAGGAACTGCCAAACTGTTTTCCTCAAATGGCTGCACCATGTTACAATCCCACCAGCAATGCACCAGGGTTTCAATTTCTTTTCATCCTCGAGAACACCTGCTTTCTGGGTTTTTCTTATATTAGTCATTCTAAGGGGTGTGGTGTAACATTGCGGTTTTGATTTGCATTTTTCTAATGAGTAATGATGTTGAGTATCTTTTCATGTGCTTATTGCCATCTGTGTATCTTCTTTGGAGACTGCCTATTCGAACAAATAGCCCATTTTTGAATTGGGCCTTTTGAGTTTTTTGTTGTTGACTATGGATCTTTTTACTGTCTCCATAGTTTTCTCCTTTCCAAAACATCATATAGTAGGAATCGTATAGTATGTAGACTTTTCATATTGACTTCTTCACTTAGTAATATGTACTTAAGGTCTTTCCATGTCTTTTTATGGTGTGACACCTCATTTCTTTTTAACGCTGAGTCATATTCCATTGCATGGATATACCACAGTTTATCTGTTTATCTACTAAAGGACATATTGGTTGCTTCCAAGTTTTGGCAATCATGAATAAAGCTGCTATAAACATCCATGTGCAGGTTTCTGTGTGGATATAGGTTTTCAATTTATTTGGGTAAATACAAGGGAACTTAAGTGCTAAATCATATGGTAAATGTATTAGATCAGAAGGTCACAGAGATCCCTTTCTGTCATAAACATCTGGAATGCTCATGCTTTCTTTCAAATTCTTGAAAGGAGCGTGTGTGTGTGTGTGTGTGTGTGTGTGTGTGTGTGTGTATGTGTGTGTGAGAAAGAGAGAGAGAGAGAGGGAGAGAGGGAGGGGGGAGAGAGAGAGAGAGAGAGAGGGAGAGGGAGAGACAGAGAGAGAATGAGAGAGAGAGAGAGAGAGAAAGCTTTTGCTTAGGCTTTGACCTAGGAGGTTCTTGAAATGAGAGACTAGGCCTACAGGCCCCAGACACTGCCCACATGCCTCATGAGCACCAGATGTGCTCTATGGTTAGGTGAGGAAGCATGTCCCCAACTGAGAGGAACAGACACAACTGGTGGGAGAATGCAAAACTGAACACAGTCCTTCACTGCATACATTCCACATGACCAATTCTCATTGTCACAGCTAAAGTGTTTTCCTCAGAAATCTTTCATGATATGTTTTCCAATTTTTTTCACTGTGACTCGTAGTAAGAAATATAGTTTATGAAGTGACCTGCACATACATTTTTATAAATCTGTAACTAAATTCAAAGTTTTATGAAACAATCCTACTTTTATTATATGTGATGCTCCCTAATATTTTCTATCCTATTTCATTAAAACAACTCCAAAGGTGACTCTCTAAAATGATTTTGCAACAATAATGGGTCTGGACCTGCAATTTGAAAAATACAGCCTTAGGATCATTTTCCATTTTTTATGAAAGAAATACACTTTTGTTGTTTTATTTAAAGATGGTTGCCTTTATTTTTTTTTTTATTTTTTCCATTTATTTATTTTATTGCATTTTAGGTTTTGGGGGTACATGTGAAGAACATGCAAGATTGTTGCATAGGTACACATGTGGCAGTATGATTTGCTGCCTTCTTCCTCAGACAAGAAGAATATTGTGGAGTATAGGTAAGCTTTGTCCTTGACTGGAGTGATGGAAGAACATAATTCTCAAGGTTAAGAGTATGTGATCACATGTTCTTTTTCATGGAATCTAAAAATCAAATCAGTTGATCTCATGGACACAGGTAGAAAAGGATGGTTCCCACAGGCTGGGAAGGGTAGTGGGGGTTTGAGGGGAAGGTGGGGAATGGTTAATGAATACAAAAAGATAGAATTAATTAATAAGACCACCTATTTGATAGCATAATAGGGTGACTAGAGTCAGTAATAATTGTATATTTTAAAATAACTTGAAGAATGTATTAATAATTGGATTGCTTATAACTCAAAGGATAAATACTTGAGGGGATGAATGCCCCATTCTCCATGATGTGCTTATTCCATATTGCATACCTGTATCAAAACATCTTAAGTACCCTTTAAATATATACACCTACTATGTACCCACAAAAATTTTTAAAAATAATGAAAACATTTAAGAAGAGTCTATGTGACTGAAAGATCTAGCGAAAACAGACACTATTAACATACTTTTGACTGGATAAAACCCTGTACTATGTGAGAGGGTGATTCTTTCTGACCTGCAGGCATATCTAAATGAATGTTTGTTGGAGCATTGTTTATCGTGATTAAGAGGTAGAAACAACTTTAATAGGGGGATTACTAAATAACTTGTAATATACTCATGCTATAAAAAAAAGAAAAAAAAAACAGAGTCAATCCAACAGTAATAAAAAGTCTGGAGCAATAAATCTCAAATGGTGAATTGGCTAGATCCTGGGCAGGCAGTAGGGTACATATAAGAAACTCCAGAAAGAGGGGAGAAATGAGTGGATTGAAAAAGCATATCCATTATAACATACATCTTTATGTTTGAAAAACAAACATTAAAAGCTGTTACTTTTTTCTCACTTTGTAATATAGACTACAAAACAGCAGAGCTTCACATTATCTTCTTAGTTCTTAGGGATACACAGAAGACACTAGTGCTTTAAATAATTTGGGTGTGCCCCTTCCCAGATGTTACATCAGAAGTTTTAGGGAGCAGTCATAAGACTTTTATGTTTTAAAAAGTTGAGAAACATTTGTTTGAAGACCTGGTAGAAACACACTAAATTCACTTTTTCAAGAGTTACTCCTTGGAGGAAAATCAATTATATGCACATGGTTCTTATTGCTTTTTTCAGATAACATAAAAAGAGTTATTAGACAAAGGAGAGCCAAATAGGAGGGTTACTCTATAAGTAAATGACTCACTAAGAGTATATCAGCAAACAAACCACGGGCACCATGTAACACACTCTAGTCCGGCTATAAACTGTAATTCTCTGTAAAGATAACAAGAATCACTATTAAGCAATCTCAGCTGTTAATAATTTAATTGCAGTGGTTTGGGGAGTTTGTCATTAAAGGAATTACAATGAAGACTAAAGCCATTAAAACAAACACAACTCTTCCCACTCTTCCCACAAAAACTCAGTACTTTCCAACCATGACTATCAGCTCTAGGAACACTTCTGTTCCTTTTACCTGAGAGGGCTCAATTTTCTAGGCTTCCTTATGCTTACTAAGGCAGAAAATGTATAACAGAACCGTTAAAAAGAAAACATCAAAAGTCAAACAAGATCTCAAGTCTTTAAAGACAGGCTTGTACCATGTTGCCCAGGCTGGACTCAAGCTCTTGGGTTCAATGGATCCTCCTACCTCAGTCTCCTGAGTAGCTGGGACTACAGGTGTGCTGTAAGTCATTTTGAATTGACATGACTTTTATTCTCAGAGTAAACTGAGAACACAACAGATTTAGGCTCCATGAATGAGGCTAAAACCTTTAAAGCTTAAGGGAGGAAAGGACCAAACCTATATATAAAAGACACCTTGAATAAAAGTGAATGTGGCCAAATAGCTAAGATGTGTGCATGGCACATTTGAGAAATTAACAAATTTCAGCTCTAACTTCTAGAGAAACAAATGATAGTGGTTAGTGATTGATATGCTTTGGTTGTGTTCCCACCCAAATCTCATCTTGAATCATAGTTCCCATAATTCCCACATGTTGTGGGAGGGAGCTGGTGAGAGATAATTGAATCACATGGGTGGATTCCCCAATGCTGTTCTTGTGGTAGGAAATAAGTCTCATGAGGTCTGATGGTTTTACAAGTTTCCCCCTTTGCTTGGCTCTCATTCTCTCTTGCCTACCATCATGTAAGATGTGGCTTTGCTCCTCCTTGCCTTTCACCATGACTGAGAGGCCTCCTCAGCCATGTGGAACTGTGAGTCAATTAAACCTCTTTCCTTTATAAATTACCCAGTCTCGGGTATGTCGTTATTAGCAGCATGAGAAGAGGCTAATATAGCAATGGATAAAAACAAGTGCCTAAGTATTCCTAGCCAATGCAATAAGACACAAAAAGGAAATAAAAGGTATACAGATTGGGAAGGAAAAAAATCAAACTATCTTTGTTCACAGATGACATAAGCATCTATGTAAAACATTAGCAAGAACAGACAGAAAAATCTTCTGAAACTGATAAGCAATACAACAAGGTTTCAAGATACAAAGTTAACACACAACAGCCAATTGTTTTCTGTATGCCATCAATGAACAAATGGAAGTTGAAGTTAAAAACACATTTGCATCGGCACTCAAAAGAGGAAAAGAAATACATAGGTATTAACCTAACAAACTATGTACCAGATCTTTATGAGGAAAACAAATAAATATATACATATGCAAAACGCTGATGAAAGATATCAAGGAAGAACTAAATAAATTGAAAGATATTAACACTCAAGAATAGGAAGACAATATTGTCAAGATCTCAGTTCTTCACAGCAAGCTATTTTATGGATATTGACAAATTGCTTCTAAAGTTTATATGGAGAGGTAAAAGAGGACTGACATTACTCAACTTGAAGACTTATTATAAAGCCACAATAATCAAGACAGTGTGGTAGTGTTGAAGAACAAACAATGGAACACAGTGGAGAGCCCAGAAACAGACCCACAGAAATATAGCTGATCTTTGACAAAGGAGAAAATGGTGCTGCAACAACTGAACATCAATATGCAGGAATGAATTTAGACACAGACCTTACATCCTTCACAAAAATTAATTCAAAATGAATCATAGACCTAAAAGTAAAACAGAAACATAAAAAACCCCAAAAGATGACATAAGAGAAAACCTAATTGACCTTGGGTACAGTGATGACTTTTTATGTATAACATCAAAGTCATAATCTGTGAAAGAAATAACTGATAAGCTGGATTTCATTAAAATGAAAAATGTCTTCTCTGTGAAAGACAATGTCAAGAGAATGAGAAAACACACCACGTACTGGGAGAAAATATTTGCAAAATATACATCTGATAAAGGACTGCTATCCAAAATATACAAAGCACTCTTAAAACTCAACAATAATAAAATAAGAACTGAATTTTAAAATGAGCAAAAGACTTGGACACTTCACCAAAGAAAGTATACAGAGGGCAAGTAAGCATATGAAAAGATGTTCCCCACCATATGTTGTTAGGGAATTGCAAATTAAAACAACAAGACACGACTACATAGCTATTATAATGGCCAAAACCCAAAACAGACAATAGTAAATGCTGACAAGGATGTGGAAGCAACAGGAACTTTTGTTCATTGCTGGTGGGAAAATAGTACAACCACTTTGGAAAATGGGTTGGTAATTTCTTGTAAATCCTAAATATATTCTTGCCATATGATCTAGCAAGTGAGCTTCTTTGTATTTACCCAAATGAATTAAAAACTTATAGTCACACAAAAACCACATGGATGTTCTTCACAGCTTTACTCACAATTGCCAAAACTTGGAAGCAACCAAGATGTCTTTCTATAGATGAATAAACTTTAGTATGTCCATACAATGCAATATTACTCAGCATTAAAAAGAAATGAGGTATGAAGCCATGAAAAGACACGGAAGGTGGTCTTTGGGTTGATTCCATGTCTTTGCTATTGTGAACAGTGGTGTGCACATGTAGTCCCAGTTACTCGGGAGGCTGAGGTGAGAGGATCACTTGAGTCCAGGAGGTCAAGGCTGAGTGAGCCATGATTATACCACTGCACTTTAGCCTGGGTGGCACACTGAGACCCTGTCTCAAAAAAAAAAAAGAAAAGAAAAGAAAACAGAAAGAAAGACACGAAATAATCTTAAATACATACTGCTAAGTGAAAGAAATCAATCTGAAAAGGCTACATACTGTATGATACAAATTATATGACATACTGGAAAAGGGTGAAACTATGGAGACAGTAAAAGGGTAAGTGGTTGCCAAAGGTTAGGGGGAGGAATTAATGAATAGGTTGAGCACAGAGAATTTTTTTTCTGGACAGTGATACTTTTCTACATGATACTGCAGGGATCAATTTATACTTCTCAAAAAATATATATATATATACTTTATACATTTATGTATAATGACTATACATTATACACTTACTTAAAAAACCCATAGAATACATACTCCCCAAGAGTGAACTGTAATGTAAATGATAGACTTTGGGTGATAATGATGTGTCAATGCAGGTTCATCAGTGGAAACAAATTTAGGACTGTAGTGCAGGATGTTGACAACAGGGAAGGTTTTGGGGGGTCGGGGGCATATGCAAGCCTTTTGTACTTTCCACTTAATTTTACTGTGAATCTAAAACTGCTCTAAAAATAAAGTTTATTAATTAAAAAACAAAACAAAAACAAATACCTGGTGAGAAAGACTAGCTGGAGGAAGTCCTAGGAAGAAGAAATTGTAAAGAAATGAAGTGACAAAGATGTTACAAATTATGCCTAATGATTACTTATTTGATTGAAAACTGGGGATTTCTGCCTTCTTAACAAGGATGAAAAGTCAGAGAACTTGTGGTGAGGACTCAAAAAGAACCTCAAAAAGTGATATAAGAAGGTACAATAGGGTCATCTGGCTATATGAACTTAAAGAAAATGAAGGCAGATTATAGCCTGAATCCTTCCTTGGTACTGTTGCAGCCAAAAACAAAAGAAAACAAACTGAAAACCTCTCTAGATGTATCTATAAGGTAGTAAGATATATGCAGGCAGTGTGTATATGTTTGTGTATGTATGTAAAACACACACATTTCTCTGCAGAGAAATTGCTTATTTGTAAGGGTAAAGTGGGAGACAGAGGGAGCTGTTCTGCAGCAAGAGAAGGAGAAGACATTCATAGGGCCAAGAAACATGAAAAAAAGCTCAACATCACTAATCATTAGAGAAATGCAAATCAAAACCACAAGGAGATGCCATCTCATGCCAGTCAGAATGGCAATTATTAAAAAGTTAAGAAACAACAGATGCTGGCCAGGTTGTAGAGAAAAAGGAATGTTTTTACACTGTTGATGGGAGTGTAAATTAGTTCAACCATTTTGGAAGACAGCGTGGTGACTCCTCAAAAATCTAGAAGCAGAAATACCATCTGACCCAGGAATCTCATTACTGGGTACACACCCAAGGTAATACAAATCATTCTATTATAAAGATACATGCATGCATATGTTCACTGCAGCACTATTCACAACACTAAAGACATGGAATCAACCCAAATGCCCATCAATAGTAGATTGGATAAAGAAAATGTGGCACATATATGCCATTGAATACTATGCAGCCATAAAAAGGAATGAGATTAAGTCCTTTGTGGGACATAGATATCAGGAGCTGAAAGCTATTATCTTCAGCCAGTGAATGCAGGAACAGGAAACCAAACATTGCACATTTTCACTTTTAAGTGGGAGCTGAACGATAACACATGGTGAGGAACAACACACACTGGAGCCTGTCATGTAGGGCTGGGAGAGGAAGAGCATCAGGAAGAATAGCTAATGGATGCTGGGCTTAATGCCTAGGTGATGGGTTGATCTGTGCAGCAAACCACTGTGGTGCACATTTGCCTATGCAACAAACCTGCACGTGTATCCTGGAACTTAAAGTTGAAGGAAAAAAAAGAGAAGGAAAAGAAGAAATAAGAAGGCATTTAGCCCATCGATGATAGACTGGACAGGGAAAATGTGGCACATATACACCATGGAACATTATGCAGCCATTAAAATGATGAGTTCGTGTCCTTTGTAGGGACATGGATGAACCTGGAAACCATCATTCTCAGCAAACTGACACAAGAGCAGAAAATCAAACACCGCATGTTCTCACTCATAGGCGGGTGTTGAACAATGAGAACACATGGACACAGGGAGGGGAGCACTACATACTGGGGTCTGTTGGGGGGAAATAGGGGAGGGACAGTCGGGGGTGGGGAGTTGGGGAGAGAGTGCATGGGGAGAAATGCCAGATATAGGTGAAGGGGAGGAAGGCAGCAAATCACACTGCCATGTGTGTACCTATGCAACTATCTTGCATGTTCTTCAAATGTACCCCAAAACCTAAAATGCAATTAAAAAATAAATAAATAAAATAAAATGACCACAATAGGTAAGTTCACAGAGACAGAAAGCAGATTAATGGTGGCCAGGGGATGGTAGGAGGGAAGAATGAGGAGTGACTGGCAGTGCAACAGGTTTGTGTACAGCAACATCAACATAAATACATCAGTAATGAATGCATTGTGCTATGATGTTGTCATAGAAATCATTTAGGTCCATTATAATCTTGTAGGACTGCTGTTACATATGTGGTCCATCACTGGTCAGGAAGTCTAGCTATATGGTACATGACTATATTTTCAGAAGCTACAATTTATTTTCTTTATTTATGGTAGAGTTAAATCATTCTATAATTTTGTCATTTATATTTTTCTGAACTGTACCTATTCAGAGCCATGCCAAATACTTCTATTGAGTTATTGTTCTTTTTTCTTACTCATTTCCTAAGAGGTGCCTCTTTTCATATTAAATAAGTAACCTCACTTAACAAAAAAGAAAAAGAAAGCATTTAAGGAACTTCCCTCCTTTACCTCTCTCTGTAAGGATAAGTAGCTGAGAAAGTCTGATGAGCAGCCTCCCAATCAGCTGCAACCAGAGTTCTCTCATACTGTTATGTTATATGCAAATGTAAAAGACAGGCCTTTGCTTTCATTTGATTCTTGATATGGGAGTGACAACTTTTTGGAAGACTCAAAAGTATATGACAGTGATTTCCTATTAAAAATAAGAGAGCTTCATTAGTCAAAAACAAAGTAAAAGAAGCCTCTGAAAGGGAGGATGGGTGGAAGAAACCACAGAGGGTTCAATAGGTAGAAAACAAAGCCCCAGTTTTTCATAGATATCAGGACAGAAGAAAACATGTCGAGATAGTTATCACTGCCTTTCACACTGCATGTGTTTTATGTATCTTTGTTGAATGAATGTTACAAAGATGATTGGACAATATAAAATGTTTGAGATAATAGTGTCAGAATTCTTTTTCTCAAATTGGGCCAGAAAGACTGATCAAATCAATTCTTCAAAAGTCAATTCCAGGAATTACACAGTCTCCAGCTCATCACACCCACTCTGCTTCTCCAAAAGTAACTGTGAGCCAAAACTGTGAGTCAGGGCTAGCAAGGAAGAGAACAGGTAACCCATACGCTAACTGTGGGTGATTTTTCTGATCACAAGGGGGAGCTATAAAATTTTGGAATTTAACCAGTTTCTATGACCACAATGATTAGAAAAGAGAGACCATCACTACCAAAATCAACAGTCCCCTGTATTTATATTGTATCCTTTAGACTTGCGGCAGGGCACAAGTAGGAAGCTTTGAAAATGCATATCCTCTGTCTTGGGTCTAAGCTGGAGAAATTTAGCAACAGTATCTACACATACAGGTGAAAAATTTCAGAGTGGTTGACAATTGGTTCCTGAAAACATGTGGCTAAAGAGTTGTTTAAGAGCCTTATGAAAAGTCATATGCTTAACAAAGAAGTTGACCAGCCACAAGGATATGGAAAACCAACAGAACAAGGGTCTGTAAAAAGTGCAGAATGCATGGTACAAATCCTGAGCTCACTGTTCACATCAGCATCAATCTTGAGACTTTTAACAAAAACCATCAAAAGGAGTCCCTATCCTCTGTGGTCTTTGAGGAAATCCAAGCCCCAGGGGGTCTGATTGTTCTCCAGTGACTGGCTGTTGCTTTAGGAATCCAGTGCCCCACTACAGTGCTCCTGGAGCCTGTTCCTACTCAACCATTCTGTCCCCTGGCAGTAGCCTACAGGCTATTTTTAGTTTTCATATTTGTAGACCCTGAAGGGGTCTACCTGGTACCTCCCCACTTCTCTTCATTACCTCTGTTTGTCCAAGAAAACATAGTCACCTAAACTGCACAGGCTACACTGAGCAAATGTTTATAAAAGAAGCAAACAAGTGGATGGTGATAGATGGGGTATAATAATTGCATTAAATGGGGACTGAATCTGTTCATCAGGGACCTAGTGCAGAGACCAGGGAGTGCCTCTTCATTTTGCTGAAAAGCTTTGCTTCCTAAGTGCAAAGATGGTGTGATGTCCTTTAACTGTTGCTCTGCTTCTGTGGGAAGTCAGCACTGTGGCTTTTAATGAAGACTCAGCCCAGACCCCCAGAAGCTGAAGAGCATTCCATAATTTTGTTCTCATGTACATTGGGCTTTTTGAGCTTTCAGTAAATATTATACAGCAGAAGGACTTTCTTCATGGCTTTTAGTCTAGAGCTGAGGCCAGGAGGACTCAGTTTCAGTACCTGAAAATCCCAAAATAGCTCTGTTAATTTAGGATGGCCATGCTTTCCTGGGATGACTGACCCTAGTGCTGCTGTGCTGGATAAACAGGGTGAATGGAGGGACAGATGGTCTACAGAGATGGAAACTAAAAATAGCATGTAAGTTACTGCCAGGTGACTGGCTAGGCTGGCTAGCAACAGGCTCCAAGAGCCCTGTAGTGACATACTGGATTTCTAAAGCAATAGCTAGTCCCTGGAAAATAGGCAGACCACTGGGCTGGATTTCCTCAATGAGCAGGAGTATCATGAAGGAGGTAAAAGGACACTCTTTTGTAAATGGCTTTGGTTAGAGTCTTATCAGGGTTGATGCCACCCAGATGTGCACTGTGCTCAGGGTCAATGCTGTGCATTCTTCATTTTTTTTTTTTTTTTTTTTTTGAGATGGAGTCTCACTCTGTAGCCAGGCTGGAGTGCAGTGGCATGATGTCACCTCACTGCAATCTCTGCTTCCTGGGTTCAAGCCATTCCCCTGCCTCAGCCTCCCGAGTAGCTAGGACTACAGGTGTGCACCACTATGCCCGTCTAATTTTATGTATTAGTAGAGATGGGGTTTCACCATATTGGTCAGGATGGTCTCAATCTCCTGAACTTGTGATCTGCCTGCCTCAGTCTCCCAATGTGGTGGGATTACAGGCATGAGCCACCATGCCCAGCCGCATTCTGCATTTTTTATAGGCCCTGGTTCTCTTGGTTTTTCATACCCTTGTGCCTGGTCACCTTTTATGTAAGGTATGTGGCTTTCCCTGAGGTTCTCAGACATTCTTTCAGGTACATGCTTCCAGGAGTCAATTGTTGACCACCTTGAAAGGTGTTTTACAAGCTATATCTTCAAAGATGAGTAAGAGATTCTGTAATGGATAAAGGAAGAAAAATTATTCTAGGAGGAGGGGGAAAGCACATAGAAAGGAAGGCACACAGCTCTATAGGGACCCCACTGTGGCTTGAATGGTGTGAAGCTTGCCTTAGTGCTAGGTAGAAACAGGCAAGGGACTCTGCTTTCACATAAGAATTATCATTAGTCCAAAGAGTTGGTTGTAAATAGTATGCTTAAAGTATTTGTTTAGAATAAAATATATTTGGATTTCAGGAATTAAACATAATCTGACATAGAGAACTGGATTTTCTGAGGACAGGGTGGCAGCCCCACCTCCTGATATTCATGACATTATGTAATTCCCTCCCTTAAGTAACTTGTCTTTGACCAATCGAATGGGCAACACAGGTACTGTCACCTTCCATGAGTAGGTTACAAAAGGTTATTACTTGTGACTTGCTAGCTGACTTTCTATTGCCTTCTTTGTGTTCACACTTTTATGAAGCAGCTATGCTGGAGAGGCCCACATGGTCAGGCACTAACGGTGACCTGTGTCAAACTGCCAGTGAGGAACTGAAGCTCTCAGTTCAAAAGAGCATGAGGAACTGAATCTTGCCAACAATCACTGAGTGAGCTTGGAAGCAGAACCTTCCCCAGCTGAAACCTCAGATGAAACCACAGACCCTGGGCTGATGCCTTGATTCTGGCTTGTGAGAGACTGTGAAGCAGAGGACCCAGTTAAGCCATGCATTTTACTTTTTGTGTATCCATTGTATGTTTTTTGATTTAAGGTTACTATCGTGAAGCTTTCATTTATTATTTATTAATTTTAATTTTATTTATTTTTGAGGCAGAGTCTAACTTTGTCACCCAAGCTGGAGTTCAGTGGCATGATCTTGGCTCACTGCAACCTCTGCCTCCTGGGTTCAAGTGACTCCTGTCTCAGCCTCCAGAGTGGCTGGGATTACATGTGCCCACCACCACGCCTGGCTAATTTTTGTGTTTTTAGTAGAGACAGGGTTTTGCCATGTTGGCCAGGGTGGTCTCTAACTCCTGACCTCAGGTGATCTGTCAGCCTCAGCCTCCCCAAAGTACTGGCATTACAGGCATGAGCCACCACAACACAACCAGCCCCATGAAGCTTTCAAATACTATCTTATAATCCCTCATTTTAAGCTAAAAACAACTTACCATTGTTTGCATAAACAAAGAAGCAAAAAGAAAACTAATAAAAACTCTGCAGCTTAACTTAGTCCCTCTGCTTTTTAACTTTTTGTTGTTTCTATTTATATATTATACTGTTTTGAAAAGTTGTAGTTATTACTTCTGATTCATTCATCTTTTAGTCTTTCTACTTAAGATAACAGTAGTTTACACACCACAGTTAGAGTGTTATAATCTTTTTCAGTGTACTTACTAGTACTGGTGAGTTTTGTACCTTTTGGTGATTTCTTACTGCTCATTAATATCCTTTTATTTTTGATTGAAGTACTCCCTTTAGCACTTCTTGTAGGACAGCTCTGGTGTTAATGAAATCCGTCAGCTTTTATTTGTCTGGGAGTCTTAATTTCTCCTTCATGTTTGGAGGATATTTTCACCGGATATTCTATTCTAGGGTAAAAGCTTTTTTCCTTCAGCACTTTAAATATGTCATGCCACTCTCTCCTGGCCTGTAAAGTTTCCACTGAAAAGTCTCCTGCCAGATGTACTGGAGATCCATTGTATGTTATTTGTTTCTTTTCTCTTTTTGCTTTTAGGATCCTTTCTTCATACTTGTCCCTTGGGAGTTCATTAGATGCCTTGAGGAAGTCTTCTTTGGGTTAAATGTACTTGGTGTTTTATAACCTTCTTGTACTTGGATATTGATATCCTTTTGTAGGTTTGAAAATTTCTTGGTTATTATCCCTTTGAGTAAACCTTCTACCTCTACCCTTTTCTCTACCTCTTCTTTAAGGCTAATAATTCAGATTTGCCCTTCTGAGGCTATTTTCTGGACCCTGTAGGTGTGCTTTATTGCTTTTCATTCTTTTTTCTTTTGTATTCTCTGTGTATTTTCAAATAGCCTGCCTTCAAGCTCACTAATTCTTTCTTCTGTTTCATCAGTTCTGCTATTAGAAGGCTCTAATGCATTATTCAGTTTGTCAGCTGCAGTTTTCAACTCCAGAGTTTCTGTTTGATTCTTTTTGATTATTTCAATTGCTTTGTTAAATTTATCTGATAGAATTCTGAATTCTTTCTCTGTATTATCTTGAATTTATTTGCATTCCCTCAAAACAGCTATTTTAAATTATCTGCCTAAAATGTCGGATATCTCTGTTTCTCCAGGATTGCTCCCTGGTGCCTTATTTAGGTTGTTTTGGTGAGGTCATGTTTTCCTGGATAGTCTTGATGCTTGTGGATGTTTGTCAGTGTCTGGGCATTGAAAGGTTAGGTATTTATTGTAGTCTCTGCAGTCTGGGCTTATTTGTACCTGCCCTCCTTGGGAAGGCTTTGCAGTGCTTCAAAAGGACTTGGGTGTTGTGACCTAAGCTCTGTCTGCATTAGGAGCACCCCGCACTCAGTAATGCTGTGCTTCTTGCAGACCTGTACAGGTATCACCTTGGTAATCTTAAGTAAGATCCAGAAGAATTCTCTGGATTACCAGGCAGAGACTCCTGTTCTCTTCTCTTACTTTCTCCCAAATAAATGGAATCTCTTCTCCCTCTCTCTCTCTCTTTCACCACCTGGGGGTGGGGTGACACAAGCACCCCTGTGGCTACCACCACTGGGACTGTGCTCGGTCAGCACAGCACTGGGTCTTGCCCCAGGCCTGCTCTAACCACTACCTGGATGCTGCCTATGTTTGCTCAAGGCCCTAGGGTCTACAATCAGCAAGTAGTAAAGCCAGCCAGGCTTGTATCCTTCCCTTCAGCATGTCAAGTTCCTCCAAGCCCCCAGTGAGTCTAGAGATACTGTCTGGTAACCAGAGCCTGCAGTTGGGAACCTTAGAAATCTTCCTGGTGCTCTATTCTACTGTGGTTGAGCAGGCACCCAAACCACAAGACAAAGTCCATCCCACTCTTCCTTCCCCTTTGTTCAAGCAGAGGAACTGCACCCCATAGCTACCACACTCCCAGGCTGATGTTGATGTTCACTTACGGCCCAAGGACTCTTAAGTCAGCTTGTGGTGAATGCTGTCTGGCTTAGGACTCACCCTTCAGGGCAGTGGGCTTCCTTCTGGCCCAGGGCAGATCCAGAAATGCCATCTAAAAACCAAGGTCTGCAACCGGGGACCCCAAGAGCCTGCTTGGTGCCCCCTCCCTCTGTGGCAAAGCTGGTACCTAAGATGCAAGACAAAGTTCCTTTTACTTTTTCCTCCACTTTTCTCAAGCAGAAGGAGCTTTCCCCCATAGCCACCACACCTCACCGGAAGTCACTGAGTCTGTCTCACCCAAGGCCCACAGCACACTACTTGAATATTGCTGCTTAGTTATTCAAGGCCCAAAGGTTCTTTACTCGCAGGTGATGGGTCCTGCCAGGACTAGGTTGTTCCCTTCAAGGTAGCAGGTTCCCTCTGACCCAGGCTGTGTCTAAAAATGTTGTCCAAGAACTAGGACTTAGGATGGGGTCCTCACAACTCTGACTGATGCCCTATCCTAATGTGGCTGAGCTGGTAACTAAACTGCAATACAAAATCCTCTTTTCTCTCTCCTTTCAAGTGGAAGAAAGGAATCTCTTTTGGAGCTACAAGCTGTGCTGCCTGGGGTTGGGGAGAGGTGGTGTAAGGACTCCCTTGGATGCCCTGGCTGATTATGGTACCTGAAAGAGACAAGGAGAAGGAAGCCAAGTCAGAAAAACATACCTCAGGATATCATCCAGGAGAACTTCCCCAACTTAGAAAGACAGGCCAACATTCAAATTCAGGAAATCCAGAGAACCCCAGTAAGAGACTCCATGAGAAGATCAACCTCAAGACACAAAATCTTCAAATTCTTCAGGGTTGAAATGAAAGAAAAAATGCTAAGAGCAGCCAGAAAGAAAGGCCAGGTCATCTACAAAGGGAAGCCCATCAGGCTAAAAGTGGACCTCTCAGTGGAAACACTACAATCCAGAAGAGAGTGGGGGCCAATATTCAAGATTGTTAAAGAAAAGAATTTTCAACTCAGAATTTCATATCCAGCCAAACTAAGCTTCATAAGCGAAGGAGAAATAAGATCCTTTTCAAGACAAGCAAATGCTGAGGGAATTCATCACTGCTAGGCCTGCCTTGCAAGAGCTCTTGAAATAACCACTAAATATGGAAAGGAATAACTGTTGCCAGCCACTACAAAAGCACACTGAAGTATACAGACCAGTGACACTATTAAGCAACCACATAAACAAGTCTGCAAAATAACCAGCTAGCATCATGATTATAGGATCAAATTCACACATAATAATGTTAATCTTAAATGTAAATGGGTTAAATGCCCCAATTAAAAGTACAGAATGGCAAGCTGGATAATGAGCCAAGCCCCATTGGTATGGTGTCTTCAAGAGACCCATCTAATGTGCAAAGACACATATAGGCTCAAAATAACAGGAAGAAGAAAATTTTACCAAGCAAATGGAAAACAGAAAAAAGCAGGGGTCACAATCCTAGTTTCTGAGAAAACAGACTTTAAACCAACAAAGATCAAAAAAGACAAAGAATATTATTACACAATAATAAAGGGTTCAATTCAACAAGAAAAGCTTGTTGTTATCCTAAATATATATACAACAATACAGGAGCACTTAGATTCATAAAACAAGTTCTTAGAGACCTTCAAAGAGACTTAGGCTCCACATGATAATAGGGGGAGACTTTAACATTCCACTGACAATATTAGACAGATTATCAAGACAGAAAATTAACAAAGACATTCAGGACCTGAACTCAGCTCTGGATAAAGTGGACCTGATAGACATCTACGGAACTTTCCACCCAAAAATAACAGGATATATATTCTTCTCATTGCCACATGGCACCTACTCTAAAATTGAAAACATAATGGGAAGTAAAGTACTTCTCAGAAAATGCAAAAGAATGGACATAATAACAAGTCTCTCAGACTACAGCATAATAAAATTAGAACTCGAGATTTAAAAACTCATTCAAAGCCACACAACTACATGGAAATTGAACAACATGCACCTGAATGATTCCTAGGTAAATAACAAAATTAAGGCAGAAATCAAGAAGTTATTTTTGAAACTAATGAGAAAAAACAGATAATGTACCAGAATCTCTGGGACACAGCTAATGCAGTGTTAAGAGGGAAATTTATAGCACTAAATGCCCATATCAAAAAGCTAGAACGATCTTAAATCAATAACCTAGCATCACAACTAAAAGAACTAGAGAACCAAGAGCAAACAAACCTCAGAGCTAGTAGAAGTCAAGAAATAACGAGCAGAGCGAAACTGGAGGAAACAGAGACACAAAAAAAGCCTTCAAAAAATCAACAAATCCTGAAGCTGGTTTTGAAATTGTTTTGAAAAAATTAATAAAATAGATAGACTGCTAGCTAGACTAATAAAGAAGAAAAGAGAGAAGAACTAAATAGACGCAATCAGAAACAATAAGGGGGATATCACCACTGACCCCATAGAAATAAAAACAACCATCAGAGAATACAATAAACACCTCTATGCACATAAACTAGAAGATCTTGAAGAAATGGATAAATTCCTGGACACAAACACCCTTCCAAGACTGAACCAGGAAGAAACGGAATCCCTACAAAGACCAATAATAAGTTCTAAAATTGAGGCAGTAATAAATAGTCTACCAACCAAAAAAAGCCCAGGACCAGACTGATTTACAGCTGAATCTTACCAGAGGTACAAAGAAGAGCTAGTGCCATTTCTACGGAAACTATTCCAAACAATTGAAAAAGAGGGACACCTCCACAACTCATTTTATGAGGCCATTACCATCCTGATGCCAAAACCTGGCAGAGACAAAACAAAAAAGGAAAACTTCAGGCCAATATCCCTGATGAACATAATGCAAAAATCCTCAATAAGATATTGGCAAACTGAATCCAGCAGCACATCAAAAAGTTTATATATCATGATCACTTTGGCTTCATCTCCAAGATGCAAGGTCGGTTCAACATACACAAATTAATAAATTTAATTCATCACATGAACAGAACCAAAGACAGAACCACATGATTATCTCAATAGATGCAGAAAAGGCCTTTGATAAAATTCAACATCCCTTCATTTTAAAAACACTCAATAAACTATGTGTTGAAGGAACATACCTCAAAATAGTAAGAGCCATATATGACAAACCTATAGCCAATATTATACTGAATGGGCAAAAGCTGGAAGAATTCAGCTTTCCCTTTGAAAACAGTTACAAGACAAGGACACCCTCTCTCACCACTCAGATATCACAGATAAAGGGGTAGAAAGCTTATTCAAATAAATAACAGGATAAAATTTTCCAAACCTAGGGAAATATATAACTATCCAGGTACACAGCTGGGTGTGGTGGTGCACATTTATAATTCCAGCTACTCAAGAGGATCACTTGAGCTGAGCAGTTTAACACCAGCCTGGGCAACATAGTGAGACTCCATCTCAAAAAACACACATGTACAGGAAGGTCAAAGGTCTCCAGTCAGATTCAATCTAAACAAGTCTACACAAGTACATATCATAATAAAACTGTTATAAAACAAAAGCAGGATTCTGAAAGCAATAAGATAAAAGAAGCATATCACACATGAGAGTTTCAATAAAGCTAATAGCAGAATTCTCAGCAGAAACTTTATAGGTTTGAAGAGAGTGGGATTATGTATTCAAAGTACAGAAGGAAAAGAAAGTGACACTGAACTATACTTTGCTCAGCAAAGCTGTCCATTAGAAATGAAGGAGAGATAAATACTTTCCCAGACAAACAAAAGCTGAGGTGTTCATTACTCCCAGACCCATCTTATAAGAATTGCTAAGGGGAGGTCTTCAAGCTGAAAGAAAGGATGCTAATTATTAACATGAAAACATACGCAGTTGACCTTTGAACAGTTCAATGGCTGGGGCACTGACCCCCCCCATGCAGTTGAAAATCTGCATATAACTTGGACTCCCCAAGAATTTAACTACCAATAGCCTATCATTGACCAAAAGCCTTACTGATAACATAAACAAAATTAACACATATTTTGTACATCACATGTATATCTTGTATTCTTATAATAAAGTAAGCTAGAGAAAAGAAAATAATAAGAAAGAGAAAATATATTTACCATTCATTAAATGGAAGTGGAACATTATAGAGGTCTTCATTCTCATTATCTTCATGTTGAGTAGGCTGAGAAAGAGGAGAAAGAAGAGGGATTGGTCTGTCTCAGGGATGGCAGAGGCAGAAGAAAATCCATGGATAAATAGATCCCATGCAGTTCAAAACTGTGTTATTCAAGCATCAACTGTATAAAGCTCTTGTGAAAGCAAGTACATAGTCAAATTCAGAATACTTTAACACTATACTGGTGGTATATAAATAATTTATATCCTTAGTATGAAAATTAAAAGACAAGAGGTAAATTGCGACATCAAAAATGTAAATTAGGAGGTAAACATGTTGAATTTTGTTAAACAAAGTTAACTTGTTATCAGCTAAAGTAATCAGTTTTAATCATAACATGTTGTTGTAGGCCTCATGGTAACAACAAAGCAAAAAAACTAGACTAGATACACAAAAGATAAAAAGTAAGGAATTAAAGCATACCACTAGAGAAAATCACCTAAACACAACAGGAGACAACAAGACAGGAAAAAAAGAATAAGTGGTCTACAAAACAACTAGAAAACAATTAGCAAAATGGTAGTAGTAAGTCCTTACCTATCAATAATTACTTTGAATGTAAATGGATTAAATTATCCAATGAAAAGACATAAAGTGGCAGAATGGAGTAAAAAAACAAGCCCCAACTATATGCTGCCTGCAACAGACTCACTTTACCTTTACAGACACATAAAGATTGAAAGTGAAAGGATGGAAAAGATATTTCATACAAATGAAAACAAAAAGAGAGGAAGGGTAGCTATACTTAGATAAAATAAAATAAGACAAGGTCATTATATAGAGAGGTCAATTCATCAAGAGGATAAAATAACCACAAACATAGTATATATGCACCCAATATTGGAGTACCTAAATATATAGTAAAGCAAATATCAATAGGTCTAAAGGGAAAAATAAGACTAGTAAAATAATAGTAGGGGGCTTTAATACCCCACCTCCAGCAATTGGGCAGATCACCCAGACAGAAAATCATTGAAATCATTTCCAAGGAAACATTGGACTTAAACTATGCTTTGGACCAAATGGACCTAACAGACATTTACAGAACATTCCATCCAACAGCAGCTGAATGCACATTTCTCTCATGCACACATGGAACATTATCCAGTACAGACCATATGTTAGGCCACAAATAACAAATTTAAGAAGACTGAAATAACAAATTTAAAAAGACTGAAATAATGTTAAGTATCTTTTCCAACCTCAATGGTAAAAAACTAGAACTTGTTAACAGGAAGAATTTGGGAAATTTCACAAATACATGGAAATTAAACAACATGCTCCTGAATAACCAATGGGTCAAATAAATCACAAGAGAAATTAGAAAATATCTTGAGACAAATGGAAAAGGAAACACAGTATCAAAACTTATGAGATGCAGCAAAAACAATTCTAAGAGGGAAGTTTATAGCAATAAATACCTACATCAAAAAAGAAGAAAGGTCTCAAACAACCTAATGTTACACCTCAAGGAACTAGAAAAAGAAGAAACCAGGCCCAAAGTTAGTGAAAGGAAAGAAATAATAAAGATTAGAGCTCAAAGAAATGAAATAGAGACTAGAAAAACAAAAAAAATATGAAAAAAATGAAGAGTTGATTATTTGAAAAGAAACCAAATAGACAAAGCTTTAGTTACATTAAGAAAAAAAGAGAGAAGAGAGAAGACTCAAATAAGTAAACCCAGAATGAAAGAGGAGACATTACAATTAATACCACAGAAATACAAACAATCGCAAGAGCCTACTGTGAACAATTATTCACCAACAAATTAAATAACCCAGAAGAAATGGATAAAGTCCCAGTACATACAATCTACCAAGAACAAATCATGAAGAAACAGAAAACCTGTAGAGACCAACTAGAAGTATGGAGATTGAAACAGTAATAAAAAGTCTCCCATCAAATAAGAGAAAAGTCCAGGACCTAATAGCTTCACTATTGAATTCTACCAAATATTTAAGAACTGATACGGGCCTGGCATGGTGGTTCACACCTGTAATCCCAACACTTTGAGAGGCTGAGGCAGGAGGATTGTTTGAGGCCAAAGGTTAAAGACCAGCCTGGGAAATGTAGTGAGATCCTGTCTCTAAAAAAAATAAAAATAAAAAATTAGCCAAGCATGGTGAGATAATAAATTTGTGTTATTTTGAATCACTAAATTTTGATAATTTGTTATACAGCAATAGAAAAATAAAACGACATTTAACACAATCCCAATTAAAATGCCACTATAGAAACTGAAAATCTTATTCTAAAATTAATGACCTATAATAGCCAAATAGCTTTGAAAAAGATTACTTATTCCACCTGACTTCAAGACTTAGTATAAAAACTACAGTAATCAAGACAATGTCACTGACATCAACATAGACTAATAGATCAATGGAAAGAATAGAGTTCAGAACTAGGCTTATACATATATGGTCACTTTATATTTTTTAACTTGTTACAATGTTTATTTTTGTGAGATACACACTTTCCAAAACATTTGCACTGTTCATACAGTAGTGTTTTATAAGCCACATTAATTTTTTTATGCAACAAGTCATAAGGTTCAAAGTTGTTTAGCAATCTAATGTTTTTACATTTGTGAGAGCTCACAATGTGGTCCTAGACTCCTAAAAGCCATCAGAAAAATTAGTCTCATTCTTTTGGAATTGGTTTACTAATAAGGATGGCAACACTCCAACATTTATGGATTTCTAGACAAGTAACATCCTTTATCAATTTTTAGTAATGCTTTTCCATTGGTTTCTAAAAAATTAACAAAATAGGAAAAATATTTGTACAGATGCTTCACCATAAAAAATATATGGATAACATGTAAGTGCATGAAAAAATTATCAACATTATTAATTAAAGAAACACAGATTAAAACCACAATGAGATACCATTACACACTTATTACAATGGCTAAAATTAAAAAGGATCATACCAAGTGTTGACAAAGATATAGAAAAACAAACTCTCACACACTGCTGGCAGGAATGAAAATGGTACAACCATCTTGGAAAACAGTTTGGAAATTTTAAAAAATTAAACACACACAGTTTTAATCCATGCATGCTGCTATAACAAATACCACAGACTGGGTAACTTATAAAGAACAGAAATTTCTCTCTCATAGTTCTGGAGGCTAGATGTACAAGATCAAGGTGCTGGCAGCTTCCATGTCTGATAAGGGCCCAGTCTCTGCTCCCAAGATGGAATCTGGTTACTGCATCCTCCAGAGGGGACAAATTCTGTGTCTTCATATGGTGGGAGGGGCAAATAGCTCCTTTACATCTTTTTTATAAAGTCATTAATTCCATTCATGAGGGCAGAGCTTTTATGCCCTAATCACCTCCCCAAAAGCTCCAACTTCTAATAACATCACCTCGGTAACAACCAAGGTTTCAATACATGAAATTTGGAGGGAAACATACATTCAAATCACAGCATACAGCTATCATATGATCCAGTCATTCTACTCCTGAGTATTTACCCAAGAAAACCAGGAATATATGTCCATATAAAGACTGGCACACGAATGTTTATAGCAGCATTATTTCTAGTAGCCCCAAGCTGGTAATAACTCAAATGTCTATCAACAATCGAATGGTTAAACAAATTGTTATATATGCATACAATAGAAACTACTCTGCAATAAAAAGGAATGAACTAATAATATACAAAACAACCTGAATATATTCAAATAATTGGGCTGAGTGCAGAAAGCCAGACATAAATGTATACATACTGCATGATTATATTTATATAAAACTCTAGAAAAATGTAAACTAAACTACAGTGATGGAAAATAGATCAATGGTTTGGAAGACAGAGGAAATGAAAGGGGTAAGGAAAAAGGATTACAAAGGGGCATAAAGAAAGTTTTGAGGTCCGGGCGCGGTGGCTCACGCCTGTAATCCCAGCACTTTGGGAGGCCAAGGCGGGTGGATCACGAGGTCAAGAGATCGAGGCCATCCTGGTCAACATGGTGAAACCCCGTCTCTACTAAAAATACAAAACATTAGCTGGGCATGGTGGCGCGTGCCTGTAATCCCAGCTACTGAGGAGGTTGAGGCAGGAGAATTGCCGGAACCCAGGAGGCGGAGGTAGCGGTGAGCCGAGATCGCGCCATTGCACTCCAGCCTGGGTAACAAGAGTGAAACTCCATCTCAAAAAAAAAAAAAAAAAAAGAAAGTTTTGAGGATGTGGTAATCTTGACCGTGATTATGGTTTCACAAGTATATACATATGTGAAAATTTATCAAATTGTTCACTTTGTGTTTGTTTGTTTGTTTGTTTTTTGAGATGGAGTCTCACTCTTGTTGCCCAGGCTAGAGGGCAGTGGTGCAATCTCGGCTCACTGCAACCTCCACCACCTGGTTCAAGCGATTCTTCTGCCTCAGCCTCTGGAGTAGCTGGGATTACAGGTGCCCACCACCACTCCTGGCTAATTTTTGTATTTTTAGTAGAGATGGGGTTTCACCATGTTGGACAGGCTGGTCTCAAACTCCTGACCTCAGGTGATCTGCCTGCCTCAGCCTCCCAAAGTGCTGGGATTACAGGTGTGAGCCACTGTGCCTGGCCTAAATTATTCACTTTAAATAGCGTAGCTTATTATACATTAATCATACCTCAGAAAAGTGTTTCTAATTACTAAATTCTAGACAAACATTTAAGCAACAAAAATGAAACTGTGGTAGAACTGAAAACAGGGATTTGAACAAATACTTGTACACCAACGTTCATTGGAACATTATTCATGATAGCAAAAAGGTGGAAACAACGGATGTATTCACCAACATGGAAGAGAGGCACTCTTAAAATATTTTTTAGAAGTGTGAATTTCTACAACTGGAGGGCAATTAAGCAACATAAACATTGAAAATGCACATACCCTTTGACCCAGCAATTTCACTAGAAGAAATTTTTCCTACATATATACCTATATATTTATGCAAAGATTTATATATATATAAGGTTTATGTCAGCATTTTTAGAACAAAATTATACTAAATATTCATGAATATGGCATTGAAGATGAACTGTGTTTCATCCATATCAAGGAAAACATTAAAGACATTAAAGAAAATGATGTGCTCAAGATATATTTATTTTATTAAATAAGACTGTAATCCTAGCATTCTGGGGGGGGCTCAGGTCGGACTTAGGAGGCTGAGGCAAGAGGATCCCTTGAACCCAGGAGTTAGAGGCTGCAGTGAGCTATGATTATGTCACTGCACTCGAGCCTGGGTGGCATTGTCTCTTAAAAAGGAGAACTAAAAGAAGGAAAGAAATAAGAAAAGTATCTATACTATGCTTCCCTTTGTGAATAAAACATTAAAATTCATTTTTAAATCTATGCTAGATTAGTCTGGAAAGATACACAAGAGCCTGATAGAAGTGATTAACTGAGGAAATAAAAATGAGAGATGAGAGACAAGGATGAAGAGATAGTACGTTATACCTTCTTCTACCTTTTGAAGTTTGTATAATTTATAATGTATGCTTACTTAAAAAATCAATTAATCTAAGTGATTAAAATAAAATAAATGCAAAGGCCCTCCATCAAGGAGGGCCTCATCCCTGCTCCTCCAGTCTTTCCCACAATTGCTCTCTAGTCCATTTATCTGCACCTCTGCTAAAGATAGACTGCATTTTTTAGTACCAAATGAACTCTGTGGCACATTCCTTGGTGTTCTGCATTTGTTAGGAATTTTCTTTCCCACCTGTAATAGTCCCTTTCCCTATAACCTAGACTTTTAGACAAAATTTCAATATTAATCTCCCCAGGAACCCACTCTGACTAAACTGATCCCCTCCAAGCATTCTATTCCTTGAAAAGTTGACACACGAACCTCAATAATATATATAAAATTATTTGAAATAAGTCATTGGCTCTTGATTCACATAAATTTGTCTTGTCTTTAAAATTAGATTTTTAAGTTTCTTGAGAGGAGGAAGCCAACATGACTCAAAATCCTGGTATCCTTGACATCACCCAGCTTAAGGATGAGCACAGTGAATGCCTACCATGTCAGTGGGGTAAAGGATGGGATATTGGATGAATGTTCAAAGATTTCAAGCCCAATAATTTTTTTCTCCACTTTTGCCTGTGACCATCCTCACCAGGGCAACACCTTCCAAGGATATTCAGAAATCACTGGACATTAGGGAAGTACTGCAATACTCATGGAGGTTAAGCAGGTAACATAAATGTATAAATTAATAGGCAGAGTATAGGAATGAGAGGCTCTGAGACTAAACTGGAAAACATCTGCCCTGCTTTAAACTTTTCCAAAATCCAACTCAAACAAGTAAAAAGCCTACAGGCAAACAGAATACATCCAGAGATGAACAGATCCAACCACAAGCAGCAAGCAGTTTGCAACCCATAGCCAGAAAGGGCTACTAATTATCTCTACAGGCATTTATCTCCCTGAGCCAGGCAGAAGGCTGTAACAAAGACAGAGGCAGCTATAGAAAACCATGCTTTGGACAGAACTCCAGAAGTACGCCACATTGATGTGCCTCCATAGATTGCAGCATTTACAATCTCTCCCCACCCGTCTGCAAGCTTAAGGTCACACAGCCACCTTGGCCTTTCCCTGCCACATCAACCATGGCCCCCTTTCTGCACCTCTGTTACCAGTCACCCATTGCCTGAAACATCACAGCTTTGCATTTCCAATTCATAACCAGACTCCACCCTCCCTAAATTCATGTATGCTTCTCAGGTATATTTCCAAAACAAGTGGGAGAGTTAGTGGAGGTTCCTCTGGCCTAACCACTCCTTCTCATAAGGTGCCCTGGGTGCCAAAGCACTCAGTTTTCTGAGGACGGGTGACCATACACTTGTGAAGGAGAGAGCCGGGCCATCAGGCTGGTATAGGGAGTGGGGAGTGAAGACAGACTAGGAAATAGACACTGCTTATGGCACCTTCAGTCCCAGGCTCAAAAAACCCTCATCTACAGACTAGACTGAATCACCACATAAGCTTCCCTACTACATGTGCCTTATGAAACAGGAGGGCTTTGTGATGCATTCTGGTGGCCTAGTTCCATCCTCTGTGAGGTGGACATGACAAGGCCTAGCACTGGGAGTCATTAGGCACCAGAACCCTGAATGCCGAGATACAGGGATGGCTGGTCTCATGCGAATGAGACTTAGACCATGTTGAGCCCTACTTTTGTTCTGTGGGATGTTGGATATCCCTTATACATCTATGGCTCCATCTTCATCATTATTCTACTTATCTGGCAAGTGAAAAGGAGCCACCACGAATTGCGTTTGGAAGCTAAAAGGAGCTGCTGCCGGGTAGGGCAACACTAAGATTCCAACTGAACTAATTAAGCCTCAGATAAGAAGCTTATAGGTTCTAAGTGTCCCTACTCATAATCCCTACTGCACAATTTTTATAGCATATCTTCAGCTAAATTTGTGTAATACTTTTCTTCTCAGAGACTATATTCCTTAACAGGCCCTTCCCACAACATATTCTGATTGAAAAGTCAAGAACCTCTCTATTTGGCTTGGGTTGAGAACTAGATAATATGGAGTCTATCTTGCTGGATCTTGGAAGATCTCTTAATATGGTGGATTTTTCTGGTTGGTGGGCTTCCTAAGCAGAAGCCCTGTGGTTGTTAGAACTACTTACCCTTTTTCAGTTCTGCTTTTCTCCTGTGTCATCCTCAATATCCAACAGGACTTCTCTGGGAATCAGATGGGAGGTATAGAGTTTGGAAAAGCCTCCAAGTGAATCAGAAATAAGCAGAGAAGGAAAATGGAATAAAAAGGTGGAAGAGGCAAAGGAAATCCAGGAGAGTGTATANTTTTGTTCTGTGGGATGTTGGATATCCCTTATACATCTATGGCTCCATCTTCATCATTATTCTACTTATCTGGCAAGTGAAAAGGAGCCACCACGAATTGCGTTTGGAAGCTAAAAGGAGCTGCTGCCGGGTAGGGCAACACTAAGATTCCAACTGAACTAATTAAGCCTCAGATAAGAAGCTTATAGGTTCTAAGTGTCCCTACTCATAATCCCTACTGCACAATTTTTATAGCATATCTTCAGCTAAATTTGTGTAATACTTTTCTTCTCAGAGACTATATTCCTTAACAGGCCCTTCCCACAACATATTCTGATTGAAAAGTCAAGAACCTCTCTATTTGGCTTGGGTTGAGAACTAGATAATATGGAGTCTATCTTGCTGGATCTTGGAAGATCTCTTAATATGGTGGATTTTTCTGGTTGGTGGGCTTCCTAAGCAGAAGCCCTGTGGTTGTTAGAACTACTTACCCTTTTTCAGTTCTGCTTTTCTCCTGTGTCATCCTCAATATCCAACAGGACTTCTCTGGGAATCAGATGGGAGGTATAGAGTTTGGAAAAGCCTCCAAGTGAATCAGAAATAAGCAGAGAAGGAAAATGGAATAAAAAGGTGGAAGAGGCAAAGGAAATCCAGGAGAGTGTATAAAATACAGATAGATATATAGAAAGGGAGTGGAAAATGTAAGTTTTGTCTCATTTTGGACGTGAAAAAGATAATGGTGTCCCAGCTTCACATTCTGTTTTTGTCTTTTAAGCGTCACCAAAAAGTCAGGCAAAGGGCTAGAGATGCAGCATCAACAGGTAAAATCCCAATCTCTCCTCTGACTCCTTTCCAATGCGGGTGTTTCCCATGAATCCATAGTCCCTCTATGACCCCTGGAGCCAAGAGCCATGTGCTCTGCCACTGAAGACTCCAATTCCCCAGACTGAATCTTCCATGGGTGGGAAATCATACCTTGGAAATATTTTTAAATTCTCTATATTATTCCCATGGGAATAAAGAATTGAGGAAATACCTCTGATTTCTTAGCTATGTCATTTACTAGTTTTAAAACCTGTGGAAGTCACTTCATCTCTCAGTCTTGTTTACCATAACATGGGCATCTGATGATCCTCTCATTCACAGTATGGTTGTTAAGGTCAAATAAGAATGGGCATAGGAGAACAAGTCATGATTCATTATACTGTGCACAGAAAGACCTTAGAGCATTTATAATTAGGGTTCTCAGTGTCTTCTTGCTGAGAGTGAAAGGCTCCAACCTCCTACAGATACTCTGAAAACTCTACCATGTCACTGTTTACTATAACACTGTCTTCTGGTTCCTCAGCTAGGAGACTTTCTCAGGAAGAAGCTGAGAAGCCACAGGAGCTGCTCTCTGTCATGAAAAGGTAATCTATTGCTGTTCAGTCTCAAAACACCAGCCTGACCTGTGGTGATTTTTTTCGTGTAGCCTGGGACAGGACTGAGGAGATGGAAAGTGTCTGGGAGGGAGACACACAGTGGACGCTGGTTCACTAGTTGAGAGGGTTGCAAAGGTATAATCATCTCAGGAGGAAAGAGTTACCCAATACTGATTTGGGGTAAGGTCATGGTAGCTCTGGAATTCAAGATTTTACTAGTATACTATTTATAAAAGAAATTACATGGGGTTCTACTCAGCTATGAGATACGTTACTCAGTCAAGAGAATAGATTTTGCATGAGGAAGTCATCCATGTTGCATTCTATTTACAGCTACAGTCTTTCATGAGCAGACTCAGCTGGCCAAGATGAACACTGCTGATATTACCTCCTTTGGTTCTGTATTCAGAGAGTCCAGTTCTTGGCAGAGCCCTAAGACTGGGGCATATAATCTTATCCTCTTAAGATTTCTAGAGAACAAGATCGATTCCCAGGAGATGTAGGGTTAATTAGCAGGGATAGCTCATAGTCCCGGAATGCACAAATCCCACATGAATCTCATTTTCCACAGTTTGGATGTGCTGAATACTAGGCTTTGGGTTTCTTAGCCTCAAATGAGAATGTAAGACAGTTCTACCTTGTGATATATTCCTGATTATGCCCCATGAGCTAACCAACTGACTCTTCCACATGCTTGGTTCCTTTTTCCAGTTCAGCTTCTCATCAAAGCCAACACAGGACCTTGGGAGCTGAGCCAAACTCAGCTCCCAGTGCTCTCCGAGGGCGTGCTCTTCTGTGGAATACCTGAGGCCTTGCCCAATGAGTCCTAGGCCTCAGCCCACCATACCTTACCAAATGGCATTTTCTTAGGAAGAAAAGTAGAGTAGTAGAGATGAAGGGAGTATAGGCTTCTAGACTAGCAGGACTAAGGAAGGGAAATGCCAAGCCTAGCCCACACTCTTCCAAGAAGGCAGATATCACTCCATCATTAATGTTTGCCATGTTTCCCTTTCCAGTCAGGGATGGCTTCCTCCGGAGAGAAGCGTGCGGCGAATCCTGTGTGCAGATCCCTGTTGCCAAATTTGCAACGCTGTGGCTCAGGAGATACAGCAATTGCTGATGGGTGAGAACAACCGGAAGTCCCCAACTTTATCGAGGAGCCCATCACAGGTCTCCTCTTGCCTAGAGATTTTGTCTGTGTCTACTATATCCTTTGAGCAGAGTCTAGAGTTCCATTCCAGACATACCAGAGAGCTTTCACAGGCATCTGTAACCCCGACACTGTCACAATTAACATATCAGAAATCTTTAACCCAGTCAGCTGCCCAGTCAATGTATGCAGATGGCAGCCAAGATTACTGGGCTGATCACCTCCAGCTAGGGCAGGAATTTCAAATGCCAGATGTGCTACAGGGCCCAAACACAATGGCTTCTTCGATGGAGGAGCCAAGAGCTCCACTGAACCAGGAGGAGACAATACACAGCAACCCCAGCCATGTCCAGGGGAACCAAGGCCAGCATCACTTGAATTCCCAGGTTTCCTTGCTGTCCCTGAGCCCAGAAACCCTGAATCAGACGCATCCAATGGCCTTGGATATGGTCCTTGCTGCCCACCTGCCATTCCTCAGTCCTGAAGTCCTGAGGCTTCTTGAGGTACATGTTAAAAAATGGATGCATTTCCAGAGGTGGGGGCTCCCCAGACGTGTGGAGGAGTCCCTGAGGCAGCTTATGCCAAACCCACCATTGTATTACCAGCCTGGAAATGGACAGCCACATTCTTTCAACCTGAATAATACTTCTCAGGTCTCTCTTCATAGATTTGAGATCATTTCCCACCAGACCTGGTGTTCATGTGTGGCTGGCCAGCCCATCCAGACCTTCTGGGTTTCTGAATGGTCCATTATGAACCCAGAACAAATACACCACTGTCTGCAAAGCCCAAACCCTGTGGCTCTAGCCTTGCCCTCTCCAGCCCTTAAAGCCCTAAGTGGCCCCCATCCATGGTCTGGAAAACAAGATAATGCCTCAGGGAGTGATCTGCATCAGAAATGCAGCCAGCTATTCTGTGGGCTCCCTTCTCTGCACAGTGAGTCCCTGGTTGCCACTTTTATGGGCTCTCAAGGCCTCTCAAAGAATGAAAATGTCCCCAAGCCCTCCTTGAAGGATCCTTTTCTCTTGAACAAGCTCTCCTTCCCCCAACTACTGCCTAAAACTCCACCCCAGTCAGCCCCACCCTCTTCTCCACTTTTCCCAAAATGGGTTTCTCCATCTGATCATCAACGAGCTCAGATCAACGTCCCATTTCTGACTCTGGCCGAGCGTGAAGCGTTGGAGTGGCACCTGCTACAGAGGCAGCTCCAGCTTCAGTGGGGCTTGCCAGCTGTCCTACAGAGGTCTCAGCACACCCAGTGCCCCATGCAGCATGAGCCCTGTGGCAAAGCTCAGTCTCCTGAGACCATGACAACTTCCCAGCCAGGGAAGTCCATCTCAGTCCTCACCAGGGAACTACTCTTCCCAGAGCATGCCCGGAACCTGCTGGAATTCCACATCCAGAAACAGTTGATTCACCATCGCTGGGGCCTGCCTCAGAAGATCCGGCAGTCCATCCAGTTGCTCCTTACATCCACTGACCAGCAGAGTTTGTCCTGCAGCAGCACAACCCTAGCCAATGTGAGCATCCCCCAGCCTGCAGCACTGGAGGCCAACGGGGCTTGTGATGTGGCCCCATCACCCATTGTGGCCCCAGTGTCCATACCCACGCCACACTTGTTAACCCAGGTCAAGGCAATACTGCAGAACCACATTGACTCCAAATGTGGACAGATCCACCAGGGCAAGATCCCTGCCTGTGTACATAGGTCCTGGGACTGCAGAATTTCTGGGGGCCTGGCAGTGGCTCCTTTTCCCTGCATTCCAGGAAGCCGGCTCCTGGAACTGCAGACAGCAAGTGACCCTGACCTACATCACAAAGTTATGCCCTGGATGCCAACGGCCCTTGATCAGCAGCAACAGGCCTTACCATGTACTGCCACTGAACACCCTAAGCTGCTCCGAGTCTTGTCCGTGGAGGCCATTGAGAAACTGGAGACAACTTTACGGCACAAGTATCTGGCCTTCCTGTCAGGGCTGCCTGCTCTGTATTATGTGGCGCTCTCCAGGGCCCTGACCGTGCCAGTCACTAGCCAATCTGTCATCACAGATATGGTGCCCGGGCCTATGGAGGTCCCAGCAGAGCTTCCGACTCAGATGACTTCATTTGAAGATCATTGTATAAGTCTTGGGCCGTGCCCTCAAGACAACAACAAGACTTGTACAGACGTTGCAGAAGAGTTCCAGCCTGCAGTGCCAGTAAAAGAAACAACGGAGACGCTGCCTCTAGAAAGCCAGGCTCATCCTGCTAGCCCCCACTCACTCCAGACACATATCTTGACCAAACTAAACTTCCACCTGAGAAAGAAGGTCCTAGAGATACAATTGGGAATTCCCATAAGAGCAAGGGAGTCCAGGGAACAAAGTGCTACAGTTCCTGAGAACATATTCACACAGGAGTCTCTTCAAAGTCTAAACCACCAAGGGGAGACATTGCTCCAGGAACTTCCCATCCCACCAGACACTCCTGCCCTCAATCCAGAATGGGTCCACCTTAAAGAACAGCTGGCCAATGAGTGGAAGGCAGTGCAGCAGAACCAAAAGCAATCTAATTCCAAAACAGTACCGCAAAGTTCTGCCCACTGGGTCTCCAAGATCTCACAACCCAGTGGGGACATGACAGGGGCCCAAGTGCTTTGTGTTCAGGTGGAGGCCAATGTGAACAACCCCAGTCTGGAGGAACCCTGGGGCCCTGAGCCTCAAAGCCCTAGCAAGAGCAACGACCCAGCCCATATCTCCATGTTAGCAGGAAAGAGAGAGGACCCAGAAGAAACCAAAGCAGCCAGGGATCATGGAGAAGGGGATGCAGGGTTTGGGCTCTCTTCAACCAGAGAAGAAAGACCCCCTGTTGAAGACCAGAGGCCAGGAGGGATGCTTCCAAACAAGACACCCCGAGGCTCCTGGCAATGGAGCCGTAGCTTTCATCTTGCAGATCCCTGTCAACACAGCCTCCAGCATCACTCTCAGCTTAAGCTCCCACAGCTACCTACGGGAGTCCCTGGGAGGAAAGGATCTCAGAATGACCTGCAAGACCGCCAAACCGAGATAAATACCATCTTTGAACAAGCGAGGATTCCTGAGAATGCCCAGACTGTGGTGCCCCAGGCTTCACAGGGTCAGCCTTTCCTAAGCCTACCAACTCAGAGTAAGCCTTTGCAGGGCCAAACTTTGCAAGGCCAGGTTTTGCATGGGCAGGTGATGCCACCCCGTACTCACAAGAGGCCCAGCCTTCCAGAGTCTAGCTTGAGAAATAAAATTAAATCTTTTCTGCAGTGTATTAATCCCAAGATGAAAGGCAAAGGGCATGAGGACTCCATGTTCTCAGCTGCTTCAAAGGTGGCCAAAACCAGAAAAGAAAATGTTGCAAAGAGCCCAGCTCCAGCCAAGAACCCTGTGGGGAGAAGTAAGACAGAGAAGCCACCAAGGCACTCCAAGGCCCAATCTCGTCCTGCTGAGAAGCTGGTGGGCCCAGCCTTCTTGGATTGTCCCCAGTCCCCAGACAATAAGCTCCAGCTATGCTCCAGACAACCTGGCCCTGCTGCAGCCCCAGGCCGCCCCCACCACTGCCCTTGGTACTGTCCTCGAGCAGCTTGTGCCACCCAACTAGGGCACCCACCCTAGCTCCTGACCCTCAGTTCAGATAGAAACGTTGGTCTGCTGGAGAACATGCAGAGCCATGAAAAAGAGTTTGCAGGCTCCCCACAGCTGCATCCCTCCAGAGGACCAGTATTGTCATTTCCATAAATAAATGTGCAGGTGGGGCAGGGTGCCAGCAGAAATACACTCAATATTTCTCAGCAATGAGTTGACTGTCTGTTCCTTATCTCCACTGTATTGTGTTAAGGGAAAGTGTGAGGCAGACTAAAAAGTCCTTCCTGTCTAGGAAAAGAGTTGTAACCCACCATTCAGATAGTTCATTTTAGAAGAGTGCCACAGTATTCCCTCCCTGAGGAGGTGCTTTTTTGTTTATCAAAACACAATATCTAATATGACAGGTGTCATTAGATACAGATGACAGACTCTCCTCTGACTACTCCCTGTTTATACTGGGAAGATCTTTCTAGAAAACCTATCTGGGAGCCTGCTGTGACCCTGCTGCCTGTTTCCTGTCTCCACCGCCTCAGTTGCATGAAATGAAAGCCTTCTGGAATGAAATCACAGTAGAAAACGGAGAAGGGCTTGTCCTGCAGGCCCAGGTTTCTATACCACCTATGTCTGGAGTCCTTCTCCACCACCCTCCTTGCCATGATCCTTGCTCCTAGAATTTCCCTTCACAGTAACTAATGTTGGGCACTTAGTCAGCTGAATCCCCTCCCAGGATCTGCCTGGTGCCTTTCCTTCAGGGGATGACTGCTATCCTTTCTCCTGCCAAGGTTGGCACCACAGAAGCCTGGCAGCTCCAGCCCTTGGTTCTTGTCACCCTTCTACATCTCTTCATTGTGTCCCATTGCATTTCTGAAAACACCAAAACCAATCACCTTGGCTGTCAAAAGAAGATGAGGCTTTTGGAGAATGTCCTATTAACACAGAAAGTGACCAAAAATCTAGAATTTAATGCCACACATAAGTTTAACAACGAGATCAGCTGCTCATAACTGAGGTGGAACTCTGGCCCTTTTGTCTCTCTCCAGGAATGTCCAATATTTTGCTATATCAGGGAAATACATGGTTATTATTAATTGAAATATTAGATGGAATTCTCTGAAACCTTTGGAGTAAAATGAAGAAGTCCAAGAGGGAGGCTGAGTGGCAAGCTGAGATCTATAAGCAGCTGCTAAGAAATGTAAGCCCCTCCAAATGATATCCTATTCACATCCTCCTTCACACACACATTAAATGAAGTCCCTTCTACAGACCTGCTTTGGAAGGTCTCTCAGTGTAGCTTGCCATACCAAGACATTCCTAGAGATCTTTCTTGCTACCTGTTCAGTCAAGCCTCCCACCCCAATCCCAGTACCATCACTGGGTGAGTGATTCACCACCAAAGGCCACTTTAGTAATCCTGGCCACACATCAAGCATCTTAATGATGGCTAGCAAACTCATATTCCCTGGATCCTATAAGGAGACCTAAGGGGACCTTGTCCTTCCTTCTCCAGTTACTTGGGTTGAGGCAGGCATTAGTCTCCCTGGAAGGAAGACTGGAATCTCTGACCTCTTAAGGAGGCCATGGCAGAACAGCATAGCTCAAGGTTGTGCTTGCTCCACTCAATAGGTTAAAAATGAATAAAAGATTTGGGTCACCCCCTTCTCTCTGGGAGGAAATTTCTGGCTGAAGTGAGCAAAAAATGATTTTAGGGTAAGATGATAAACATGAACAAAGGGCAATAAAACACCACAAGGAAAATATTACAAAATTCTTGAGCAAGTGTTTTTGTAATTTTTAGGGCAAATGTCTGACCCTGTGAGGAGAATGCAGAAATTAAGGTCAAAGTCACAAGAATGGAATGTGGAGAAAAATGAAGTTTAGAATTCTAGCTCAGAGATTTGACAAGTTACTTAACATTTCAGAGCCCCAGTTTCTTTATCTGGAAAAGAGGGATAATTATACATCTATACCCTAAAACTCAATTACTATTAATGTACTGGTGATTCTCAAAGCCACATTTCTGACCCAGTCTTTCTCCTGAGCTCTAAACTCTATGTTCAACAATTGACAAAAAAACTCTATCTTGTTACAAAGACAATGCAAATTAATTTAAAATTTCTAAATACACTCCACCTCACCAACTTGTTTTCCAAAGTCAGGGAATGGTATCACTATACATCCACTTTTTTGCTCAGTTCATACATCAAGACAGTCACTGAGTTCTAATCTTGATAACTCACAAGTTAGCTCCCTTTCCTCTATTTTTACTGACTCTCCTTTTAGTACAGTTTCTCATCCTTAGCTTGCCTGAATGGTTAAAATATGCCTCATAATCCCAGGGCCTAAGAAAGTAGCTAATGCATAGTAATACATTATATAAGTTGAATCCAAAGTCTATGCTGGGGAGGCAAAGAAAGTATTACATCTTTGTGATGAGTGCCATAAGGTGTGAGGTTGTGCCATATGAAGAAGTAATTAGCTGGTGAGGAGGATCCCAGAAGAGTCACAATAAAAATTACCTTGAAAAACATCTTACATTCAATAATTAAAATATGAGTACTTACTATGTGTCAAGTACCATGCCAAACACAACAAACAAGACACAAGCCTTGCCCCAGGGGAGCTCATCATCTCATGAGGTAGGTAGTCTCATAGGTTCAAATTGCCTAATCAATGTTTATATTTGGATACCAAATATTCATCTCAACCTCTACAAAAATGAACTCTCAATTCCCTGGCCACTCACCACCACCATCCATTTACACATACCAAATCTGCTCCAATCATTGTATTTCTCATATCAGTTAAGGGCAATTCCATCTTTCCAGTACTTCAGGACAAAAACAATAGTGTTATTCTTGAAATTTTTTTTCCCCTAACAGTCCACATCTATTCCATCAGTAAATCCTGTTGTCTTTACTTCAAAAATCCATTAAGAATATGCCCACTTCCCAACCTCTCTACTGCTACCATTACTGCAGTAGCATCATAATGTCCCCCATTTTATCCTGATACCATATGCCCAACAATCTTCAACACAGAAGCCTGATGGTCCTCAGGGAGGGTCCTGATTGCAGATGATAGATAGATAGATAGACAGACAGATACATATAGATATAGATATAAAACCATGCAACTGGATAACATCATCATGGAACTAAGTGTTTTAAATGAAGAGTTCT
>NW_016107464.1:1156970-1176764 GCF_001604975.1 Cebus imitator | reverse complement strand
TGAACCCAGGAGGCGGAGGTTGCGGTGAGCCGAGATCGCGCCACTGCACTCCAGCCTGGGTAACAAAAGCGAAACTCTGTCTCAAAAAATAAAATAAAATAAAATAAGAGAGTGTGGGTACAGACCCAGAGGGACGAGTGAGGAGCCGGGAAGGGACCATGGCTGTGGAAAGGGGAAATGGTATGGAGAGCCAAAGCTAGAAAGCTGGAGGTAAAGAGGGATTCTGGAAGTCACTATGGCAAGTTTCTATTAACGCCCAACCAGTTGGTGGCAGTGTGAGTATGTAGGTGGGCAGGGAAAGGGGGTTAAAAGTCGCTGCTGATAACTGTGCAGCAGGTGCTCTTGGAATACTGTACCAGCAGGAGAGATCACAGAAAAAGCTCTAAATGCATGGAGCCTGAGCAAGGCATGGGGATGGAGATGGAGAAACAGGGCAAGAGCATGGCTAGAGATGGAGAAGCAGGGCAAGGGTGGCATCCCAGTGCTCAGTGAGGTGAGGGACCACAGAGCTTATATGGGTGGGAGGAGGGGACTGGGAAGCAGGAAGACAAATAGGCTGCCCTGAGAAGATGAGAAGGACCTCGATTTTGGACAGTTATTATCCCTCAGGAGGTAGTATCTCTGCATTCTCCTTCTGACCTACCACAGAGGAGCCAAGAGCTAGAGAAAGGGCAAGAAGTACTGTGACTTCTTTATAACATGTTTTGAGGTACAGTGGGATGCCCCTGGTTCCTAAGGAAACCCACGATCATTCACCATCCTATCATCAGGAGGAAGAGACAGCACGACTTGCTTCCTCTGATAGGACCCCAGCGTTTAGCACAATGTGTCCACGGCTTGGATACAGAAGAGCCAGGATGGGAAGAAACATGGATGTATCCCTCCTCTGAATGCTGATTCTATGCCTAAGAGATGGGGGCCCAGCCCATGGGTAGTCTCCAGGACAGAGAAGCACAAGATTCAGGCCTCCTGAACCAACATTCAACAGGTGTTTTCCTAATGCATCCCCAAATATCAAAGGAGGTCTTGTGACAGGCACATCCTCCCTGCCTGGTGGGATCTGGGCAGGCAGCCACGCAGCCAGGAGAATAGAGGGAAGCACAGAATGAAGAGAATGGACTTAGGAGGGTCACAGCAGCTTCGGGGTGGGGAGCCAGGGGTTAGTGTGCACACATCCTGGTTTAGTGTGGAGCAGGTCTTTCCCATGGTTCCCCACAGGCTCTTACCTGTTTGGGGCCACAGAGAGATGAGCTGAAATTGATAGCTTCAGGATTCTGAGTTCTCGGCAAAGTTGAGAGCTAAGAGAAATCAGGGTCATAGCCTATGACTTATGCAGAATGCTGTTGGTGGATAAAGCTTTGCTCATCCCATCCCAACACCCCAGCACAACTCCATGTTCTCTCTTCCCCAGAGTGAAGAGAGGTGAGAAGCAAAAGTCTCATGTAGAGTATAAACTCAAGAATTTATTACTTCAGATTTGGGGGTAGATGCTAGGAGTACATCAGTGTTTGCTTGGTATCTTTTGGTTCACCTCTGGCATACTCAGGTAACATCATGTCATGGTGAATAGCCGTGATCTTCTAGAGCTCTTCTCTTGGGCTTTCCAGAAGGGCACTTCAGAATTGGCTGGAGGAATTTTCAGGCAACTGACCACCAGCAGTGAGAGAAGAGTGGCTTCTCCACAACATCACTGTTGTTCAACAGTGAGTTGTTGAGGACAGGAACCGTGGCTGCTTTGCTTCTGTATCTGTTCACTGCAGCCCAGGCAGAGAGGGCAAAGAAGACAGGATGAGCACAGGAACAGACTCCATGGAGACACTGCTTCCTGCACCATGTGGGAGGTGGCTGGGCCTCTGCTGCCTAACCAGCCAACCAAGGCCAAATGCTCTGCCTGGGCTCTGGAGCCCATGGTCTGGGCCAGGCCTGTCATAGATGGAAGGGTCAGGATGGTCCCTGTGTCCACTGTAGGGACAGAAGAGAAGGAAGGACTTCCTTGAGCTCAGGTGGGAATATGAGAGGTAAGCACAATGCAGTCATGTAAAGTGCTTGGGGACACAAAGGGCCAGGTGTCTGACAGGGCTGACCAGGCTTGCAGAGGTCTGTGCATTCTCATGCCCAGAAGAGACAGTGAGGCCATGACCCTGGGAGAGCATGGGGAGCAAGAGGGGGGCCTAGGAAGAAGCCAATGAGATCCAATTTCCAGACGAAGGGGTGGATACTGCCAGCTGGCCCCCTTTCCTGCCTTGTTCTTCTCCTCCACTATAAACTTCTCTCATGTTCTTGCCTGGTCCATGGCCAGGCAAGTAGCATACTAGGGGATTTCCAGAGTGTATCACTTCTAAGGTCAGGCCTACTACAAAGGCCACAGGGGCAGGTCCCTGGACAGGCAGCTTGACCCATGGGAATCCAGGCGGCGGGAAGGGAAGCCCTCCTTGCAGTAAACTGTGCTAGCAGCTGGGATATGTCAGGAAATAGGGGAAGATACAGTGAGGGGCCAGGGCAGAATTACACACATATGGTTTTGCCATAATGGTAAAAACTGCAATTACTTTTGCACCAACCTAATAGTTTAGAGTAAGCACAATCATGTCAAGAAAGACATACTTATTTCTTCCTTGGACATGACTTGGGTGTTCTTGGACTCATGAACACCCTGCATCAGACATGCTTGAGCAGACACAGGCACAAAGACACATGCAGAAACAAAGAGAGGTTTGCACACAGAACATACATAGCCCATCTCACAGACTCACAGACACACATGCAGTCCAAATCCATCCCGCAAAGCCCCTCTCCTCCATAAATTCTCTAGGCTACCTCAGGCCAGGCTCACCTCTCCTTTAAACCCTGGTTTGTCATTTCTGTCCTATTGCTTGTCCTTTAGTAGGATAGTTTTGGATTCATGTGCATACCCCTGGTCTCAACAATGTGGTTGTGTGCTCTTAAAGAATGTCAGGGTCAGGAAGAGTCCACTGTCTTCTTCAGCAGCCCTGTCCTTTCACTACACACCCATCACCCCGAGGGCCCCCAATTTACCGCTGCCTCCATCCTTGCAGAGTCCTGACTCTCAGACTCTTTGACAGAAGACACAAGGGAAGAACAAACCAGGTAGACACACCCAGTCCAGGTTATCCTCGGGAAACCGTGAAGAGCCAGGTCCTGGTTCCCCAGTTACAAAACCCATACATAAGACATGACCTCATGTGTAGCTCTAGCCTAAACTTCATGTTAACCACAATCCCATCCCTGTCGACCATACCTCTAAATCCAACTCCAACCCCATTCCCAAAGAAACCTCTAAACCATAGTTTTTCAAATAAGACCCTTGGAACAACTGTACCTAGACAGATAATGCTGGTGGGTGTGATCCAAAAATGTTTACATGGCCAAATAAGTTTGAGACAGAAAACTGATCTGCCCTCTCCCCAGGAGCTGAATGCCAAACACCCCTAGTTGGATCATAGCTGCAGGGGCCACTCTGTACCCCTCAACTGTGGAGGTTCTGGAAAACAGCCAACAACTTGTCATCTATATCAGATCAATACCACACATAGATTAACCAAGTCATTTTAAAGGTGACATAGCTTTAGTTTTGGGAAGAAATTGTGGGGAAGAAACCAATTAGGCTAAAGCCCTTGATGCATAACTGAGTATCAAATTTACACTACAGGACACTTTGATTAAAAGAGATGTTGCTCTAGTATTCAAGATATGTACCTGCAGTGCTTGAGAAATTAATAAAATCAGCTTTAGCTTCTAGAAAAACAAGTGATAGTGATTGTCAAGAATTGTACAGAGTCTGCGATTTTATTTGCAAGTTAACAAACTATCCTACTATTTCATGAATGCTGGTAGAAGACACAGACTCCCAAGTCAGAGATAAAGGCCTTTACTACTCACAGTACAGCCACAGCAAAAACTTCACCATGTTTTCTTTGCATCAGTTCGCCTTGTCTCCTAAGTCCCATGGGGTTGGCACAGGGTCTATGATAGATGCCTGCACATGCAGTGGGCCACATTGTAGCAGAGAAGGACGAACTTTCGGGACTCACTGCTCTTACAGTAAGAAGAAACAAGCCTGATCTTTGTCCACGAGTAGACATTACCTTAACCCTCAAAGTTGCTTGTTGCATATATAATGCTGAGAAATGGATAAGAAACAACCTTGCATTTTTGGCATCCGCAGTATGGCCCAGGACAGGTTGCCTCTCTCAACGAGATAAGTGATAGGTAAAAATAAATGACTAGTGAGAAAAATAAACAAACAAAAAAACTGGCTATCCTTGTGCCAGCAGAAGTCTTAGGAAAGACACCTGGGTTAAAAAGGAAACAAATTAACAAAGACCACCACAAATTATGCTTAATGATTACTTCAGCTGGTAGGTGGAATTGAGGTTTCCTGTTTCCTTATTAAGGAAGAAAAGAGAGAAAATATAATCTCAGGAACAATATGAACGTCAGAGAATCTGTGGCAACTTGAAAAGAGTTTTGAGAAAAACTTCTGGGAGAAATAGAAGGTGGTACTAAACAACAATGGGACAAGAAAATAGAATAGACCTATCTGGCTGAATGAAATGAAAGAAATGAGAGTAGATGGTGAACCTAAACCTTTTCTTGCTACTGTTGGTGGGGACAGTCTCTAACCTGACTCCCCATGATTCCCACCTACTGGTGTTCATGCTTTATGTAATTCCATCTTGAGTCTGTGGGTGGATATGTGACTTGATTCTAATCAACCAAATATGGCAAAGGTGAGGAGAAGTCACCCCCATGATAATACTGCATTACATAACTTCATCTTCTAGCACACTTGCTCTGGCTTAATGAAGTGGCCATGTTGGGAAAGCCCACATGGCAAAGAACTGCAGGTGCCCTTTAGATACTGAGAGTGATCTCCAATTGACATCCAGCAAGAAGCCAGGGTCTTCAGTCCTAAAACTGCAAAGAAATGAATTCTGCCAACAATCTGAGCGAGCTTGGAAGAAGATTCTTTCCCAGTCAAGCCTACAAATGAGAATGCTGCCCAGGCAACACCTTAAATACAGTCTATGAGACAACAAGCAAGGACCAAACTGGACTCCTGACCCACAGAAACTATGAGATATCAAATTTCATGTTGTTTTAAGCTACCACATGTGGGGTCATTTGTTACATAATAATAGAAAACCAATATAATGTTGTAGCCATGATTGAAAGAGAAGTGTTTTTCAGGTAGCAATGCATATCTGGGTAGCATGGAATTTGTAGAACACCTGCTTAAAGTGCAGTGAGACTATTTATAAAGGCAAGCTGAGGTAGGAGGAAGATATGACTGCTCTATAGCACAAGCTAGGGAAGAAACAGAAAAGAAAAAGGCATCTAGGGAAATCATCTATCTCAGTTCATCCTATAAAGAAATCTATAAAGCTGTGAAGAGTCTGAAGCCCTAGGCAGGAAGGAACCATCTCATCTTGCATGTTAAGTGTAAAGTATCTTTAGGTGCTTTCACTAGCTTCTTCTATGGGAGTGGCAGATTTTTATTAAAAGGCTTTTAAAAATGTAACAGTCATCTTGAGGAAAATGTCAGGGTGGGGATGGGGCAGGCAATACTAAAGCAAAAGAAACTTATAAAAACGGAAGCAAGGAAACACTACAAATCAGTGGGTTTCACAGATAGAAAAAGGAAGTCTCAATTTTCTTTGAGCTCAGGAGGAAGGAACAATTGGGATAGTTCCCACTGCTTTACAAAGAGCAAGTGTTCACAGATCATTGAATAAATGCTGTAAAGATGACTGGGAAAGCAAAGGGTTTATGTGAAATCACAGCATCAGCACACTTTCTCTAGGTCAAAGTGGGCCAGAGATGGCTGAGAAGACCAAATCTTCAGAACTTGTTTCTAGAAACTATGGAGTAACAAGCTCATCATACCACTCTGCTTCTGCTTCCTCAGAGGTAGAACCTGAACTGTATGTAACCAATAAAAAGATATGGATGATTTCTCTGACATCGGGGAAGAGCTACTAAATTTTAGAATTTAGATGTTTTCTATATCACATCTCATTTCTCTTAAATATACACATCACTATATAGCAGAATGTCCAGGTCATATAGAGATTCTTTTAAACTTTTTGAAGAACGACAAAATGTTTTCTACAGCAGCTGCACCATTTTGCATTTCCACCAGCAATGCAACAGGGTTCCAATTTCTTCACATCCTCACCACACATTATTCTCCTGTTTAAGCTATCCTACTGAGTGTGAAATAATATCTCATTGTGTGTGTGTGCACGTGTGCCTGTGTGTGTGTGTGTTTTTGCCTGTTTGTTTTAATTGGGGCTGGATCTTGTCTGTTGCTCAGGCTAATCCCAAAGTCCTGGGCTCAAGCAATCCTCCTGCCTCAGCCCCCCACGTAGATGGGACTACAGGCACGTGCCACTGCATCCAGCTGCATGTAGTTTTGATTTGCATTTTCCTAATGTTTAATGATGTTGAGCATGTTTTTAATATGTTTATCGGTCATTTGTATATCTTCTTTGGAGAAATGTCTATTCACATCCTTTTCCCATTTCTGAATAAAGTTGTTTGTTTCTTTCTTATTGAGTTCTGGGAGTTCTTTATATATACTGGATATTAATCCTTTATCAGATGTGTGATTTGCAACTATTTTCTCCTATTCCATGGGTTGCCTTTTCACTTTTTTTATGGTATTCTTTTATGCATAGAATTTTTAAAATGTTGATAGTTTATTTTTTTCTTTTGTTACCCAAGATTTTGGTGTCAAAATCCAAGTAATTATTGCCAAATCCAAGGTCATACATTTTTCTGTTTCCTTCTAAGAGATTTATCATTTTAGCCTTGTCTTAGTCTATTTTGTGCTGCTATAATAGAACAAGAAATTTATATCTTATAGCTCTGGATGCTTGGAAGCCCCAGATTGAGGGTCCACTTTTGGCGAAGTTCTTCATGGGGCATCTTTCCATGATGGAAGGTGGAAGGGCAAGAGAGCACATGAGAGGGCAAGAGAGCACATGAGAGGGCAAGAAAGCACATGAGAGAGCAAGAGAACAAGAGAGCCAAACTCGCTTTTATAACAAACCCCTGCCATGACTTACCTATTCTGGAGATAATGACAAGTCATTTATGAGGGCAGAACTCTCAAGACCTAATCACCTATTGGGCCCCACCTCTCAACATGGTTGCATTGAGAATTATGTTTCCAACACATGAACTTTGGGAGACACATTCAAACCATAGCAGCTCTTAAATTTAAGCAAGAATGCATTCTTGCTTCTTCCCCTCCTTGACATTTCTTCCCAAATAAAATCTGTGAAAAACAGATTTCATGAGTCAAATCGTTGTAACCTTGGTCAAATTGCTTAATCTTTCTAAATCTCAGTTTAGAAAGGGATAATTTCACAAAGCTGTTGTAAGAATTATATGAGATGTTTAAATATACCTAGCATAGTGCCTAGCACACTGGTGCTCTATAATCCTATACAACCTTTATTCCTTCCTTCAAAGGCCTTTCCCTCCAGGACCTGTCCAAGTCAGTTATTCCACCTAATCTTACAGCTTCCTTCTGGACGGTCAAACTCAGGGGCTCAAATCTATCTTCTCCTCACTGGTCCTCATCTCCTGCTTGGAGCCCTGTGCACTTGCAGCAGTTTCTGCCTCCACTAAAATGCAGCGTGGAGCAACTGGGCTACCACGGAGAAGAAAAATCCGAATGGGGAAAGAGGAGGAATGGAAAGAGGCTGCAGCCACCGAAGGCCCCCACCTCTGGGCCACGGTGGGGGGAGAGGAGGGTACACGGAGCCCTACAGAGGTTGAGGCCAAAGTCCTTGGAGCCGTGGGAAGTCACTCATGGTTCCCATGGCAGGATCTCCCTCTCCTCAGTCAGAGGTTGCTTCCCACAATTCCAGGACACAGTCTCAGGTCCTCCTTTTCTAGGGGGCCCTCTGGGGGCTCCACCACCTCGAGGCTCCTGAGGCTCCCCTATGTTCCCAGGTGGTCTTCCACTGAGCCAGCTCCAAAGACCACCTTTGTGCCTGCTCCCACAGTGACACAGAAAGGCTCTCTGGGGCCGGTGCCCTTCACGCTGGGGTTCCACATAGCAACAAATGCAGAGAGCGCCCGGGGAGTCCATTCCCACAAGGGTTTTTCAGGAGGGCGGTTCCCCACAGCACCTCAGAGACTCCCCCAAAACGTAGACAGCTGTCACTTGGGGGTCATCCAGTGACACGGGGCCAATTTGGAGGCGGCTCCTACACAAGCACCTCAGGGTCCCTGGAGGATGTCCACGGCCGCAAACCCGCCCCTCAGGTGTCGGTCCGGTCCCCGCCGCCGCCGTCCCCGCCCCCGCCCCCACTTACCTGGACCTTCCGGGCCGGCAGACTCTACACCACGTGCCTTGCACTGCCCAGCGGAGCTCGAGGGCGGGCGTGCTGGGCGGAGGGCCTGCAAAAGGCGGCGCTGGCGGAGCTGCGAGTGGAGGCGTTCACTGCAGCGGCGCGTGGGCCTCGGCGGCGCGTGCGCCCACGCGAGGCGCTCTTGGCCGCAGGTGGGCTCGTGGTGCGTTCCGCCCCGCCCACCGCGCCTCGAGGTCCGGGCCTCGCGAATCAGCTGTGGGCGCCGGCGGGCTTGGACTGGGGGGACGCGGGAGTGGGGTTCTATGGGCTCGGAAGAACCGTGGGCCCAGGTGCCAGTTGGCGCCCCCTTCAAGCACCCTGGTCTGCGGCGCGGGGACTGCACCCGCCGGCCAACTGCGGCAAGGACTGTGTCCGCCCCCAGGGGGCGCAGGACTGAAACCGCTAACACTGTTCCGCTCCTGCCCGTACAGGTGAGAATGACTCTTCCAGCGACTTTGGGCCTCATGCTCTCTCGCCAAGCGGCCCGCCCTAGGCCTCGGGGCTCACGACGCTGGCATTCGGACACTCTCTGCAGCACTCCATCGGCCTCCAGAACGTCCAAACGGACCAACTCTGCCTGTGCACCGTTTCCTAAGAGTACTGGTCTCCCACCTCCAGCAGGAAAGCTGGGTTGTCTTGTAATCCACTTGTTGCTGCAGCAGCCTCATCCCTCAGACTATTCAAACAGCCACCGGTTCTGACGGCTTTAATGTGCATTACACCAAACCAGGTGCCTGGAAGAAAGTGAGGGCAACACAAAGAATAAAAAAAATCATTAAGCCACTGATAGCTAATTATAAAGAAATAACTGAAGAAGTACAAATGAAATACTGAGGACCTTTTTATTTAAATTATTTTATTTACATACGTATAGTTTATGTACATTTGACATACCTCGTGTTTACAAATGAATTCAATTTCTATACCATAAACAATTCATCTTGTGGAGGATACAAACATGAGCTCGTTTTGTCCTTACTGTCATGAAACCCATACCAATAAGGACTATAAGGGGAGTAAATATAGTATTTGCTATGGTTTAAATGTTTGTTCTCTCCAAAACTCCTTGGAATTTAATTGACCTTGTAAAAGTGTATAGAGGTGGATCTTTAAGAGGTGATTAGGCCATGAGGGCTCTCCCTTCTTCGGTGGGTTTAATGCCTTTTAAAAAGGGCTTTCAGGAGTCAGCAGCTCCTTTGGCTCTTCTGCTCCTCTTCCATGTGACAGACAGCATTCCCCCACTCTGGAAGATGTAGTGCTCAAGGCATCATCTTGGAAGTAGAGACCAGGTCCTTACCAGACACCAAACTGTTGGTATCTTGATCTTGGACTTCTCAGTCTCCAGAACTGTAATAAATAAATTTCTGTTTGTTATAAATTACCCAGTCTGTGGTATTTTGTCAAAGCAGCACAAAATGGACTAAGGCAATACTATATTTTGCTTTAAAAAAAAAAAAAAGAGAGATGGAGTCTCCTTCTGTTACCCAGGCTGGAGTGCAGTGGTGTAATCATAATTCACTATTGTCTCAAACTCCTGGGCTCAAGCAATCCTCCCTCAGCCTCCTGAGTAGCTGGGATTACAGGTATGAGCCACCCACCCAGCTTGCTATCAGTTTTAGACACAAAATGCTAGATGCTAAACACTGTACATACATATATGAAGTCATTTAAACTTTACAGCATCCCTAGGCAGTACTATACTTTTATTATTTTCATTATACAGCTGTAGAAACTGACGTACAGAAAGATTAAGCAACCAGACTAAGGTCACATAACTAATATGTGGAATCTAGGTATTCTAAATCCAGAGCCCATATTCCAAATCAGGTTGATTGTACTGCCTCCAGGACCACCTTTAAAGTGTGGCAGGATCCCAGATAAATTTTTTTTTGCAAGGACCCTAAGTATGTAAACAATTTGATTAAAATATCTACTGTAAAATCCTTGGTCTCATGTGAAGTGTAATGTGTTATTAATGAAGATTTGAGATAATGACTAAGGAAATGGTACTTACATATTTGTTACTGTTATGTCAGGGCACGTAAAGCTTCTTGGTGGTGTCTAGGCACTGTTCTTGTTTAAGTCTAAATACCACCTCTTTCTGTCTTTATTATTAGATGCACCACTTCTAGTTAATTTCACATCCCCTACATAACAAAAGGTAATGATGCTATTATTACTCTTCAGAACCTGTTTGTATCAAGACAATATAGAACTTCTTGCCTTTATAGCCTCCTATCATTTATTTAGTGCTAATTAAATCATCTTGCCACCTGTGAATACTGACTACTAAAGACTCTCTCAGTGGTTATTACTGTATTTCATTGATGATGACCATAAATTCAAGTCTTACCCAGAGGAAACTGTCAAATGTGAAATGATCATTTGTTTTTTGGATTGTTAAATATACCCTTTGAAATTTTATAATATTGATATAAATATAGAACAACATGCCTTCCAACCACGGCTTTTCTTGAATTTTTTAAGGCCATAATCACTACATTCCTTGAATGAGCTCTTTCAATGTTTACTGCATCCCTACCTTACTCACACTGTCACTAACAGAATAGGTGAGGGGCTGTTGACTCCGCGAGAAGAGCAATCCTGTTGACAGAGGCTATCCAATACTCTTCTAGCATGGCTTAAGATCAACTAGGGAATACCCCTCTATGATAAAAATGCTCAGCAAAATAGGAATAGAATGAAATTTCCTTAATGTGATAAAGGACATCTATTAAAAACCCAATAGGGCTGGGTGCAATGGCTCACACGTGTAATCCCAGCATTTTGGAAGGCCAAGGCAGGCAGATCACAAGGTCAGGAGTTCAAGATCAGCCTGACCAACATGGTGAAACACTGTCTCTACTAAAAATACAAAAATTAGCTGGGCGTGGTGGTAGCACACACCTGTAATCCCAGCTACTCAGGAGGCTGAGGCAAGAGAATTGCTTGATCCCAGGAGGCAGAGGTTGCAGTGAGCCAAGATTGCACCACAGCACTCCAGCCTGGGTGACAGTGAGACTTTGTCTCAAACACACACACATACACACACACACACACACACACGCAGAGGAAACTCAGTAGTAGCATCAAACTTAATGGTAAAAGACTGAATGCTTTCTCCCTAAGATCAGAAATAAAATAAGGATGTCCACTCTCACCATGTATACTCAACATTGTACTAGAGGTTCTAGTCAGGGCTGTAAGGCAATGAAATGAAGTGAAAAACATCCAAATGAGAAAGGAAAAATAATACTATCTGCAGATGATATGATTTTGTATATAGAAAATACTAAGGAATCCACTTAACCTGTTAGAACTAATAAATAAGTTCGGCAAGGTTGCAAACTACAAGATCAATTCACAAAACTTAATTTTATTTCAATGTACTCGAATGAACAATACAAAACGGAAATGTTTAAAAATTCCATTACTAATAGTATTAAAACAATAAAATATTTAGGAATAAGTTTTGCAAAACTTATAATCTGGGCTAGATGCAGTGGCTTATGCCTGTAATCCCAGCACTTTGGGAGGCCAAGGCAGGAGGATCACTTGAGGTCATTAGTTCAAGATCAGCCTGGTTAATATGGTGAAACTCTGTCTCTACTAAAAATACAAAAATTAGGTGGGTGTGGTGGCAGGTGCCTGTAATCCTGGCCACCCAAGAGGCTGAGGTGGGAGAATTGCTTGAACCTAGGAGGTAGAGGTCACAGTGAGCTGAGATCATGCCACTGCACTCCAGTCTGGACAGCAGAGCAAGACTCTGTCTCAAAATAAAAAAACAAAACAAAACCCCCACACAACAACAGCCACAAAAACTTTTACTCTGAAAACAACAAACCATTGTTGAAAGAAATTTTAAAGAAGATCTAAGTAAAGGTTTTTTTAAACCCCATTTTCATGGATTGGAAGACATTATTAAGATAACAATATTGCCCACTTTGATCTATAGATTCAACACAATGCCCCTAAGAATCCCAGCTGATATTGTTTTAGAAAGTGATAGATGATTCTAAAATTCATATAGAATTTCAAGAGACCATGAATAACCCAAGCAATCTTGAAAAAAAAAATAAAGTAGGAGGACTCACACTTCCCAATTTCAAAATTTACTATGAAGCAACAATAATTGAGTCAGTGTAGCACTGGCACAAGGATAGATATATACATCAACGAAAAAGAGTTAAGAGTACAAAAATAATCCCATACATGTATGGACAACTAATTTTCAACATGGCTACCAAGACCAGTCAATGAGAAAATAGCAGTCTCTTCAACAAACACTACTGGGCCAACTGTTTTCTTTTGTATCCACATATAGAAGAATGAAGTTGGACCCTTTCCTCATACCATACACAGAGTTGGATCTAAGACTTGAACAAAGAGCTAAAACTATGAAACTCAGAAGACAACATAAGGGAAAGCATTCATAATGTTGGATTTGGCAATGACTTCTTGGATATGACACCAAAAGCACAGGCAACAAAAGAAAAAAAATAGATAAATTGGACTTTATTGAAATTTAAAAAAAACTTTTGAGCATCAAAGGACACTATCAAGAGAGTGAAAAGGCAGCTCAAAAATGGAAGAAAGCATTTGTAAATCATATATCTGATAAGGGACATGTTTCTGGAATATATAAAGAACTCCTATAACTCAGTAACAGAAAGATAAACAACCAGATTTTAAAGTGGACAAAGGATCTGAATCAACCTTTCTCCAAAAAAGATATACAAATAGCCAATAAGCACATCAAAAGATGCTCAACATTATTAGTCATCAGAGAAATGCAGATCAAAACCACAATGGGTTACCACTTCATACTCACTAGGATGACTAGAATCCAAAAGTCAGATAACAGCAAGTGTTGAGGAGGATTTGGAGAAATAGAACCCTCATACATTGCTGATGAGAATGTAAAATGGTGCAGTTGCTCTGGAAAACAGTTTGGCAGCCCCTCAAATGATTAAAAAGAGTTACCATAAGACCCAGCAATTCCACTCCTAGGTATATTCCCAATAGAAATGAAGACATATATCTACTCAAAAACTTTTACATGAATGTTCATGGCAGCATTATTTATAATAGCCAAAAGATGGAAACCACCCAAATGTTCATCAGCAAATAAATAGATAAACAAAATATGGTAGAGCCATACAATGGAATATTATCTGGCCATTAAAAAGAATAAAATACTGCTACATGCTACAGTGAACCTTGAAAACATAATGCTAAGTGAAAGAAACCAATCACAATAGATAATATATTATATTATTTCATTTATATAAAAGTCCAGAATAGAAAAAGCTATAAAAACAGAAAGTAGATTACTGGTTGACTAAGAACTGGGAGAAAACAGATGTGTTAGATGAAAGATACAGGGTTTCTTTTTTGAGGTGATGAGAATGCTCTAAAACTGTAATGATGGTTACACATATCTGGTGGTTACACATACCAGAAACCACTGAATTGTCTACTTCATGTGAGTGGATTTGGTATGCATGCTATAGTCTGTATATTATAGCTCAATAAATATTTTTTAAAGCAAGCATGGATTCTGGAATCAGAGAGATCTATATTCATATCCCAAAACTGCAAGTAGTAGATATGTGTCGTTGGGGGTGGCTTCTTAATATCTCTGAGTCTTAATCTTCTCACCTATGAAATGAGAATTTAATAAAATAATGTAGATAAAACATAGCCTAATGCCTGGAATAAAGTAAATATTTAATATATATCAACTATTATATTGCCCCAGATTATAAAATTGTTTAATGCTGAAATTCTCATTTCACAAACATTACTCGATGTCCTTTATATAATACTTCCCTTAAGCCTATATCCCCAACGACATAGCAGGGGTGGTATATAAGAAGTTTATATATCATATGTGACAGTGTGTTAGTTTAGAAATAAAGACTTTTTCATTCTGCTATTGACTCACTCCTTCCTCACATTGCCTCAGACTTACTCATCAAATCAATTCTCTCTTCAGATTCCTGAGCTCTCTTTCATGACAGAAACCCAACTCAAACAAATTTGAGAGGATAAAGGAATTTATTGATTCACGTAACAGGAAGTTGGGAAGTCCAGGGGTGGAGCTGAGTTCAAACAGTTAAAAATGTCATTTCTTTGCAAACTTGGGTCTCTCTGTGGCCCCTTTTACTCCCACCAAGCTTGAGTTTTGACAAGCTGGGAGACTAAGAACATAGCTGGAGACAGTTTCAGAATCATGTCATACCAGTTTAGCAGCTCCAGTGAAAAGAGAAAACATCTCTTTCTTAGCATCTATATGAAAAATCTTAGAAATTTATTCCAGCAGCTATGTGAAAAATGTATTTTTTAAACTTAGGAGAACTTTATCAAGAGAGTGAATACTAATGCTGCATATTACTACTGAGGCCTATATTTGGTGTTCTTCCTCAAGACTAAAATGTATGTCTTGTTTTAATATGTAAAAGGATCTATCTACTACAAGAAGCCAGTCCTTATGGACCAAAGAACAGTGTAAAATGTGACTATTCCAGTTGGGAATGGCATTCTGGCCATCTCTCCCATTGTAAACCATTTTCTTCAAGGAAGGCTCTTAGAGTATTAAACAGTATGATGAGGTTGTTAAGCCCTGCTGCACACACCCGGAAGAACAGCAGAACCATTCATGTTTCATGCTGACAAGGCACTGAATTTTAAAGGAAACAGATCATGGCCCCCTCTTCCACTCTTGTTTTCATACTCATGCCTCACCCCTTTGCTTTTCTCTGGCCTTTTAACAGATTTAGAATGTGCTGAGTCCAGGATGTCTGTGGGCTGCTGCTTTTTTTTTTTCCCTTTCAGAATTCAGCAAACTAATGGCTTCCCTGATAAAGTAGTCAGACATTGACTTGATAGCTCAGGATATATCAAAAAGGTATTAATCTGGAACATACTAGATGTTCCAAAACAATTGCTCTTTAATTTTCCCTAGTGTATTTTTGGCAGGGAGTCTTTGAAAGACATCCACCTGAGTTTATGCTAATACGGGGCCACCACCTGGAATGTCATTCTTGATTGGCAAGCTGGACCTACTCCAAATTCCCCAGGGGCCTCTTTTGTAGCCTAGAGATGTATCTGTGTCCTTTCTGCATGGTTTGTGCTTGAAAAATAGAAAATGTATTTAGATGGCTTATTGCTAGGGCATGGGGCATGCATATCCCCTGAGATGTGGTTTAAAGACAACACACTGAGAGACTGGTACAAGTAGGTGAGGAAGCAAGGATTTGTTAATGTTTAATCAGAGTCTATTAGAATTCTAATGTCTACAAGTCTAATGGCAGAAAGTTTCAAAAGCCATTTGGGAAGGAGAATTTCTAGATGAAGTTCAGTGAAGGTCAAAGTGAAACTCAGACAGGAGGGTCAGAAGGTCTTAGCATTTAAGATACTATAATGGGAAGGATCTGAAAATCCTGTTCACATAAGGGAGTTTCTTGACTACTTGAGAAGTCTTTTCAGATTGTAAACTGGCTTTGTCTAATCATGTGACCTCACAACAAAGTCAGACATATTTAATGCAAAGTAAGTTTCATTTGGGAAGGGGTTGCAGATTTATAAATATCACTTTGCTTTTCAGGTTAGATTAGGATGCAGAAAGAGTTTTCATTATTTTTTAAACACTGACAATCACTGAGTATTAATGGAAACATAGCGGGTGGTGGTTCAAATCAGGATGATGTATGGGATAGATGATCTTGCTATGATGCAAATGTATAAAACAAAGATTCTATACATACAGAAGATTGATGATTGGAATGACCTGGGTCATATGCCCATTACTGGAATGACCACTGTGGCCAGAAGGATGGGACTCTATAGTTGGCTAGGTCTGGGTCTCATGCCCACCTTGTGACTAGGAAGTGGGGTACTATAATTGGCAGCCGAATAAGAACTACATGGAGTGGAGCAGGGGAATGTCTCCAGAAGAAAGGGTTGCTGTGAGTAGAAGAGAATAAAGAAATTGATTGGCAGATTAAAAGAAAAAAACCAAACAATAAAAACTGGATACCCATTCTACTCTCAACTGAACCACTCTTCTTTCTTATTATTCTATTATTTTATTTTACTTTAAGTTCTGGGATACATGTGCAGAACATGCAGATTTTTTACACAGGTATACATGTGCCATGGTGGTTTGCTGCACCTGTCAACCCATCTAAGTTTTAAGCCCTGCATGCATTAGTTATTTGTCCTAATTCTCTCCCTCTCCTTGCCCTCACTGCCCCTCCCGACAGGCCCCAATGTGTATTGTTCCTCTCCCTATATCCCTGTGTTCTCATTGTTGAACTCCCACTTGTGAGAGAGAACATGCAGTGTTTGGTTTTCTGTTCCTGTGCTAGTTTGCTGCGAATGATGACTTCCAACTTCATCCATGTCCCTGCAAAGGTCATGAGCTCATTCTTTTTTATGGCTGCATAGTATTCCATGGTGTATATGCGCCACATTTTCTTCAGTCTGTCATTGAGGGGCATTGGGTTTGTTCCAAATCTTTGCTATTGTAAATAGTCATGCAATAAACATATGTGTGCATGTGTCTTTATAGTAGAATGATTTATAATCCTTTGGGTATGTACCCAGTAATGGGATTGCTGGGTCAAATGGTATTTCTGCTTCTAGATCCTTGAGGAATTGCCACACTGTTTTCCACAATGGTTGAACTAGTTTACACTCTCACCAACAGTGTAAAAGCATTTTGATTTTTCCACAGCCTTGCCAGCATCTGTTGTTTCCTGACTTTTTAATGATCACTATTCTGACTGGTGTGAGATGGTATCTCATTGCAGTTTTGATTTGCATTTCTCTAATGACCAGTAATGATTAGCTTTTTTTTCATATGTTTCTTGGCCACATAATTTTTTTTTGAGGAGTGTCTGTTTATATCCTTTGCCAACTTTTTGATTTTTTTTTCTTGTAAATTTGTTTAAGCTCCTTGTAGATTCTGGATATTAGACTTTTATCAAGCGGGCAGATTGCAAACATTTTCTCCCATTGTGTAGGTTGCCTCTTCACTCTGATGCTAGTTTCTTTTGCTGTGCAGAAGCTGTTTAGTTTAATTAGATCCCATTTGTCAATTTTGGCTTTTGTTGCAATTGCTTTTGGTGTTTTAGTCATAAAGTCTTTGCCCATGCCTTTGTCCTGAATGGTATTGCCTAGGTTTTCTTCTAGGGTTTTTATGGTTTTGGGTTTTACATTTAAGTCTTTAATCCATCTTGAGTTAATTTTTGTATAAAGTGTAAGGAAAGAGTCCAGTTTCTGTTTTCTGCATATGGCTAGCCAGTTTTCCCTGCACCATTTATTATAGAGGAAATCCTTTCTCCATTGCTTGTTTTTGTCAGGTTTGTCAAAGATCAGATGGTTGTAGATGTATGTTGTTATTTCTGAGAACTCTGTTCTGTTTCCCTTGATCTATATATCTGTTTTTGGTACCATGCTGTTTTGGTTACTGTAGCCTTGTAGTATAGTTTGAAGTCAGGTAGCATGATGCCTCCTAAAATCTTAGTTTTCTGTTTCATTTTCCTCTCTGAGCCATTAGAATAAACTAATAAATTTCTGTAACTTTTTCCTTTCTAAATGTTTCTCATCTTTCTGACCATCATAAATGCCATCACCCTAGTCAGATCTTCATTACCTCACACCATCTTGTGTTGATAAACTCAAAATTAGCTTCTCTGCTTTGTCTCCGTAAGACCAATTCCTCTAAATTCTGTAACTAATTGAAATTTCTTTTTTTTTTAATTTGTATAAATTTATGGGGTACAAGTGTAATTGTGTTACTTAGATATATTGCATAGTGGTGAAGTCAGGGTTTTTAGTGTAACTATCACACAAATAATGTACATTGTACCAATTAAGTAATTGCTCATCTTCCACTTTCTCCCACTCCCCGATCCTTCCAAGTCTCCATTGTCTATCATTCCGCATTCTGTATACATGTGTACACATTATTTAGCTCTCAATAAATGAAACTTCTTAAACCACTATCTTCATCATATAATAATGATACTGTCACCACTTAAAAAAAATCTGTGGTACTTTTCCATATTGCCAAAAAATGATTCCCCATGTAGAAGTCCTATATGTATTATTATATATGATATAGTGGCTCTTATTGTATCCGGATATGATTGTGCCTAAGTCTACAAAAGTGCAATTTCATATTTCTCTTTACAAGGTGGAAAATTAAATCTTGTGTGAAGAATAGTGTCAATCACCTAGTGAAAAATCACCTGGGAAAAAGATATCCTCTAGACTAGAAATTAGAACTCCAAGAGAATAGCAAAAAAGGGAATGTGTCAATTCATCTGGACCACAAAGGTATCAAAGTATGCAGAAGGTAGCCTAAGTAGTAAAACAATTAGATAATTTTCTCACACTCAGGCAAGGCAGAAATCAATTATTATTAATAAGTTACAATAACAAATACATGAACTTTTTGCTATGTGCTATTAACTATTTATATATATATTATTTCATTTAATCCTCAAAATAACCTATGACAAAGGCATTGATATACCCATTTTACAGTTCAGAAACTATAGTTCAGTGAGATGAAGATTCTTGCCCAATGTTACATGGTTTAATGGCAGCGCTAGGATTTAAACGCAGGATTATGTCAAAGCCCAAGTGCCCAGACTATCTTTTGCTTCTTCAGATTCTATCTGCTTGCTTTATTTTCCTCTCATCTCTTAGTCTATTGAAAGGCTTTAAAAAAAATGTCTTACAAAGGAGTAACATCCAGAATCTATATGGAACTTAATAAACACATCAACAAGAAAAATCAAATAACCTCATTAAGAAGTGAGCAATGGACATACAGACATTTCTCAAAAGGAGATATAGAAGTGGCCAACAAACACGAAAAAATGCTCAACACCACTAGTAATTAGTGAAATACAAATCTAAACTGCAATGAGATACCATCTCACACCAGTCAGAATGGCTATTGTTAAAAAGTCAAAATGACAGATGTTGGCAAGGCCTTGGGGAAGAGGGAACACTTACACACTGTTGGTGGAATTGTAAATTAGTTCATTCACTGTGGAAAGAAGATTGGGGATTTCTCAAAGAGCTAAAAATAGAATTACCATTTGACCCAGCAATCCTATTACTGGGTATATACCCAAAGGAAAATAAATAAAGAACTTTTGTGTTCTTTATTCAAGAATGCATTTTGGCCGGGCTTGGTGGCTCACGCCTGTAATCCCAGCACTTTGGGAGGCCGAGGCGGGTGGATCACGAGGTCAAGAGATCGAGACCATCCTGGTCAACATGGTGAAACCACGTCTCTACTAAAACTACAAAAAATTAGCTGGGCATGGTGGCGCGTGCCTGTAATCCCAGCTACTCAGGAGGCTGAGGCAGGAGAATTGCCTGA
>NW_016107464.1:1141103-1156958 GCF_001604975.1 Cebus imitator | reverse complement strand
GCGTGCCTGTAATCCCAGCTACTCAGGAGGCTGAGGCAGGAGAATTGCCTGAGCCCAGGAGGCAGAGGTTGCGGTGAGCCGAGATTGCGCCATTGCACACCAGCCTGGGTAACAAGAGAGAAACTCCGTCTCAAAAAAAAAAAAAAAAAGAATGCATTTTATGCATGTTTGTGTGCTGAGCGAATATTGGAATGATCCACTAGAGATTAGGCATTTCGGCACTGTTTACAATAGCAAAGACTTGGAACCAACCCAAATGCCTATTGATAATAGACTGGACAGGGAAAATGTGGCACATATACACCATGGAATACTATGCAGCCATAAAAACCAATGAGTTCATGTCTTTTGTAGGGACATGGATGAACCTGGAAACCATCATTCTCGGCAAACTGACACAAGAACAGAAAATCAAACACTGCATGTTCTCACTCATAGGCGGCTGTTGAACAATGAGAACACATGGACACAGAGGAGGGAGCATCACACACTGGGGTCTGTTGGGGGGAAATAGGGGAGGGACAACAGGGGTGGGGAGTTGGGGAGGGATAACATGGGGAGAAATGCCAGATATAGGTGATGGGGAGGAAGGCAGCAAACCACACTGCCATATGTGTACCTATGCAGCAATCTCATATGTTCTTCACATGTACCCCAAAACCTAAAGCAATTTTTAAAAAAAAACACAAAAGTGCTTCCTTTCTACAGTGCCTTTTAGTGTGTGGCTCGACCTGTCTTTAGAAAGAGCAAAACTCTGATCTATACCACCTGTCTCCATTGTCTCTCCTCCCATTCTCTCTTGAATTCAAACATTGATTTCTACCATTCCATTGAGAATGTTCGTGGGTGGCCCCCCAAATGGCATACAGGTTATAAAATCTAACATTCAATTCAGTCTACCTCTTACATACTCTGAGCAGCATTAACATAGTCGATCACTCACTCTTTCCTTAAAAACATTCTTAACAAGGCTTCTGAGACATCATACTCTCCTGATTTTCTTTCTCTATCAACTGTTCTTTCTCATCTTTCAGATCTCTGAACATTGGAGTGCCCCAGGGCTCTGGTCGCAGTCCTCTTTTCCTTTTTATTAGAATCTATATTCACACCCTACATGATCTGATCTATTCCCATAACTTTAAATGCTATTATATTCTGATAACTCACATTTTTACCTTCAGACCTAGACTCTGCTTTGTATTCAATAGTAATATATGCAACTACTTAATCAATATTTCCATTTAGTGTCAGCTAGATATGTCAAATTTAAGATCTCTAAAACTGAATGCTTCTGCTCCTCCACAGTGTCCCCCACCTCAGTAAAGGGCATCTCCTTTCACCCAGTTACTCAGGCCAAAATCCCTGGTGCCATTGTTGATCCTCTTTTCTCTCACACACCAGTTCTATTCCATCAGTGAATTCTGTCAGCTTGTCACTTCTTGCCAACTACCTTGCAAACACCTTAGGGTTCAAGCCTACTGCAATTGCTTTCATGAATCTATCCACTGATTGTCCTGCTTTCACTCCTACTCCTATAGTCAGTTCTCAAAGAGCATTCAGGGTGGTTCTTTTAAAACATATATATGGGCCAGGCACAGTGGCTCACGCCTGTAATCCCAGCACCTTGGGAGGCCAAGTGGGTGGATTACGAAGTCAAGAGATTGAGACCATCCTGGCCAACATGATGAAACCCTGTCTCTACTAAAAAAGGCAAAAATTAGCTGGGTATGGTGGCACGTGCCTGTAGTCCCAGCTACTCGGGAGGCTGAGGCAGGAGAATTGCTTGAACCCAGGAGGCAGAGGTTGCAGTGAGCCGAGATCGCGCCACTGCACTCCAGCCTGGTGACAAAGTGAGATTCCGTCTCAAAAGAATAAATAAATAAAAATAAATAAATATGATCATGTTATATCCTGGCTCAACTGTCTAGTGGTTTTACATCGTACGTAGAATGAAATTCAAAGTCAACCCAAAGTTTAATCTTGGCCTACAAGCCCCTACATAATCTGGCCCTGAGGAATTTCAAAATCATTTCCTACCACTTTCTCCTTTCTTAACAGCATTATCAGTCACACTGGCTTGCCTGCTGTTCCTGCCCCTCCTGGGGCCTTTGCAACTGCTATAGCCTCTGCTCTTCTTTCATCCAAGGTACCGGCATTGCTCTCTCCCTCACTTCACTTAGGTCTCTGCTGAAATATCACCTCCTCAGACAGACTTTCCGTGATCAATCCTTAAACAGCAATCTCTTCATTCTTCTCTTACTCCATTTTATATTTTTATTAGAATCTGATATATAGTACTATGTTTATTTGTTTACTGTCTGTCTCCTTTTACCAAAACATAAGATCTAGGAGGGCAGGGATTTTGTTTTGTTCATTGCCCTGTCTCCAACACCCAGAGCAGCCTCTGGTAGAAAGTAAACAATAAATATATGTTGGTTGTCATGATGGCTACATTTATTCAGCTCTTACTGTGTACCTTACATTGCTAAATACTTATATGCATTGTTTTGTGAAAGTTGTCAGAATCAAAATGGAGTCACTTGTGTTAAAAACAAAACAAAACAAAAAACACTCTAACAAATAGAGCCAGAGAAGATTATGAAGAGAAAGCTCTCTTGCATAAATGCCTGATAACAAAAACAATCACAAAAGATTCTGCAGAAACTGCAGCCTTGCACAAAGGCCATCGCAACCTTATACAAGAAATACTTTTGTGACGACATCTGCCTAATAACTGCCTGTCCAATCTCAGACTGGCATCACCCTTGTTATTGGTCTTTGCAGCCAAGGATAATTATCTTAAAACAATTGTGTAATCCTCCTGATTTTTCCCTTAAAAACTCTTGTCTTGGTTGGGTGCAGTGGCTCACACCTGTAATTTCAGTGCTTTGGGAGGTGAAAGTGGAAGATTGCCTGAGACTAGAAGCTTGAGACCAGCCTGGGCAATATAGCGAGACCCTGTCTCTACAAAAAAACTTAAAATTAGCCAGGCATGGTGGCACGTGCCTGTAGTCCCAGCTATTCGGGAGGCTGAGGTTGGAGGATCACTTGAGTGCAGGAGTTTGAGGCTGCAGTGAGCTATGATGGTACCACTGCACTCCAGCCTGGGCAATAGAGTGAGATCCTGTCTGTCACAAAACCAACAAAAACAAACACCAAAATCCTTGTCTTCATTAGCTCCCTGAATATGCACATAGTTTACTATGGCACGCATATGCCTATTGCAATGCTCTATTCCCAAATAGCTATTTTCTTTTAGAGATCTTCTCTCTGTTATTTAGTTTGAGGGTTTCATTAATTTTGTTTACTTCACACATAAGAAACCCAGCATGCAATAACAGAGTCATTATTTTCCGACAGCTCCTCCACTGCACAGGAGTTCCATGCCATAGGAACTCATACCGTCCTATGGGTTCCTCCAGTGTGAAGATCAAACTCCTGGCCCTGGCTCATTCCAACTTCAAGATTCTCTGCCTTAAAAGTCAAAACCCAGCCAAGATGGGCTCCTGTAGCTCCTCCCTCTATTGCTTGTGTTAAAGGGATGGGGCATTGGTCCCAGTGTTTACACGATGGTGTTACTGGGAAATGCAGAGTCCTCGGTCATTTGGAAGAAAGAATCAGCCAAGAGATAATTTAGCCAAGAGGAGAATTAATTGAAGGAAAATAGAGAGCAAAGAGTATATTTGGAGGGACAGTACACTCTAAAAGATAGTGCAAAGGGGGCTGCTGACAGAGAATGAGCCAACAGCAGCAGCCCCAAGAGTTCTGCATTGGGTTTTCATATCAGATTTTCCTGAGGTTCTCATCTCTGTCTTACTTAAGTCTCTGCCTTTTTTCTTTGTCTAGTTTTTCCACTTCTGCCTTAAGTCCCTGCCTTTATCCCCACCTAGTTCCCATCCAGGCCTGTGGGAGCCTACCTTAGTATTAGTTGGTCTGCACGCATGGTCCCCATGTTGGATGTGAATTCTACCTGCATTGCTCATTACTACCACCACAGAAACGTTGTAGAGTGGTCAGATCTATACTTAATGCACCTATGTATCTCTTAGGAATTTCTCCCTTGCTGTCTTCCCCTCCTTATTGGCATGTAGCTAACTATATTCTGACAGGTTAACTGCAGAGCAAGCAATTACTGGGCATCTTAAGGGGGCATTTCAGGGTGTTCCTTTCTGCGTAGGTATTTCCCCTCCTCTCTGCTCATAGCTAGTATGCATGTTTGGGGTGGTCTCTGGGGTGTGAGCTTTTCTAGACCTCCCTTTCCTCAGGGGCTCCCCCTCCTGCTCATGTCTGGCTATCTGCCTGCTCTAACAATGGGAGCACACTGCTAAACTATACTAACTGAAGCTAGTGGTAGGGGAAGCTTGTGTGGGTGCTTAGATGTTGGCTTCTCTGGTATCAGTAAATACAATGGCCATGTGTATTGGCTATCTTGGCCTTTTAAAAAACAAATCCTAGTATCCTTGAAAAGAAAGCAATTCATAAATCTGGTATTTCACCAGCATTTCTGGAGCTCAGAGGGAGGAAAATTCCCTTCCTGTGTAGGAGAGGACAGGGAGTTCTATTCTGAAAGGTCTCTGAACTTCTCCGGGCCCTCGTGCCCAATTTTGTTTGAACGTCATGGATTTTGCAAATGTTAAAAACAGTTGCTGCTGGCTGGGTGCAGTGACTCACACCTACAATCCCAGCACCTTGGGAGGCTGAGGTGGAAGGATCAATTCAGCTTAGGACTTCAAGACTAGATTGGGCAACATAGCAAGACCTTGTCTCTACTAAAAATAAAAATAAAAAATTAGCCAGGTTCAGTGGTGCACACCTGTAGTCCTAGCTACTCAGGAGGCTGTGGCAGGAGGATTGCTTGAGCCCAGGAAACCGAGGCTGCAGTGAGCCATGATCACACCACTACACTCCAGCCTGGGCAACAGGGATAGACACTGTCTCAAAAACAAAACAAAACAGCTGCTTCTGAGTGACAGGATTTGGGGTGATTTTCTTTTTACATTAATCAAGTCTATATTCCATTATTAATTTTTGTAATATGTATAATTTTACAGAAAGCAATACAGTAATTACATAACAAAGGGAGGAAATGGTAAACAGGTGGAATATTACTGAAGGGGAAAATTCTTATTGGATTGCTTGGCATAGAGGTCATTTTTGAGCCTGAGGAGAGCCAGCGCTTCTGGAAGACTGGGTTGAGGAGTAAATGGAAGGAGAGGCTAATGCATGTGACTAAGGCAAATGCTTCTCAACCTACCCTATTATATACCTGAGAATCACACATTAAATCACATTTCTGGGCCCCATCTTGCAGATGTTCAATTCAGTTGGTCTGGGGTGGAGCAGACCACAGGCTTTTTTATAGTTTCAATCAATTTCTGAAGAAATAGCTGACCCTACCTTCATAACATAAAGACTTACACTTTTCCTTCTCTTAGGATGAAATGAGATGGAAACCTGAGTCCTTTCAAGATAACCCTGAAAAAATTAATTTTATGTTCTATAGGCTGAGGGTTTGGCTTCTTGCCCTCTTTCCAGCTTTCACCAATATCTTCCCAGGCTGGCTTCGTGCCTAGATACATCTCAAATCGGGATACAGTTTCCCACTCTAGTTCCCATCCTTCAGACACTGAACGAGTTTATGAATTTTTTTTTTATTTTAAAAATTTAAAAAGTTTTAAAGATGCCGACAAGGTCAACTAGGCCAGCTCCTCTCTATGTCCCTGACCCTGTTTAAAAAGTTTATTAGTTTCTTTGTCCTGTTCAAACATGAGCTCCCTGATGGCTAAATTCCATAAGAATAACTATCATATCATTACTAGAAATCTTCATAAATACCAGGAGTAAATGTCCCTGATCTTTGTGAAAATGCATTTGGGGCTCCTTTGCTTCCTTCCTGCCCCTTTCCTGACATATCCCTTGATTCTGCTCTGGAGGTGAGCATTGGCCACAAAGCCCTGCACTCTCTTTACTTAGCACACTAGGCCCACAGGATTCTGAGTGCCTCCTTCAGTGAAGAGGTTTCTCCACTCTGCTCTTCTGTTGGAAATCCTGTAAGGGTAAGGAATAAGAGATGGTAAAAGATTTCAGGAGATAAATCATTTCAGACACACCAAATGGTGTATCTGATCTCAGGTTCCCTATGTTTTACCAAAAAAAGAGTCAGCTGGGTTATCCCATGATTCAAGAGACCTGAGGCATGAGTCTCAGCAGCTCTTAAGTACACTGAGAAAACTGTACATACCAGTGGTTCATCCCAGACACTGAGAAATTAAGCCTCAGGCTTGCATCAAGCCCTAGACATTTTAGGAAGATGACCAACAATTTTTCTTCTCTATTTATATGTGGAAATGCTCATTTCACTTGCAAAAGAGAAGACCAAAATGTCATTTTTATGATTATGATGTTATAACAGAAATGTAGGAGTGTGAAATTTATAATGTTATAGACCAATTTAGAATGAAATGCAAATATCACAGCAGAGTGGGCTGGCTACTCAAATCTCAGTTGAAATGCTCTGAGAGAGTCCCCCTGGCTAGCTAGTTCAGCTGACTATGGGGCCTCAGTGTTCTGGAGAAGAAAATAAAGAGGGGATATATTTGGGAAAGTGAAGGCAGTTTAAACTTTGTGAAGCTTCCTTAGCTCTTCTCAGGAGACTGTTCATAGATTTTAATATTTATAGTAGAGAATTCTCCCTCTATAGTATGTGTACTTGATAATTAATTTAATAACTATTATTTGGGATAATACAGATTGATGCTTATGGTGACTGAGATAGCTTGAAAACTCTTAATAACCTGCAAATCTTATTGCTTCGATCCTCTGCTCCAAGTCCTCCAAAGGATCCCAGTGCCAATCATTTATCACCCATTGGTTTGATCATCTTATTCCCTGACTTTGAGCAATTATATATTGGATAATAGGCCCTGTGCTAGAAGTTGGAAAGAAAATAGACATGGGAATCTCAGAATTCTTAGAGCTCATATATTATGTGGGGACAGAAATTAAGCTAGTAATTTTAATATTGTAACACTATATAGATCTGTATTTTTCCTTGATATCCCATACACAATCACATGCCCAATATCTAATTATGTTCCCCTACAACCATTCCACCAATATAGTCCCAGGAAATGGGAGTGATGAGTTTCTCTTTAGAAAGGAACATATGATAAAAGAGAAACCCTCTCCAGACAGGAAGACAAAGTAAAAGGAAGCACATTTTATTAAAGGCTAAAGTATGAAGATGGAAGGATGCAATAAAAATCTTCAGGTAGGGAGGATGGTGACTGGACACCCTAAGAAATTGGCAACAGCTATAAGCCTAGAAGCTCCATATTTGATATGGGGATATGTATTAATTCCTATACCTGTTGAAACAAATTACCACAAACCTAGTGGCTTAGAAAAACCACAAATTTATTCCCTTATAGCCTTGCATTCTTAGGTTGTTCTTCAGTTACATAGAGACTTCAGAGGAGAAGATCTATTCCAAGTTGTATACAAATTAATGCTTTGGTAGTCTAAACTGTGTTTAAAATTGGTAGATGTTATGGTTTAAATGGTTCCCCTCCAAAATTCATGTGTTGAAACTTAATCCCTGTTATGGTGATATTAAGAGTTTCAGACTTTTGGGAAGTTATTAAGTCATAAAGCCTCTGCTCCCCCATGAATGGATTAATGCCCTTACAGAAGAGGCTTCAGAGAGAGTTTGTCTCTTTTTATTCATTGCCTTCCCCTATGTGAGAACACAGCACTTGTCCTCTCTGGAGCACATAGCAAGATGCCATTTTGGATGCAGAAAGTACAGCAAACAACAAACACCACCAAACAGACACGAAACCTGCCAGCACCTTGATTTTAGACTTCCCAGTCTCCAGAAATGTGATAAATAAATCTCGATTATTTATAAATTACCCAGTCTGTGATATTTTACTGCAGAAACATAAGCAGACTAAGACAGTAGAGAACACATTTAAGTTTGTGTGCTGCTACGTATTCACATTTTTAAAAGCTAAAACACATTTAAAAATTTAAACCAAACACTTGTGAAACAGCTGAAACATTTTAGCTGAATTTTTGCAGAAGAACACATTAGAAAAAACTGGTTGACTCAATACAAATGATTCTTAGTGCAATTCGATTTCTAGCATTCTGGTATGTCTACAAAATTGGTCTTGATCCTTTCATTGTCTTCAAACTAAGAAAATGCTATGTCTTATGAGGATATTTGCACTTAATAATCACTGAAAAGTTGGAGCACATTCATTTGGTCTTATCATATTTGTCTTCTTTACCAAGAAGGGTCCTTCCTTCTTTGCCACCTGTTAAAGATCTGGAGCACAAAAGCAGGACAGTGGAAGTCACCAAATAAGTTTATGTTAAGGAATAGCTGTGTATAACACTGTCCTGGTCATGGAAAATTAAAGTTCAGGAAACAGACACTTTCAGACTCTGCATGTGAACTATGTGTTAACAGTGCTATCTCCCTGCACCTACCATATCATCTTACAGTACCATTTGAGTCTGAACATTATTCAAACTGGAATAGGATAAAGATTTCCTTCACTCCTTACAAGATAAAAAGGTCATAGCATATTTAAAAAATATTTCCCCTAGATATATTATGCGAATTCTAAAATGGTAGAATAAGCAATCATTTCCTTCCTTCTGAAACATGAACTCCTAGTTGAGAACATCACTAACAAGTTGGGTGTATACCTACCCACACATGTCATACGCATTTTCACTTGTGCACATACAAAACTATGTAACTCCTTGTACAAGAAAACTTAATTACTAGGCAAGACGCCTCCACCAGCTCTAGCAGCAAATTTATTTATGGAAACTCTTCCTTAGAGAATATCTTAGATCAAAATAAATTGCCAGCCAGCCATGCGAGGAGATTACCTACAGAAGCTGCTCTGGCACTGACTCGAGGACAGAGGAAATAGCTGTCAAACCCACTAGCTGCTGGCTTCTTGGAGGCAGTATTCAAAAGCTATCTCAAAGCCTATGCTAAACAATATAGAGCAAAAATTTCAACAAGTGGATGGAGAGTTTTACTGATCTAAGAAAAGTTTTAATGATACCTAAAAATTACAAATGAGCTAGAACAGGAAAGGCAATAGTATACATCAATTGAAAAGTGAAACTGGAGTTCAGGTTGTATTCCAGGAACTACTATTCACTTTATTTGATATTCTTTTTTTTTTGAGATGACATCTTGCTCTGTCACCCAGGCTGGAGTGCAGTGTCGTGATCTTGGCTCACTGCAACTTCCGTGTCCCAGGTTCAAGCGATACTTCTGCCTCAGCCTCCCAAGTAGCTGAGACTACAGGCATATGCCACGGTGCCTGGCTAATTTTTGTATTTTTAGTAGAGACAGGATTTCACCATATTGGCCAGGCTGGTCTTGAACTCCTGACCTCATGATCCGCCCACCTCAGCCTCCCAAAGTGCTGGGATTACAGGTGTGAGTCACCATGCCCAGGTGATATTCTTTATAAGGGAAACTTGAGGTTATTAAGTCACTGCCCTCCTAATGCAGCATTACATTTTCTGGAATCTGTAGGAAATAATGTCAGGAAACTGATTAAATTCCAAGTCCCTAAATATTACCAGAACAACTTATTGATAAGACAAAGATTATTTTATTGCTTACAGTGATAACGGAGGCATAATATGATAGTTTTTTGGAGGAGAAAATACAAGATTTGATTTATTCAGATTCTGAAGTCTAGTTTAAGGCAAGTCTGTCAGAGCAGGGATGAGGGCAATGGAAAGGGCTTGATTAGGATAGGGTAAGAGCTATGACAGAATATAAGGATTGGTGGAAAAAAGAAAAGTGGTCATTTTGAAGCTAGGAGTACAAAGTCTTGGGATGTGAAGACAATTGAAATTAAAATCATGTTAATGTAGATAGTAAGCTATGTAGGAGCAGATGGTTTCAGTTCTCAACATTAAGAGTCCAGAGAAGGGAGGATGGATTTCAATAAGTTATCAGGCCCTTTTATGAAATCCATGTGGATAAGATGGAGCAGTGTAACTTGCCTTCTTTCATGCTTATGACCAAACCTGGTGGTCCTGATTGAGGCATCAGTCAAATATATCACTGTTAGGATTTAAGCACTAAGGACCAAACTGGGATGGGGCAGCAAGGAGCAGGAAGATCCAAAGTGAGTTTAAACCGAAATCTTAAATAAAGCTGAATCAAGTTTAAAAATGAGGATCAATTGGGAATTCTGGAGGCAAGAGTAATGCTACAAACAAGAAAAGAAATAGGTCAGAAACAAAATGCAACCAGTTGAACATAGTTTGCAGCTAAATCAGGAAGGGCTTGGATGGATATTTACTGGGGTTGGAGTTCGAGTATTTGAGGCTTTTCTGGTACCCGGTGTTTGGTATCAGACAAAGTAAAAGGAGCTTAAAGGCACAGGTTTGGAGCAGAGATCCATCCCTCATCCCACCCCATCCCCAAACCCTACCACGGCTATTTAGGCCTTTAGCAATCAAACAGTAGGTTGGGTGTGGAGCTTTCTCAAGTTTGTTTTGCATAAGACTTGGCATGTTTAGGAAGCTCTTCCCAACATGGAAGAAGAGCTACTTCCCATGAATTCACAAATGCCTCTGTAAACCAGACTCTTTCCCCTGCCTCAGGGATTAGTCAATATTGCTGTTGGAAAGCTGGTACTTCTACTTCATGCTCTTGCTCTCCACCTCTAGTGACAGGATGAGTCATTGAACTGGAAGGCAGACTGGATCTGTATTTTTAGCCACGTGGCATTCAAATATATCTGCGACCTTGCATCAGTCCAAGAAATAATCCTCAATTTTTCATAAGGAGGGTATGGGATTTGGTTTGGTGAGGGAGGCAAAACTGCTAGAGAATAGAAGAGTTGCGGGTGGAGCAAACTAATGAATTGTTGAGAGTTGTGTCACTACCAGAAAACAAACCCAAGTGGTTATTTTTACAGGAAACTGCTGAGAAATACTCCCCTGTCCCTCCTTTACCCTATTTACTTCAAAATCACTGAGTCTTGCTCTCGTCTTTCGGGCTTCTGACCTGTGACCTTCCAGTGATTTGCTAACTGCCTCTGTGTCTCTCCACTAATAATTATCCACTGAGCACTTCAATGAGTTTTGTAACCCAGCTCTCTTGCAAGTTTGAGGACTTCACTTACTTCTTCAGTTTTCATCATTCCTCCTTCTTCAGGAAAGAATCTCCCATTCCAGAGCTAGCTCATGTACCCCGTTTCCTGTCCCATTATGAGGTAGAGATTTTTGATTGCAATCAATACATTGGTAAGTACACAGTTATCGCCAAAACTCTATATTTTTTCTACTCTTAATGTGACATTTCTCAGGCACAGGAAGAATCGAATGGCTGAAATTACTTTCACTGTCCCCATATGGGAAAGAAGAGCCTCCTGAAATCATAGGTTCTGGGCAAAATGTCTAAATCTCAAGCTCATCTTGTATGTTTTCTGAGCCAGTCCTAAAATCAGCCGTTTCTCTAAGAAGCCCTGCTTCCTTTTATTGGAGGATGGTATTAAAAATGAAAATTTGGGAGCCAGGTATGCTCATTGCTTCTAGTGCTCCTGGTCTTTTGGACCCTCTCAGCTGATAAAGCAAGGAAATAGGTATGTCTACTAACTGGTATATATACACATATTTGTAAATATTTCTACATATTTCTATTTGTAGCCATATGTATCTATATTAAGCTAAACTTGAGTTCATACTGGTATTGTCAACTTTAATCCACTACTACATGGATCATGCTAGCCTCCTCCCCTCCTTATCTGTAAATTCCCACTCCAGTAGTAAGAAACCTGGCTCCACACTCCATCTTCCATTTACTTAATTTAGTTCAATGAGGATTCCTTTTTAATGTGCAATTTTAAATCAAATTTTGTGATTAAATGTGTATTAATGTATAGAAAGAATATTTTCAATTTTTATTTTCCTACTTATTTACCTACTTTTTTGTCATTCTTTAATCCTTTTTATTCATTCTTCTTTAATTATTTATTTTGATATACCTTGTAAAAACACACATAGGTAACTATTGCTACATATAAGGTTTTTGTCCGAACTTCCTCTCTGCAAGTCCTTAGCCTTTTAGGTTCAAACCAGTCACTTAGGTTGCTTCCAGTTTTCCTCCCATAAATGTTTTGATGAGCATACTAGGTAATCAATTTTTATACACACACTTATTTCCTTAAGAAGAACTTCTAAAAATGAAATTACTGAGTCTAAAAACTGGCATATTTTTAAAGCCTTTGATCTCTCTAGGGAAATTTCCCTCCAGAAGAGTTTTTATAATTCACATTCCCATCAGCAAGGCTCTTATGCATTGTTGACTGATCTGAGGAATCAGTCTCTTAGGGAGTTTAATTTAATTCATGATAACTGGCCCTTATGGTATAAAGATACTGAAAGCTGAGCTGAAACCTCAGCTGAAACCTTTGTAAGGCTGATTTAATGTTCAGAATTAAGAATCAGCTTTCAAATTAGCTTTCTTAATATTTACACCTGGTGTTATTTAATGGTTATTATCTTGATAAATTTTCATAATAAAATGCAGCTTTTATTCTTTATCCTAGCATGTCTCAGCCAATATCAAAATGAGGATGGAGACAGGAACACATTATTGATCTATTTGACTGACGCCTCCGCAACCTTACCCTTGGAGCAATGCACCACAAAATGTTTTCTTTAAAACAAATCATTCTGGGTTTGAGCCCTGGTTCAGACCTAAATTCCTAACGCCACAGCTGTCAGCTTTGTCTCTAGTATATACAATCAAAGTCTTTCTCCTAGTTATTTATAATGATGCAATAGTTCTGTGCCTTGATAGCAGTATTGGTTACACAAATCTACACTTGTGATAAAGTGGCATAAAACTATCACATATATTATATAAATGTAAATTTCTGGTTCTGATTATTTTTACTATAATTATATAAAATGTAATCATTGGGGAAAACTGAGCAAAAAGTATATATGTTCTCTCTGTACTATCTTTGTAATTTTCCATGAGTCTATAATTATAGTTATGTACCACATAATAAATTTTTGGTTAATGATGGACTGCATACACAATTGTGGTCTCTTAAGATTAAACTGTATTTTTTCTGTGCCTTTTCTATGTTTAGGTACACAAATACTTACCAATTTGTTACAACTGGCTACAGTATTCAGTGCAGTAACATGCTATACAGGTTTATAGTCTAGCAGCAATAGGCTATCCAATATATAGCCTCAGTGTGTAGTAGGCGATACCATCTAGGTTTGTGTAAATATACTCTATGATGCTCGCAGAACAGTGAAATTGTCCAGTGACTAATTTGTCAGAATTTATCCATCACTAAGTGATACGTGACTGTTTTTCACAATATATTTTTATTTATTTTTGAGACAGTTTTTGCTCTGTCACCAAGGCTGGAGTGCAATGGTGCGATCTTGGCTCACTGCAAACTCCGCCTCCCGGGTTCAAGTGATTCTCCTGCCTCAGCCTCCTGAGCAGCTGGGATTACAGGAGTGAATCACCATGCTCAGCTAATTTTATATTTTTAATAGACCATGTTGGTCAGGCCGGTCTAGAACTCCTGACCTCAAGCAATCCACCCACCTCGGCCTCCCAAAGTGCTGGGATTACAGGTGTGAGCCACCACTCCTAGCCACAATAGATTTTTAGAAATCTTTCTCTAAGAGTTATCTTAAGAGCCTTTAATTTTTTTTTTTTTTTGCAAATTTTTTTTTGCGTAGATAATAGACTCACATGGTTTCAAAAGTGTTGCCCTCTTCCCTTTCTCCACCTAATCCATAATATCACCCCGTTTCTATTGCTTCCCCTAACTTCTTTTCTTCTATATCTTTTTTGTGTTTTTGTATAAATATAGGCAAATACAAATACATTTTTTTTCCACCTGTCACACACAAAGGTATGTGTTAGTTTGGGTCCTCTGAAAAGCTGTTACCAAGACAAACTTAAGTATGAGAATAATTATCAGAATTGGAATTATTGGGTCAAAAGGAAAACGTCTTTGAAATTTATAATAAATACTTGTAAAATTGTTTTCCACAGGAATTGTACCATTTTATACTCTCACCAACAAAGTATGAGATGGCAGTATCTCCTCATCTTGCCAAAAGAGTGTACTGTGAAACTTCTGAATTTTGTCAATCTGCTGTGAGAAAAAAAGGTGTGATTTTAATTTGCATCTATCTTCTAAGTTTGACCATCTTTCCATGTCTTTAGGGATCATTAGTATTTCTTTTTCTGTGGACTGTTTATGTCATTTGCCAATTTTTTCTGTTGGGTTATTGGATACTCTTTATATATAATGCAGATCAGTGTTTTGTCTAATAAGGTTTACAACTTTTTCAGGTTGTAGTTTGTCTTTTGGCTTTGCTTATAGAGTGTTATAGTATGCAGAACACACTATATTCTACATAGTAGAATAAATTAATCCTTTATTTTATGGTTTTATTGTCTTAAGTAGAAAGTCCTCTCAATAAGGTTCTAAAAGAATTGTTCCATGTATTCTTCCAGTATTTTCATGAAGGCACTGTTTATATATGATTTTTTTCCAAATTAAATTCTCTAATAATTTGAAGTTAACCCAAGTATATGATACAAACTATGAATTTGCCTATCTTTTTCAAGAAGGCTAGCCAATTGTCCTAAAACCATTTATTTGAAAGATACCTGTTTATTCTACCAATTTGAGATGCTACCTCTCTCATATACTAATATATACATGCTCTATTCCTGGACATTTTGTTCTGCTCTGTTTGTCAGTCTATTTATGCATAAGTACCACACTGTTTTGTTGTTGTTTGTTTGTTTTTAAGACGGAGTTTCACTCTCGTTGCCCAGGCTGGAGTGCAATGGCGTGATCTTGGCTCATGCAACCTCTGCTTCCCTGATTCAAGGGATTCTCCTGCCTCAGCCTCCTGTGTAGCTGGGATTACAAGCATGTGCCACCACACCTGGCTAATTTTTTATTTTTAGTAGAGACAGGGTTTCTCCATGTTGGTCAGGCTGGTCTCAAACTCTCAACCTCAGGTGATCCACCCGCCTCTACCTCCCAAAGTGCTGTGATTACAGGCGTGAGCCACCTCGCCCAGCCCATACTGTTTTAATTATTAAAAGTATATAGTCTTTTATTAATGGATAGCATTAAACTCAGTACTATCATAGTTCTTCCTTTTAAGAATTTCCTGGATATTTTTGCTTACTTTTGACCATAAGTTTAGAGCCAGCTTGTCTAATTGTGCCAGAGAAATCTATTGGCATTTTTATTGGGATTGCATTCGTTTATAAATTACCTTCGGAAGAATTGTTGAGTCTTTCTATCCCTTAGAATACAGTATATCTATTTGTTCAAGATTGCATTTATGGCCGTGCACAGAGGCTGACACCTGTAATCCCAGCACTTTGGGAGCCTGAGGCAGGCGGATCACCTGGGGTCAGGAATTCAAGACCAGCCTGGCCAAATGGCAAACTCTCATCTCTACTAAAAATACAAAAATTAGCCAGGCATTGTGGTGGATGCCTATAATCCAAGCTACTAGGAAGGCTGAGGCAGGAGAATCACTTGAGCCCAGGAGGCAGAGGTTGCAGTAAGCCGAGACTGCACCACTGCACTCCAGCCTGGGTGACAGAGCAAAACTCTGTCTCAGAAGTAAAGGGGGTTGCATTTATATATTTGAAAATGATTTACCATTTTTCTCAAAAAGGTTTTACATATTTTGTTTCTGGGTATTTGTTCCTTGTGTTGCTACTGTAAAGGGGGATTTTCTCCTCCAATACATCTTCTTTTTTTTTTTTTTTTTTTTTTTTTTTTT
>NW_016107464.1:1128749-1140993 GCF_001604975.1 Cebus imitator | reverse complement strand
TCCTGAGTAGCTGGGATTACAGGCACACACCACCATGCCCAGCTAATTTTTTGTATTTTTAGTAGAGACGGGGTTTCACCATGTTGACCAGGATGGTCTCAATCTCTTGACCTCATGATCCACCCACCTCGGCCTCCCAAAGTGCTGGGATTACAGGCTTGAGCCACCGTGCCCGGCTCTCCTCCAGTACATCTTCTAATTATCCTTTGTATATACAAAAGTTTTTTACTTCTGCATATTAATTTTGTATTCTGCTACCTTACCAAGTTCTCTCCCCACCTCCATCTACTACTAGTACTAGTAATGGTTAGTTGATTACCATGGGTTTTTCAGGAATACAGTCATACCACCTTCTAATAATGACAGTTTTACTTTCATTTTACCATTTTTTAATGCTTTCAGTTTCTTCCTATTTTCCAATTGTGTTGCTCACTCCACCCTCTACCAGACAAAGGCAATGAGGAGCAAGATAAGCAGGTAGCAGGGCCAGAAGGTCTTTAGTGAGGGTGTTCCTTAGGTTTGTGTTTTGTCGTAGCTTTTCTTCTATTATAGACACCAACTTATGCCAAGCACAGTGCTAAACTTAATTTACAACATCCCATTTAATCCTACAAGCAGTCTGTGTAGTTTACATTACTATTGGCTCCATTTTACAGATTGTTTTAAAAGTCTGAAATACTTAAAAGGGAAAATAATTGCTCAAGGTCATAAAGAAAGTGGTAAAACTAAGATTCAAAGCTAGGTCTGTCTAATTCCAAAGACACCACTCAACTACCATGCTAGTTGTGTATACCCTAGAATAGCATAAGGTGCCCTCTGCTGTAACTTCCCAGAAAAGAAGGACTCTGGTCTTGCTGAGAACCATATTTCAGCTGTAGTCTGTAGTTTTGGCAGGATCCAGATTCAAGCTTCTTCACCAGCTTGCATGGGATAGCCCTACAATATCCCTGAATGGGTTTCCAGTTGCCCATAACCTCTGAAAGAGAATAAGTTCTTGGAGTGCAGAGTCTAATTTTGTCTTTGAACTTGTCATTTGTAAGCCATGTCCAGTGAAATAATGTAGTATGCACATGAGCAGAGGAGACACATGCAATTTGTCTGCCGCCATTCACATATAGCATTTGCAATGCCCCTTGAACACAGAACTCTGGTAGACCCGTCTGAGTTCAGCCAAACTCAAAGTGAGTACAAGGTAGGCATATTAGGGAAACCACTGACTTCCAAAGTGTCAGTTAAGTGTGCACAGATCCAGAATATGAATTGTGTAATGTTGGTGATTCTACATGAAAGTGCTCTGATATTTACATTCAAAACTGACATTGTGCAATATAAAGATGAATAGTAAAATCATGCCGATTATTTAAAGTTTTAATTTTCCTTTATTTAGAACAGTATTAAATAGCAAATAGAAAACGCCAGAAGTCGAGAGAGATGGTGAGAGACCAAAGTAAAAAGGGAAAATAAATATATTTTAATACTCTCAATGGCATTTTTCCCCCACTTTTTGAACAAGGGGCCTACGTTTTCATTTTACGAGCACCACATTTTCTGTAGCCAGTCCTGTTTTTAACAAGCCTCCCAGTGATTTTGATGTAAGGACAGGATTGAAAGCCACTGGAGCAGGTGACCTTTTTTTTTTTTTCCTTGACACGGAGTCTCACTCTGTCACCCAGGCTGGAGTGCTGTGGCGCGATCACGGCTCCCTGGAGCCTCCACCTCCTAGGCTGAAGCGATCCTCCCACCTCGGCCTCTCATGTAGCTGGGACTACAGGCGCTCGCCACCACACCCGGCTAATATTTGTAATTTTTGTGAGATCAGTTTTCGCCATGTTGCCCAAGCTAGTCTTGATCTTCTGGCCTGAAGCAAGTCTCCCACCTCGGCCTCACAAAGTCTTGTGGGCCACCGCCTTTGGTCCATATGACCACCTGTCGGGGTGAGACGTCACAGGACTAGGAGTATTGGGTGGGCAGGTGCTGCCCTCTAGTGCCTCTAGCTGCACTCTATCGCTACTCGCCACGCTTCTGCACTGGGTGGTAACCGGCTGTGTGAGCTCCGATGGTATTGCTGCCTGACACTACTCTGGGGCTTCCTAATCAACAACCTGGAGATTCTAGCCCTTGAGCATCAACAAAGGTGCTCATCTATAAAAGCGCTGCTGCTGAGTTGCAGCAGCTATGCATCTCCGTCCCCGGCACCTTGGTACATTTAAGGTGTTCACTAGTATTTTCTGTGTATGCGACACATCAAAGCTCTTTTGTAAGGCTTGTATGAAGGGACAAGATTCACATCAGTGGCAGGTCAGTCACATTTTTCCTTACAAGGCGACAGGACCCATGGTACATACGAATTGGTAGCCATGAACAGTTTCTTGAAGAAATTCTATTGCAATCATTCTGGCTCTGCAGCATTATAATGAAAGCAGGGTCTGGCTTAAAGCAAGTTTTCTAGAAACAAATAAAGAAGAATCCTTGATAGTTGTGTAGCCCTCCAGCATCCGCACAGGCTTTTCATGTACTTCATCTCCCTTGTTTGCTGTTCGCTCTCAACCACGAGGCAGGAAGGGCAAATGTGATGATCCATACCCACATCATGAGAAATGCCAGGCTTAGCTGTGCTCATTACATGAATGCGCCCTTGTTTAGGAAGACACTGATCCCACTGTCCTGTCCCCACAAGCACCCTTGTCAATGAGTCCCAAACCAGTAAATAAACCTATGCTCAAGGCCTAGGGCATGAGACCATTTTTAGCTCAGCCCTTGGCCCTAATTCCTCAGCTCTGAGGCAGAGGAGCAAGGGCCAGGTGAATTGCTGGAGAGGAGTTTGCAGCAGATGGTTTTAATGGCTTGGTGGGAGAGCAGAAGCTGTGGGTTATCTGTGAGGTAAGTAGTGCAATGGCAGGAGCAGGTACAGGATTTGCAGAACGTGGTGAATCTGCCGCAAGCAAGAGGTCAGGCTGATGGGTGATAGAACTGTTATAGCGCATAGAGGGCAGCAGCAGCTGCAGGAACTGCAGCTGTTTGAATAGGTAATGTGGTGTTCTACTCACCTGTTTTTCAGCTTATTAGTGAGGGAGAGGGTCCCACTCTAGGATTCTAGGGATGACATCCCATGCTCAAGGATTGGATGAATTGGTGTTGTTAAAATAACCATAGTACACAGAGTGATATACAGATTCAATGCAATCTCTATGAAAATACCAATGATATTCTTCACAGAAATAGGAAAAAAAATCTTAAAATTTATATGCAACCATAGAACCTGAATAGCCAAATCAATCCTGAGCAAAAAGGACAAAGCTGGAGGCATCACATTACTTGATTTGAAAATGTACTACAAAGCTGTGTAGCCAAAACAGCCTTAACAGCCAAAACAGCCCTACCATAAAGATGACACATAGACCAATGGAACAGAATAGAGAACCAAGAAATAAATCCATGAATTTACGGCCAACTGATTTTCAACAAAGGCACCAGGAACATACACTGGGGAAAAGACACCCTCTTCTTAGGTAGGAAAACAGAATATCCATATGCAGAAGAATGAAACTATTCTCTCACCACATAGAGAAATCAGACCTGGCAGGGTACCTCATGCCTGTAATTCCAGCACTTTGGGAGGCCGAAACAGGTGGATCACCTGAGGTCAGGGGTTTGAGACCATCCTCACCAACACAATGAAACCCATCTCTAATAAAAACACAAAATTAGGCCGGGCGCAGTGGCTCACGCCTGTAATCCCAGCACTTTGGGAGGCTGACGCGGGCGGATCACGAGGTCAAGAAATCGAGACCATCCTGGCTAACATGGTGAAACCCCGTCTCTACTAAAATACAGAAATCAGCTGGGTGTGCTGGCGCGCACCTGTGGTTCCAGCTACTCGGGAGGCTGAGGCAGGAGAATTGCTTGAACACAGGAGGTGGAGGTTGCAGTGAGCCGAGATCGCGCCACTGCACTCAAGCCTGACTCCTGGCAACAGAGCGAGACTCTGTCTAAAAAAAAAAAAAAAAAACTTAGCCAGGCATGTGGCGCACTCCTGTAGTCTCAGCTGCTGGAAAGGCTGAGGCACAAGAATCGCTTGAACCCGGGAGGCGGAGGTTGCAGTTAGCCGAGATCACTCCAGCCTGGGCAACAAGAGCAAGACTTCATCTCAGAAAAGAAAGAAAGGGGGGGGGGCGGGGGAGGGGGGAAGGGAGGGAGGAAGGGGAAGGAAGGAAGAAGGAAGGAAGGAAGGAGGGAGCGACGGAGGGAGCGACGGAGGGAGGGAGGGACTAAAAATTAATTACAGGGTGAAATGTAAGACCCAAAACTATAAAACTACCAGAAGAAAACGTAAGAGAAGTGCTTCAGGACATTGGTCTGGGAATACGTTTTATGAATAAGATCTCAAAAGCACAGGCAACAAGGGCAAAAATAAACAAATGAGATTATACCAAACTAAAAAGCTTCTGCACACCAAAGGAAACAATCAACAGAGTGAATAGACAACCAACGGAATGGGTGAAAATATTAACAAACTATTCATCTGACAGGTGATTTATATCTAGATTATACCGGCAGAGCACAATGGCACACACCTGCAATCCCAGCTGCTACTTCGGTGGCTGAGCCAGAAACATTGTTTGAATCCAGGAGTTCAAGGTTAGAGTGAGCTATGACTGCACCACTGCACTCCAGCCTGGATGACAGAGCAAGACTCTGTCTCTAAAAATAATAAAATTTAAATATTAATAATAATTATTAAAATTTAAAACAACATATAAGGAACTCAAACATCTCAACAGCAAACAACAACAATCCAATTAAAATGAGCAAATGATCTGAACAGACATTTCTCAAAAGAAGACATATAAATGGCCCACAAATATACCAAAAAAAAAGTTCACCATCACTATCAGAGAAATGCAAATCAAAACCAAAATGAGATATCATCTCACCCCAGTTAGAATGCCTATTATCAAAAAGAAAACAAAATGCTGATGAGGACACAGAGAAAAGGGAATTCTTTATTTTTTATTTTTGTGGGTACATTGTAAGTGTATATATTTATGCAATATTTGAGATATTTTTATACAGGTATACAATGTGTAGTAATCACATCAGAATAAATGGAGTATCCATCACTTCAAGCATTTATCCTTTGTCTTACAAACAATCCAGTCATACTTTTTAAGTTATTTTTAAATGTACTATTAAACTATATTGACTATAGTCACTCTGAAGTGCTATCAAATACTAGATCTCATTCATTCCTTCTATTTTTTGTACTCATTAACAAATCCCACTTCCCCCTAACCCTTCAACTCCTCCTCCCAGCCTCTGGTAACCATTATTCTACTCTCTATCTCCATGAGTTCAGTTGTTTACATTTTTAGCTCCCACAAATGAGTGAGAACATACAAAGTTTGTCTTTCTATGCATGGCTTATTTCACTTAACATAATGACTTCCAGTTCCAACCACGTTGTTGCAAATGACAGGATCTCATTTTTTTTTATGGCTGATTATTACTCTGTGTGTATAGGTACCATATTTGCTTTATCAAGCCACCTGTTGATGAACATTTAGGTTGTTTCCAAATCTTGGCTATTATGAATAATGCTGCAACAAACACAGGAGTACAGATACCTCTTCGATATACTGACTTCTTTTCTTTTGGGTATATATCTAGGAGTGGGATTGCTAGATCATATGGTAGCTCTATTTTTAGTTTTTTGAGAAGCCTCCAAACTATTCTCCATAATGGTTTAGTAATTTACATTCCCTCAACAGTGTACAAGGACTCTCTTTTCTCCACATTCTTGCCAGCTTTGTTATTGCCTGTCTTTTGGATAAAAGCTATTTTAACTGGGGCGAGATGATATCTCATTGTAGTTTTGATTTTCATTTGATTATCACTTAACGTTGAGCACCTTTTCTTAGACCTGTTTGCCATTGGTATGTCTTCTTTTGACAAGTCTATTTAGATATTTTGCCCATTTATAAATCAGACTATATTTGTTTCCTATAGAGTTGTTTGTGCTCCTAATATATTCCGGAGTGCTTGTCAGATGAATAGTTTGCAAACATTAATCTTTTGTCAGAGAGATAGTTTGTAAATATTTTTTTTCCATTTGTGTGTTGTCTCTCTTCACTTTGTTTTCTTTGCTGTACAGAAGCTTTTAACTTGGTGTGATCCCATTTGTCCTTTTTTGCTTTGACTGTACATGTAGAATATCACTTAATAAATTTTTGGCCAGTCCAATGTCCTGGAGAGTTTCCCCAATGTAGTTTCATAGTTTGGGGTCTTAGACTTAAGTCTCTAATACATTTTGAAATCAAAATTTAAAAAACTAGACCCAATTGATTGACTTTTGTATATGGTAAGAGATATGGATCTAGTTTCATTCTTCTGCATATGGATTTCCAGTTTTCCCAGCAGCATTTATTGAAGAGACTGTCCTTTTGCCAATAGATTTTCTTAGCACCTCTGTCGAAAATGAGTTTACAGTAGATGCTTGGATTTGTTTCTGAATCCTCTATTCTGTTCCATTGATCCATGTGTCTGTTTTTATACCAGTACCATGCTGTTTTGGTTACCGTACCTCTGTAGTGTAATTTGAAGTCAGGCAATGTGATTCCTCCAGTTTTGTTCTTTTGCTAGGATAGCTTTGGCCATTCTGTTTCTTTCATAGTTCCATATAAATTTTAGGATTTTTTTTCTATTTCTGTGAAGAATTTCATTGGTATTTTGATAGGTATTATGTTGATTCTGTAGATTGCTTTGGATAGTATGGACATTTTAACAATATGGAGCCTTTCAATACATGAGCATGGAATATCTTTTTATTTTTGTGTCCTCTTCAATTTTTTTCATCAATGTTTCATAATTTTCATCATAGAGATCTTTCACTTCTCTGATTAATTCCTAGGTATTTAATTTTATTTGTAGCTGTTGTAAATGGGATTACTTTCTTGATTTCTTTTTCAGGTTGTTATTACATATAGAATTGCTATTAATTTTTGTATGTTGATTTTGTATCCTACCACTACTAAATTTTTTTATCAGTTCTAATAGTTTTTTTGGTGAAGTCTCTAGGTTTTTCCAAATATAGAATCATGTCATCTGCAAACAAGGATAATTTGACCTCTTTGCCCTTTTTTCTTACTCTTACCTGGTTGCTCTAGCTAGGACTTCCAGTACAATGGTGAAAACAGGCATCTTTGTCATGTTCCAGATCTACAGGAAAAGCTTTTTGTTTTTCCCCATTCAGTATGTTACTAGCTGTGAGTTTGTTGTACATGGCTTTTACTATGTTGAGGTATGTTCCTTCTATATGCAGTATTTTGAGGATTTTTATCATGAAGGGATATTAAGTTTTATAAATGCTTATTCATTAGTAATTGAAATGATCACATGGTATTGTCCTTCACTCTGTTGAGATGATGTATCACATATTCAGCTTTACCAGATCCTGCCAAACAGTTTTCTATAGTGCTTGTACCAATTTACACTGCCACCAGCTGTGTCTGGGAGTTTCAGTTTCTCCAGATCCTTAGCATCTCTTGGCATTGTCAATCTTTTAAATTTTATCTTTTCTGGTAGGCCTATATTAGTATCTCACTGTGATTTTAAGTATTTATATTTCTGAGATTTCAAGTGAGTTTGCAAACCTTTTCATTTGTTGGCAATTTATTAATAGTTATACTTTCCTGTAAAATGCTTGTTCAGGTCCCTTGCTCATTTGTCTTTTGGGCTGTCTGTCTGTTTCCTGTTGACTTATAGAACTTTTCTTTCTTTTTTTTTTTTCTTTTGTTGAGATAGAGTCTCACTCTGTTGCCCAGGCCCGAGGGCAGTGGCATGATCTGGGTTCACTGCAACCTCTGCCTCCCTGTTCAAGCAATTCTCTGCCTCAATCTCTCAAGTAGCTGGATTACGGGAGCCCACCACCACACACAGCTAATTTTTGTATTTTTAGTAGAGATGGGGTTTCACCATCTTGGCCAGGCTGGTCTTGAACTGCCTTTGTAATCCATCCACCTTGGCCTCCCAAAGTGCTGGGATTACAAGCATAAACCACCGCACCCAGCCGATCTTTTTTTTTTCTTCTTAAGAAAAGACTGCACTCCACCCAAGCTGTAGTGCAGTGGTGTAATCACAGCTCACTGCAGAGCTCCTGGGCTCAAGCAGTCCCGCCACTTCAGCTTCCAGAATGGTTAAGACTACAGGCACAGGCCACTATGCCCTGTTAACTTTTTAATATTTTGTAGAGACAGAGTCTTGCTGTGTTGCCCAGGCTAGTCTTGAACTCGTGGGCTCAAAACAATCACCCCCACCATCACCTCCCAAAGCACTGGGATTACAGGTGTGAGCCACTACGTCCTGAGGAACTTTATATATTCTGAATACAACCGCTTTGTTGGCTAAATATTTTGTATATATATATTCCCCTTCTGTGACTTGTCTTTACAGTAACTTAAAAGTTTCTCTTGATAAATAAAAGATGTTGATTTTAATGTAGTCCAATATGTCAGTCTTTCTTTATGGTTAGTGCTTCTTGTGTCCTTTTAAAGAAGTTTTTCCTAACCTCAAGGTAATGAAGTAGGCTTCTGCTATATTCTAGAAGCAACACCCTAAAGCAACAGGATAGGCCCACACCCAAAACTTGGTTTGAATATCGAGACTGATGATGCCACACACAATCAGAGGGTATGAAAAGGTTTATTACTTACATACCTGAGGTCTCCAGGGAGCAGGGCATGCCTCCCAAGCTGCCAAAATGGCTTTAGTGAGCAAAGAAAAAAGACTGACTCATAGTTTTTAATGTTTTCTTAGTAGATATTCTTTATCAGATTTCATCCCTTCCTTGAGACATTTTTGTAATGAAAGAATGTTTAATATTATCAAAATATTTTTCTACATCAATATGATCATAAAATTTTTAGTCCTAATTCTTTTAATGTGAATTGCATTGATTGCCTTTTCAATCTTAAACTTGCCTTGTACTCCTGAAATAAACCCAAGTCAGTCATAGTGTATTACTGTTTTTATATATCACTGGATTTTGTTTGGTAATCTTTTGTTTAGGTCGCTAATATCTATGTTCATAGATGAGATTAGCTTGTACTTTTTCTTTCTCTTACTATAGTTGTCAGGCTTTGGTATCTCATGTCTGGTTGCTAAGCTAGAGGCATTGGCAATCCCAGATCACCATAGTTCAAGCAGAGACTGAGAGGACTCAAAGTAGATTCAATCCCTGTGAGGGTTTGTCTATTTCCAGTTCATACTTACTGCTATGGTACAGCTCTTCAGGGTTGACCAAAAGCCTGTGGTTCTTACCAGAACCCCTCCTTCTTATCAAGCACATTCCAATTTTTGTTCCCTTTAACCTATAAATCTCTCAAATGTTCTGCTTCATTTTTCAGCCTGTTAGCCTTTGTCATTGACAATCACCTTAAGAGGAAGAACAGCCCCAAATGTCAGGCCCACCTCAGTAAGCTTCCCCTCTCACTTGAATCTTGGCCCCACAATTCCTCAGTGCTTTGATAGTTTTACCAAAGGTTTTGGAAATTTTTGATAGTTTTATCAAACTTTTGTTAAGGTTTTACAATGCCTTCAAATATTAGTTTAAAATATTTTGACAACATTTTCTAGTTGTTCTTAGCAGGAGAAATGGTCTGAATCAACTTAATCTATCATTGGATTGAAATCACCCTAAGTGTTTACTTTCAAAATGCTTTTTTAAACTATAGAAATATAGTGCATCTTCATTATTTGTTAGGGAAGGTAAAGTTGTGAGTATATTTTACCATTTTCAGAATTCTGAATGGTAACAAATAATGTAAAAAATAATGCTATCAGTTTGGGGTATTTCTGGTCTTTTTTTTCATGGACACATTTTTACATGGTTATATACTCTTAGTGCTCAAATAATTTCACATGCTGTTTTTTTTCCTTTAATGTTATTCCCATCAGTATTTTACCTACCTACTACTTACTGTAAATACCATTTCTTCTTGAAAAGCTAGTAAATTCCTCCCCCATCCCTTTTTTTCTTTCTCCTAAGAGAATACCTACAGCTACTTCTCACACTCCAGTGAAGCAGCTAGCCTATAAAGTGAAGCTGACTGAGGGATGGAAAATCAAGTAGCCCACTCTGTTGGTCCTCTTGACCATGGCTCACCAAGCTTGGCCAGTGTAGCTGTGGATCCAAGAAGCCAGTATGGAGAAGCAAGAATGGGGAAGCTGATCAGAATTAACAATACTCCAGCTGTGGGGACCTGATATTCAGCCGATTTCAGCACCTTCCTGACCTCTCTGCTCTGAGTCATTGAGGATAGTCTGCCAGCTGGCTTCTCCTTGCTCTAATACCTCCTCTGCTCCTCTGTACTCAGTGCGCCCCTGTGTTCCTTTAGAATCCATCCCAGCAAGGATACCAGCTTCTGCCCAAGCCTTCTAGTTAGGAAATGACATGGTCATTTCTGATTCTGTGCTAAAATATTTCTGTCAAGCTGTAACTAACCCCTGGCTTCCTGCTCAACACCTGTCTGGCTGGTGGAGCAGATGATTAATGAGAATGTCATGGACCTGAATTTTTTTTTTTTTAATCTTGCCAAGTCATGACAAATATCTCCACCTCCATCTACTTGGAATGTTTCTGTATTAAAGATTACCTGATTTTGGCAGGACCCGTTTTTTTTTTTTTTTTTTTTCCCTTTTTTTTTTTTTTTTTTTTTTTTTTTTCATATCCGGTAATGGGTATAAGCAAGGACCCGTTCTTTAGAGCAGCAGCACCCAACCTTTTTTATGCCCTGATACACTTCACAAATGATGGTCGAGTGTCCGGTGTTACCCAGTGCACAATTTCTAGCATATGTGCTGTAACTCTACCCCTTTCTCTCACACAGCAAAGCACTGCAGAATGGAAGTAAAAGTAGTATATTAAAAATTTAAGTTGTCTTTATTCTTACATGCGATAAAACATTAAAATGTTTTGGCACAATATTTTGTGACAAATCAACAAGGTTGAAAACCACCGCTCTGGAGAAAAGTGATTCTCCACCTCATCAGAAAGCAATTACTAGGTACCTTCTGGGTGTGTAGCACTGAGCCAGGTTGCAACCTACTTTGTGATTGACCATTAGCAAGCTAATTTTGTTATAGTTTTTACCCCAAATCTGAACTTACAGCTCCATGATTTTGTGCATTACATCTTTCTCACTCTTACAAATAGGCAGTTTATTGGTTTTTCAAAATTCCAAGCCTATTTATTCTCCAGTGAAGCCATTGATATCCAATTGAGCTTTGTTCCCCACTGACTACCACCCACGGTCCATCATTATCTTCAGCCCCTAATCTTGAGTACTTTTGCCAGTTTGGAATTACAATTGCTTGGGAGAAATAGGGTAGTATGGTTTGAATGTGCCTCCCAAAATTCGTTATGTTGGAAACCTGATTTCCAGTGCAAAGATATTAAGAGATGAGGCCTAATAAGAGGTGATTGGATCATGAGCAGAGCCCTCATGAAAGGATTAATGTCATTATCAAAGGAGCAGGTTAGTTATCATGAGAGTAAGTTGTTATAAAGTGATTTCAGCCCCCAGTGCCTTACTCTGTCTCATGCACTCACTTCCGACTTCTGACTTCCACCATGGGACAACTCACCAGATGCCAGCGTCATGTGCTTGGGCTTCCTAGCCTCCGGAACTGTGAACTGAATAAATCTCTGTTCACTATAAATTAGCCAGTCTCAAGTATTCTGTTATAGCAGCAAAAAAAAAAAGACTAAGACATAGGGAAAAGGTGAGGAAGGGACCAACCATTTCCAAAAGGAGAAAATGGTACTGGTTATTAGACACCTATAAAGGACCCATATGGTAATTAAATTTTTTGCACAAAGTCAAGGAGGGCTGAAAATATAATAGTGACACTCCTAGGATATTGGTGGCATGCTCCCTGAAATTACAATGATGGCTAATATCACGAATCCTTCCCAAAATCCCAGGTAGTTAAAATGATTATTGGTCCTCATATTTTCAAGAGACAGGTGTAAGTGAATTAGAAATAGTTAAATTGCCTAATAGTCTTTTCTGCTGGAAAGGACCTCTCCTACTATTTGGAGAATTCTGTTTCAGAGAATATGAGACTATCTCATATTCACTTCTCCTATTTCCTGGAGAAGTGAATATAAACTTTAGGGTTTACTATGGTTGTAAATAATCCTCTGAAATGGAAGAAGACATTTTAGAGGAGTTAACCCTTTCTGTGT
>NW_016107464.1:1115488-1127939 GCF_001604975.1 Cebus imitator | reverse complement strand
GCTCACTGCATTTCCAAATAAGTTTTCACTGCCCACAGACCAGGTGATTCCCGGGCTGAAAAGCACCACAAGTTTTCAGCATGGCTGGTGCCGTGGGTTGACAGACAGAAACTCACATAAATCTGGGCGGCCATTTCAACTGGCACCTGGAATGCCTGGGAGACAGAACCACCCATTCAACTGAAAGGGAGGGGGCTGAGACAGGGAGCCAGGTGATCTGGCTTGGTGGGTACCACTCCCACAAAACAAGCAATCTGAAATGCTCTGGATTGAGAGTTTTGCAGCAAGCACTGCTGCACCAGCGATGGTCCAGCTCAGTGGGGGCAAAGGCATCTGCCACTACTGAGGCAGTCTGCCAATACCAAGGCAGTTCACAGAGCAGCTGTGCAGAGCCTGCGGCAGCTCAGCAACACCTCTGCTGGCAGACTGACTAGACTACTCCGTGCAGGGCAGGGCATCTCTGAAAAAAGGCAGCAGAACATCAGAAACTTATAAATAAAGCTGACCTTCCTAGGTTAGAGCACCTGAGAAAAGAGGCAGTTATGAGTTCCGCTGCAGCAAACTTACAGGTACCTGCCCAGCAGCTCTGCATGGAACAGTGGAGCTCCCAGTACAGCACTTGAGCTCCTATAAGGGACAGACTGTCTCCTCAAGCAGCTTCCTGACCCCCATATATCCAAAGAGACACCTCGTAAAGGAGAGCTCAGGCCAACATCTGGCGGGTACCCTTCTGGGACAAAAATAACAGAAGAAAAAACCGGCAGCAACCCTTGCTGTTCTGTAGCCCCCACGGGTTATTTCCAGGCAAGCAGGATCTGGAGTGGACCTCCAGCAGTCCTGCAGCAGAGGGGCCTGACTGTTAGAAGAAAAATTAAGAAACAGAAAGAAATAGCTTTGACATCAACAAAAAGGACACCCACTCAGAGACCCCATCTGAAAGTCACCAACTACAAAGACCACAGGTAGCTAAAGCCACTGAGATGGGAAGAAACCAGCACAAAAAGGATGAAAACACCAAAAACCCAAACAGCTCTCCTCCTCCAAGGGATCACAACTCCTCACAAGCTAGGGATCAAAGATGGATGGAGAATGAATCTGATGAATTGACAGAAACAGGCTTCAGAAGGTGGGTAATAATAAACTTCTCAGAGCTAAAAGAACATGTACTAACCCAATGCAAAGAAACTAAGAACCTAGAGAAAAGGTTAGATGAGATGCTAACTAGAACAAACAGCTAAGAGAAGAATATAAACAGCTTGATGGAGCTGCAAAACACAGCACGAGAACTTCACAAAGCATATACAAGTTTCAATCGCCGAATTCACCAAGCAGAAGAAAGGATATCAGAGATTGAAGATCAACTCAATGAAGTAAAATGAGAAAGGAAGAATAGAGAAAAAAGAGTGAAAAGAAATGAACAAAGCTTCCAAGAAATATGGGATTGTGTGAAAAAACCTAATCTACGTTTGATAGGTGTACCTGAATGTGACAGAGAGAATGAATCCAAGCTGGGAAACACTCTTCAGGATATTATCCAGGAGAACTTCCCCAACCTAGCAAGGCAGGCCATCATACAAGTCCAGGAAATACAGAGAACACCACAAAGATATTCCTCAAGAGGAGCAACCCCAAGGGACATAATCTTCAGATTACCCAGGGTTGAAATGAAGGAAAAAATGCTAAGGGCAGCCAGAGAGAAAGGTCAGGTTACCCACAAAGGGAAGCCCAAGAGACTCACAGCGGATCTCTCCACAGAAACCCTACAAGCCAGAAGTGAGTGGGGGCCAATATTCAACATCCTTAAAGAACTTTCAACCTAGAATTTCATATCCAGCCAAACTAAGCTTCATAAGTGAAGGAGAAATAAAATCCTTTATGGACAAGCAATTGCTGAGCGATTTCATCACCACCAGGCCTGTCTTACAAGAGCTCCTGAAAGAAGCACTAAACAAGGAAAAGAACAACCAGTACCAGCCACTCCAAAAATGAACCAAATGGTAAAGACCATTGACATAATGAAGAAAATGCATCAACTAACAGGCAAAACATCCAGCTAGCATCCAAATGGCAGGATCAAATTCACACATAACAATATTAACCTTAAATGTAAATGGGCTAAATGCCCCAATCAAAAAAAAACAGACTGACAAATTGGATAAAAAGTCAAGACCCATTGGTGTGCTGTATTCAGGAAACCCATCTCATGTGCAATGACACACATAGGCTAAAAATAAAGGGATGGAGGAAAATTTATCAAGCAAATGGAAAGCAAAAAAACCAAAAACCAAAAAACAAACAAACAAACAAAAAAACAAAAAACAGGAGTTGCAATCCTAGTCTCTGATAAAATGAATTTTAAACCAACAAAGATCAAAAGAGACAAAGAAGGGCATTACATAATGGTAAAAGGATCAATGCATCAGGAAGAGCTAATGATCCTAAATATATATGCACCCAATTCAGGAGCACCCAGATACATAAAGCAAGCTCTTAATGACCTACAAAGAGACTTAGGCTCCCATACAATAATAGTGGGAGATTTTAACACTCCACTGTCAATATTAGACAGATCAACAAGACAGAAAGTTAACAAGGATATCCAGGACTTGAACTCAGATCTGGACCAAGCAGACCTAAAAGACAGCTACAGAAATCTCTCCACCCCAAATCCACAGAATACACATTCTTCTCAGCACCACACTGCACCTACTCTAAAATTGACCACATAATTGGAAGGAAATAATTCCTCAGTAAATGCAAAAGAACAGAAATTATAACAAACAGTCTCTCAGACCGCAGGGCAATCAAATTAGAACTCAGAATTAAGAAATTAACTCAGAACCACACAACTTCATGGAAACTGAACAACCTGCTCCTGAATGTTGACTGGATAAACAATGAAATGAAGGCAGAAATAAAGATGTTCTTTGAAACCAACAAGAACAAAGACACAACATACCAGAATCTCTGGGACCCATTTAAAGCTGTGTCTAGAGGGAAATTTATAGCAATAAATCCCCACCAGAGAAACGAGGAAAGATCTAAAATCGACATCCTATCATCAAAATTGAAAGAGCTAGTGGAGCAAGATAAAAAAAAAACCTCAAAAGCTAGCAGAAGACAGGAAATAACTAAGATCAGGGCAGAACTGAAAGAGATAGAGACACAAAAAACCCTTCAAAAAAATCAATCAATCCAGGAGCTGATTTTTTGAAAAGATCAACAAAATAGACAGACTGCTAGCCAGATTAATAAAAAAGAAAAGGGAGAATAATCAAATAGATGCAACAAAAAATGAAAAAGGGGATATCACCACTGATTACACAGAAATACAAACTACCATCAGAGATTACTACAAACAACCCTATGCACATAAACCAGAAAACCTGGAAGAAATGGATTAATTCCTGGACACTTGCACCCTCCCAAGCCTAAACCAGGAAGAAGTTGAAACCATGAACAGACCAATAACAACGGCTGAAGTTGAGGCAGCAATTAATAGCCTATCAACCAAAAAAACCTCCAGATGGGTTCACAGATGAATTCTACCAGACTTACAAAGAGGAGCTGGCACCATTCCTTCTAAAACTATTCCAAGCAATACAAAAAGAGGGAATCCTTCCCAAATCACTTTATGAGACCAACAGCATCCTGATACCAAAACACGGCAGAGACTCAACAAAAAAAGAAAACTTCAGGCCAATATCCACGATGAACATAGATGCAAAAATCATCAATAAAATACAGGCAAACCAACTGCAACAACACATCAAAAAGCTTATCCATCACGATCAAGTAGGCTTCATCCCGGGGATGCAAGGCTGGTTCAACATATGCAAGTCTATAAACGTAATCCACCACATAAACAGAACTAAAGACAAAAACCACATGATTATCTCAGATGCAGAGAAGGCCTTCAACAAAATTCAACAGCCCTTTATGCTAAAAACTCTCAATAAACTAGGTATTGAAAGAACATATCTCAAAATAACAAAAGCTATTTATGACAAACCTACAGCCAATATCATACTGAATGGGCAAAAACTAGAAGCATTCCCTTTGCAATCTGGTACTAGACAAGGATGCCCTCCTTCACCCCTCCTATTCAATATAGTATTGGAAGTTCTAGCCAGAGCAATTAGGCAAGAAAAAAAAAATAAAGTGTATTCAATTAGGAAAGGAGGAAGTCAAATTGTCTCTATTTGCAGACGACATGATTGCATATTTAGGAGACCCTATCATCTCAGTCCAAAATCTCCTTAAACTGATAAACAACTTCAGCAAAGTCTTAGGATATAAAATCAATGTGCAAAAATCACAAGCATTCCTATACACCAATAACAGACTAACAGAGAGCCAAATCATCAGCGAACTCCCATTCACACTTGCTACAAAGAGAATAAAACACCTAGGAATACAACTGACAAAGGATGTAAAGGACCTATTCAAGGAGAACTACAAACCACTTCTCAAGGAAATAAGAGAGGACACAAACAGATGGAGAAACATTCCATGCTCATGGTTAGGAAGAATCGATATTGTGAAAATGGCCATACTATCCCCATTTAGATTCAACACTATCCCCATCAAGCTACCAATGACCTTCTTCACAGAACTAGAAAAATCCACCTTAAACTTCATATGGAACCAAAAGAGAGCCCGCATAGCCAAGATAATCCTAAGCAAAAAGAACAAAGCCAGAGGCATCACAATACCTGACTTCAAACTATACTACAAGGCTACAGTAATCAAAACAGCATGGTACTGGTACCAAAACAGAGATATAGACCAATGGAACAGAATAGAGGCCCTGGAGGCAGTGCCACACATCTACAACCATCTGATCTTTAACAAACCTGACAAAAACAAGCAATGGGGAAAGGATCCCCTGTTTAATAAATGGTGTTGGGAAAACTGGCTAGCAGTGTGCAGAAAGCAGAAACTAGACCCTTTCCTGACACCTTACACTAAAATTAACTCCAGATTGATTAAAGACTTAAACATAAGACCTAATACCATAAAAACCCTAGAAGAAAACCTAGGCGAAACCATTCAGGACATAGGCATAAGCAAGGACTTCATGACTAAAACACCAAAAGCATTGGCAACAAAAGCCAAAATAGACAAATGGACCTAATTAAACTCCAGAGCTTCTGTACAGCAAAAGAAACAATCATTAGAGTGAACCAGCAACCAACAGAATGGGGAAAAAAATTTTGCAATCTATCCATCTGACAAAGGGCTAATATCCATAATCTACAAAGAACTAAAACAGATTTACAAGAAAAAAAACAAACCCATCCAAAAGTGGGAGAAGGATGTGAACAGACACTTTTTAAAGGAAGACATATATGAGGCCAACAAACATATGAAAAAATGTTCATCATCTCTGATTATTAGAGAAATGCAAATCAAAACCACATTGAGATACCACCTCACATCAGTTAGAATGATGATCATTAAAAAATCTGGAGACAACAGATGCTGGAGAGGATGTGGAGAAATAGGAACACTTTTACACTGTTGGTGGGAATGTAAACTAGTTCAACCATTGTGGAAGACAGTGTGGCACTTCCTCAAGGACCTAGAAATAGAAATTCATTTGACCCAGCAATCCCATTACTGGGTATATACCCTAAGGATTATAAATCATTCTACTATAAAGACACATGCACACATATGTTCATAGTGGCACTGTTTACAATAGCAAAGACCTGGAACCAACCCAAATGCCCACCGATGATAGACTGAACAAGGAAAATGTGGAACATATACACCATGGAATACTATACAGCCATAAAAATGATGAATTCGTGTCCTTTGTAGGGACATGGATGAATCTAGAAACCATCATTCTCAGCAAACTGACACAAGAACAGAAAATCAAACACTGCATGTTCTCACTCGTAGGCGGGTGTTGAATGGTGAGAACACAGGGACACAGAGAAGGGAGCATCACACACTGGGGTCTGTTGGGGGAGCCAAGGGAGGGACAGCGGGCAGGTGGGGAGGTTGGGGAGGGATAACATGGGGAGAAATGTCAGATGTAGGTGACAGGGGGATGGAGGCAGCAAACCACATTGCCATGTGTGTACCTATGCAACAATCCTGCATGATCTGCACATGCACCCCAGAACCTAAAGTACAATAAAAATTTTTTAAAAATTAATAAATAAAAGTAAATTTAAAAAAAGAGTAGGCATATCACATTTGGTGATGTAGCTGGCAGTTGTTTTTTCTCTGTGATGGTGTGACAACCGGAAGTTAGGTGAGGCACAATTCTTTGTTGGGGGGCTTTCAGCAATGGTACTATAGTAGTACCCAGAGGTATCTACTCTGAGGAAATGCTGAGAGTGAGCAAGGAGAGAGCTGCTCCAAGACTGGGCCATGGTAAGAGTCCAAGATCACTGGTTCCCTCCCCATACTATCCCACAGCCCACTCTCACTCCTAGGTCTGCTCCTCTGAGCTTGAGTTTGTGAGGGGAGTTCTTTGGGAGACTTTCATCTACTTATTTTCCAAGTGAGTTTTTCTTCTACATTCCTGAAATTAAAAGCTGATTAATATTCCCTTCAGTCTGGGCATATTTGCACTGTAACTTGCTGAAATTTCACAAAATATAAATGTCCTTCCAATACAAATACAAATTTTCTATTTTTATATTCTCTTGGGCATTTCAATTATGATTTTGAAGAGAAATTAAATGGAAAAGGAATCTCCAAAGGTTCAGTGCTCACTGGCAGATCTTTTATACCATGACTTCCATTCTCTCAGTACTTTCAAGAGTTTTCTTGACAAGTACATTGATATGGAACACACTGAGAACTTGCATATCTTGAGAGCACTTTCTGTTCTCTCCCCTCCCCCCATTTAAAACTTGTAAGATGAAATACTTATGCTACACTGTTAGGCTAGTTCCAGCTGCCTAGAAAACAGAGCCCAGGCAAAGCTTAAGTACAAATTCTTCATAGAGACAGTCAATGAAAAGGGACACGAGACAGGAAAGGATGGAAAGCAAATAGAAAGTGGTGCATTACAGAGCCAGCCCAGCTATCACTTGGCCATGCAGAACATCACTGCACAGGCAATAGAGAAATACTGCCAGGCCGGGCATGGTGGCTCATCTCTGTAATCCCAACCCTTTGGAGGCCAAGGTCAGCAGATCACCTAAGGTCGGGAGTTTGAGACCAGCCTGACCAACATGGAGAAACCCCCATCTCTACTAAAAATACAAAATCAGGCGGGTGTGGTGGCGCATGCCTGTCATCCCAGCTACTCAGGAGGCTGAGGCAGGAGAATCGCTTGAACCCGGGAAGCAGAGGTTACAGTGAGCCGGTATCTCGCCGTTGCACTTCAGCCTTGATAACAAGAACAAAACTCTGTCTCAAAAAACGGAAGGGAAGGGAAAGGAAAGGGAGGGGAGGGGAGGGGAAGGGAGGGAAAGAGAGAGAGGAGAGAGAAAGAGAAAGAGAGAGAGATGCGCGTAACAATCTGTTAGAGGTGGAAAATAGAAAATTCATCTACCTAATAGCCAGCCTTTAAGATAGCCCTTAATGATCCCCGTATATATATTTATACTTATATAAATATATATTTATGTGTTTTTCTAAACTTTTTTACAAAAATTAGAGGACACAGGCTGGGTGCAGTGGCTTCACGCCTGTAATCCCAGAACTTTGGGAGGGCAAGGCAGGTGTATTACCTGAGGTCAGGAGTTTGAGATCAGCCTGGCCAACATGGTGAAACCCCATCTCTACTAATAGTACAAAAATTAGCCAGGCATGATGGCACATGCCTGTGATCCCAGCTACTCGGGAGGCTGAGGCAGGAGAATTGCTTGAACCTGGGAGGCAGAGATTGCAGTGAGCTGAGATCACTCCATTGCACTCCAGCCTGGGCGACAAGAGTGAAACTCCATCACACACACACAAAAAAAGATAGAGGACACCATATACACTTGTTTCACTTACATACAAGACCATATGTATCTACCTCATCCTTTTTAATGGTAGCATAATATTCCATTGCATGGATATATCATAATTTATTTAACCAGCCTCATGTTTAAGTTGTTTCCACTGCTTCACTATTCTAAATAATGATGCAGTGAATACCCTTTTATATGTCTTTGTGCAAATGTGTGAATTTATCTGTTAGATAAATTCCCAGAAGGAAAACTGCTGGATCAAAGGCTATGTGCATTTCACATAGTACCCCTAAATGGCACTCCAAAAGTTTGTTCTAGTTTATGTTCCAACCAGCATCATATAACAGTGTCTCTTTCCCATACCTTTCCTAACACATTGTATAATCAAACATTTTTGTCTATCTGAAATGAACATGAAATCATATTTTAACTTGAACTTTCTTACTATGAATAAAGATCAGTTTCAAGATGAATAAAGAGGCTTCTTACTCCTTCTCTAGAAAATCACCTCAAAACAACAAGAAAAATAGAAAACTGCACTTTGAATGAAACTAGGAAACAGCTATAACCCAGAATCATAGTACATAAAAATGATAAATAGGTAGAGGGAATAGAAGTGTTCTGGCTCAGAAACTGTACTTAAACTCAGGAGGTTCCAGGGTTCGTTTAGAGATTAGTGTCACTGGACATCCTAACACTGTCCATTCTCCATCATCCTCAGATACTCATGTTTTAGCCTCTGAGCCTATCACCTCAGGACCACAAATGGCTGCTCTAGGTATAAGCATGACATCCATACTTCTCATTCAAGGGCAGGAAGCAAGGGAGCATAAGCTGGGGAGCTGTAAGCAAGTTCTCCTATGTCCCGTCTCTTATATCAGAAAGGAACTCCTTCTCAGAAGTCCTCCCAGAAAATTTCCCCATATATTCTTAGTCAGAACTGGGTCCCATGTCCATCCTTAGATGCAAAGAAGTCTAAAAATTGGGAATCTGACAAAGAGGACCAATTGCTTTGACATATATTGTTGATTAATAAATCACCCCCAAATGAGTGGCTTAAAAAACAATTAAAATACAATTATTTCTTATTGTTTGGAGGACTGACTAGGATCAGCTAGGCAGTCTTGTTTGGGATCTGGCCACAGTGGTAGTCAGATAATGCTGATGCTGGATCATCTGAAGACTCACTCATTCACATATCTGTTGCCTGGGTTGAGAAGATAAACAGCTGAGGCTGTAACAACTGGGGTTCCTTGAACATCTCACTCTATTTCTATGTAGTCTCTCTGCATAATCTTCTGGACTTCCTGTATTGCTACTCAGGGATTCAAGGGCACATGTCCTGAGAAAAAAAAAGCTAGACAAAAGTTATATTGCCTTTTATGACACAACTCTTACACTATCTTCTAATTGTTAAATGAGTCACATAGATCTGTTCAGTGTGAAGAGGAGAGGAAACAGACACCATCTCTTGATGATGAAGTGGTAAGTTACAGTAAAAGCATGTCAAACTATAAATATTGTGGCCATTTTTGGAAAATATAATATGGCTCAACTGGCTTTTAGCAATCACAATTCATCCTGAGGAATTGGGCATTGCAGTGTATTCAGGGTTCTGCAGTTCTAACTAAAAATTAGGGTTCATCACACATTGTTGGTGAAAATGTAAAATGGTGCAGCTACTATGGAAAACAGTTTGGTGGGTCCACAAAAAGTTAAACATAGTATTACCACATGACCAAGCAATTCTACTCCTATGTATATATCCGAGAAACTTGAAAGCAGAAACAAAACCTTGTACACAAATGTTCACAGCAGCATTATTCATAGTAGCCAAAAGCTGGAAATAACCCAAATATCCATCAAATGATGAATGGATAAACAAAATGTGGCAAGTCCATATAATTGATTATTCTTCAGCCATAAAAAGAAATAAAGTACTAATAGGTTCTACAACATGAATGAGCCTTAAAAACATTGTGCTAAGTGAAAGAAGTCAGGTGCAAAAGGTTACATATTCTATGATTCCATTTATTTGAAATATTCAGTATAGGAAATTCCATAGAGACAGAAAGCAGATTCATGGTTGCCAGGGACTAGGGGAAGGTTAGAATAGTAGTTGACTGCCTGATACGTACAGGGTTTCTCTTTGAGAGTGACGAAAATGTTCTAGGATTAGTGGTGATGATTGAACAATGTTGTGAATGTACTAAAACCTACTGAATTATACACTTTAAAATAGTTAAATGGTGAATTTACGACGTGTAAATTTTACCTTAATTTTTAAAATATGGGTCCAGTTAGCTAGGAAGAAGTGGGAGAATCCACGATTAGCAGCCAACTTCCTGTTTCATGAAGAAGAGAAACTCTAGCGGCCTAAAAAAATAAAAGTATTTATTTCTCTCTCATTTTTGAAATATATCATTGCGTGGTATAGAATTCCAGGCTGACACTTTTTTCTTTCAGTGCTTTAAAGATGCCACTCCACTGTCTTCTAGCTTACACAGATTTGACCAGAAGTCTACTGTAATTCTTATCTTTGTTACTCTTTATGTAATGTTTCTTTTTTTCTCAAGCTGCCCTTAGCATCTTTGTCTTCATTTCTCAGCAATTCAAATAATATATGTCTAGGTCTGTCTTTAAATGTTTACCCCGGTCAGTATTCTCTGAGCTTCTTGGATTTTTAGCTTGGTATCTATCATTAATTTAAAAAATTTTAGCCAGGCATGGTGGCTTATGCCTGTAATCCCAACACTTTGGGAGGCCAAGGTGGAAGGATCACTTGAGCCCAGGAATTCAAGAATAGCCTGGGCAATATAGGGAGACCCCTATATCTACAAAAAATAAAAAATTAACCAGGTGAGATGGTGCATGCCTATAATCATAGCTACTCAGGATGCTGAGGTGGGAGGGTCTCTTGAGGCTGAGAGGTCAAGGCTGCAGTGAGCCATCGTTGTGCTACTGCACTCCGGTCTGGGTGACAGTGAGACCCTGTCTCAAAAAAAGTTGTTTTTCTTTTTTTTTTCTTTTTTTAAATCCATGTCCATTATTTCTTCAAATATTTCTTCTGTTCCATTGTCTTTCTATTCTCCTGGGATGTCAACTACAAATATGTGTGATTGTTTACTATTGTGCCACAGCTCTTGGATGCTCTGTTCTGGCATTGTTTTGCTTTTTTCACTTTTTTCTTTCCATTTCATGTTGGATAATTTCTATGCAACTATCTTCAGGTTCACTTATTTTTCCTCCACTGTGAAGGAAAAAAAACAACTACTGGTGAGCCTGACAAAAGCAACCTTTATCTGTGAACTGTGTTTCCTATTTCCAGAATTGCCATTTTATTCTTTCTTAGAGTTGCCATCTCTCTGAAAAAATTACCCATCTGATCAGGAAGGCTGTCTACCATTTCCACTAGGTCCTTTAACATACTAAACGTAGTTCCTTTAGTTTCTCTGTCTGATAATTTCAATATATGTATCATATCTAAGTCTGGTTATGTTCATTGCTTTGTCTCTTTATAGTGTGGTGATTTTCTCTTGCTTCCTCATATGCCTTGTAAGAATATTTTGTTGAAAGATTGAGATCTATGGTAAGGGAGCAAAGACTGAGTTAAATCATTTTTATGCTTGAAAATGATCATCCCTTTCCTTCTGCTAGGACTTTAGTATGGGAGATTGATTCAGTCTAGTCAGAAGCTCAGCTGTGTTTAGGTTTTGTTCTTGCTATGTTACTGTCAGTGCATAACAGACTCCAGGCTTCTCTAATATTAGTTTGTGTTTATTGTTGAGGCTGGCTTGCCAGGGGTTTGCTTAATGTCTTCCTCCATGCTCCTGATGCTATTTCAGTAGTAGACTGCAGTCATTACTTGCTGCTTATTAGCCTGGTTGGTCGGGGTGGTGAGATTCTCTGTTTTACTGATTCAGCTTCAGTTTTAGACAGGCACTGTGCCCCTGAATCTCAAGGAAGGGCCTTCTCCCTGATCCTATGCCACCCCCAGCTGAAATACTTCTAATGGTCTAGGGCCTATAAAGGTAGAGAATTTTTTCTTTTCCCTTTTTCCAGCTGCAATGGGTCTTCACCTATACGTGATTTACAGCCTAATGATGGGACTTACTGCCCTTCATCCAGCAGCTTAAGGCCTTTGTTTCCACAGAAAAGAGAAGGGAGAAGAATCTGGGAAGGACTTGGTGCTTTTCCCTTCAGCAGCTGCTCTTCCTTTTCCCCAGGCTTGTACCACAAGGGATGTTTTTTTCAGAACTCTCACACTTCCCCCAGTCTTTCTTGTGATTACACAGTAAGGTTCATGGAAAGGACCCTGCAAGTGTGTGTGAATTCTCCCATACTTGTAAGTTCAGGGTTTCTGTATTCTCACACTGGGCTACAGTTGGCCTTTGGCAATTCATTAAAACTTTCATATGGAACCAAAAGAGAGCCCGCATAGCCAAGTCAATTCTAAGCAAAAAGAACAAAGCGGGGGGCATCACACTACCAGACTTCAAACTATACTACAAGGCTACAGTAATCAA
>NW_016107464.1:1100706-1113318 GCF_001604975.1 Cebus imitator | reverse complement strand
AAAAAAAAAAAAAAAAAAAAAAAAAAAAAAAATAGAAGCCATAAAATAAAAGGCTAATAAATTCAACTACATAAAATGCAAAAATTTATGTGTGGCAAAAACTCATCATAAATATCAAATGACAAACTGAGAAAAAATATTTCTGATGTACATATACAGAATTAATTTCTTAATATTAAAAAACACTTATAAATCAACAAATGATTTTTTTGCCCAATAATCTGTGAGCTAAGGATAGGAAGAGACATACCAGAGAAAAGAAACAAAAAGGTGATTATCATACCTTCAAACAAATTTATAAATATATAAAATACAATTTTTCACTTCTCATATCAACAAAGATAAAAAATTTGATAATATTGCGTCAACAAGCATAGGAAGCAAGGCCTCTTACAGCGTTTTGGTGACAGTGCAAATTCATATAATTGGTAGGCAATTATGCAATATCAACATTTAAAATACACACACCCTTTTGACCCATTAATTCAACTCTTAGGAATTTCTCCTAGTTATATGCTCATACCAGTGTACAAGAACTTACATGCATGAGGTTCATGTCAGTGTTATTTGGTAAAACAAAAAAACTTTAAAGAACTATCCATGGATATAAGATTGAAAATACGTCATGTCATAGTTTTGCTAAAGAAGACTGTACAAGCATTAAAGAAAATTATATGCAGGAGAGATTCATAATAATTATTAAGTAAAATAAGAAAAGGGAAAACAGTATCAAGCATGTTTCCATTTATGAAGAAAATATATCAATTTATTTATGCTTCCAATGCTAAATTAATTCTGAAAGATACATGAGTATTGGAAATTGGTCTGGGGCCAAAGATTTCTTGAGCAATACCCCACAAGTACAGACAGCCAAAGCAAAAGTGGACAAATGGGATCACATCAAGTTAAAAAGCTTCTGCACAGCCATGGAAACAATCAACAAAGTGAAGAGACAACCCCAGAATGGGAAAAAATACATTTGCAAACTATTCATCTGGCAAGGAATTAATAACGAGAACATATAAGGAGCTCAAACAACTCATTAGGCAAAAAAAAATCTAATAATCCTATTGAAAAATGGGCAAAAGATCTGAATAGACACTTCTCAAAAGATGACATACAAATTGCAAACAGGTGCTCAAAGTCAGTGATCAGAGAAATGCAAATCAAAACTATTCTAAGATATCACCGCACTCCAGCTAAAATGATTTTTATTCGAAAGACAGGCAATAATGAATCCTGGCAAGGATGTGGAGAAAAGAGAACCCTTGTACACTGTCGGTGGGAGTGTAAATTAATAGAGCTACTATGGAGAACAGTATGGAGGTTCCCAAAAGAACTAAAAATAGGCTCACACCTGTAATCCCAACATTTTAGGAAGTTGAGGCGGGAGGATGACCTGACCCTAGGAGTTCAACACCAACCTGGGCAACAAAGTGGGACCTCATCTCTACAAAAATAAATAAGTAAATAAATAAAAATGTAAAAATTAGCTGAGTGTGGTGGTGCATGTCTGTGGTCCCAACTACCTGGGAAGCTGAGGCAGGAAGATCACTTGAGTCCAGGAGGCTGAGACTTGCAGTGAGCTATGATCACACTACTGCACTCCAGCCTGGGTAATAAAGCAAAAACCTGTCTCAAAAAAAATCGCTAAAAATATAACTACTATATGATCCAGCAATACCACTGCTAGGCATATAACTGAAAGAAAGGAAATCGAAAGTATATTGAAGTATATTGAAGAGATGTCTGCACTCCCATGTTTACACAATAGCCAAGATCTGGAGGCAAACTAAATGTCCATCAACAGATGAACGTATAAAGAAAATGTGGTAAATATACACAATGGAGTGCTATTCAGCCATAAAAAAGAATGAAATCCTGTCATTTCCAACAACATGGATGGAACTGAAGAACATTACATTAAATGAAATAAGCCAGGCATAGCAAAATAATTTTGCATGTTCTCACTCATTTGTGAGAGCTAAAAATTAAAACAATTAAACTCACAGAGATAGAGAATAGAATGATGGTTACCAGAGGCTGAGAAGGGTGGAGGTGGGGGGGTTGGGTGGGAGAAGAGTAGATGGTTAATGTATACAAAATATAGTTACATGCTGGGCACGGTGGCTCACACCTGTAATCCCAGCACTTTGGGAGGCTGAGGTGGGCAGATCACTAGGTCAGGAGTTCAAGAGCAGCCTGACCAACTTGGTGAAACCCCCTCTCTATTAAAAATACAAAAATTAGCCGGGCATGGTGCCACACACCTGTAATCCCAGCTACTCAGGAGGCTGAGACAGGAGAATTGCTTGAACCTGGAAGGCGGAGGCTGCAGTGAGCCAAGACTGCACCATTGCACTCCAGCCTGGGTGACAGAGCAAGACTCTGTCTTAAAAAAAAAAAAAAAAAAAAAAAAAAAAAAAAAAATATATATATATAGTGAGATAGAATAAATAAGACCTAGTATCTAATAGCACAACAGGCTGGTTACAGTCAACAATAATGTATTGTACATTTTCAAATAACTAGAAGTATAACAAATGTTTGTAACACAAAGAAATGATAAATGCTTGAGGTGAGGGATACCCCATTTACCCTGATGTGATCATTATGCATCGTATGCCTGTATCAAAATATCTCATATACCCCATAAATATATACACCTACTATGTAACCATACAAAATAAAAATAAAATAAAACATTTTTTAAAAAGAGAAATAGATGAGTAAGAAAAACAGGAGGAGACAAGGGTGCCAAAGACACAGCAATATACCTCTTCTGCCTTTTAAATTTGGTGCCATGTATGTTTACTTTTTAAAAATATAGTCTTAGGGATTGAAATAAAATAGATACAAAGGCCCTCCCTCCATCAAGAGGTCTCTATCCCTAATACTCCAATCTTTCCAACAATTGCTCTCCAGTCTACTCTTCTGCACTTCTGCTAGAGATAGATTGCATTTCTTATCGCCAAATGAATTCCATGGCCCATTCCCTAGTTTCTGCATGAGCTGGTAAGTTTTTCTCCCACCAGGAACAGTCCTTTTGCCCATGGCCTGCGCTTTTAAACTTAGCTTCAACTACCCAGGATCCCTCTCTGACAACCACGATCCTCACTATGATTTCTCTTTTCTGAAATAGAATGTTTGTGGCCAGAGCCTTGCAAATGAGTACGTAAGTCTATTTGTACTGATTGTTGGCTCTTGCTTTGTATGAATTAGTCTTGTCTTTGAAACTACATTGTTAAGCATCTTGAGAGCAGAAAGCCAATGTGGCTCAAATGTCTTTGTACCCTCAACACTCCCCAGCTTAGGGTCAAGCACATATTGGGTGCTTACCACATCTGCTGGGTGGACTGGATACTGAGGAAGGACCAAATAGCCTCTTCAGAGATTTTGAGCCCAAGGGTTTCTTGGCTTGAGACCACCATTACCAGAGCAAGACTCTCCCAAGGAAATTCAGAAATACTGAGGTATTGGAGGCATATCACAGTATCTACAGAAGCTAAGCAGGTAAATCAATCGTCTGGCTATAGAAGTAATAGGTCCTGAAGCTGAATTGGAAAACACATGCCATTCCCTGCCTAAAAATTTACAAAATCCAGATTTGAGAAAATAACTAACAAACAAACAAAATCTCCTCAGGCAAACAGCATACATCCAACCACGAACAGCAACTAGTCACTTGTGACCCACAGTCAGAAGTGGCCGCTAACCCATCTCTGCAGGCCTTCATCTCCCTGACCATTAATGTGCCTCCATAGAAGGCAGCATTTACAATCTCTCCCTACCCATCTGCAAGACTGGATTGATACAGCCATCTTGGCCTTTCCCTACTACCCTACCACATCAGCCATGGCCCCCTTCCTGCACCTCTGTTACCAGTCAACCATTGCCTGAAACATCAAAGCTCTTCATTTCCAAGCCATAACCAGACTCCACCCTCCTTAAATTCATGTGTGCTTCTCAGGCATATTTCCAAAACCAGTGGGAGAGTTGGTGGAGGTTCCTCTGGCCTAACCACTCCTTCTCATAAGGTGCCCTGGGTGCCAAAGCACTCAGTTTTCTGAGGACGGGTGACCATACAGTTGTGAAGGAGAGAGCCGAGCCATCAGGCTGGTATAGGGAGTGGGGAGTGAAGACAGACTAGGAAATAGACACTGCTTATGGCACCTTCAGTCCCAGGCTCAAAAAACCCTCATCTACAGACCAAATCACCACATAAGCTTCCCTACTACATGTGCCTTATGAAACAGGAGGGCTTTGTGATGCATTCTGGTGGCTTAGTTCCATCCTCTGTGAGGTGGACATGACAAGGCCTAGCACTGGGAGTCATTAGGCACCAGAACCCTGAATGCCGAGATACAGGGATGGCTGATCTCATATGAATGAGATTTAAACCATGTTGAGCCCTAATTTTGTTCTGTGGGATGTTGGATATCCCTTATACATCTATGGCTCCATCTTCATCATTATTCTACTTATCTGGCAAGTGAAAAGGAGCCACCACGAATTGCGTTTGGAAGCTAAAAGGAGCTGCTGCCGGGTAGGGCAACACTAAGATTCCAACTGAACTAATTAAGCCTCAGATAAGAAGCTTATAGGTTCTAAGTGTCCCTACTCATAATCCCTACTGCACAATTTTTATAGCATATCTTCAGCTAAATTTGTGTAATACTTTTCTTCTCAGAGACTATATTCCTTAACAGGCCCTTCCCACAACATATTCTGATTGAAAAGTCAAGAACCTCTCTATTTGGCTTGGGTTGAGAACTAGATAATATGGAGTCTATCTTGCTGGATCTTGGAAGATCTCTTAATATGGTGGATTTTTCTGGTTGGTGGGCTTCCTAAGCAGAAGCCCTGTGGTTGTTAGAACTACTTACCCTTTTTCAGTTCTGCTTTTCTCCTGTGTCATCCTCAATATCCAACAGGACTTCTCTGGGAATCAGATGGGAGGTATAGAGTTTGGAAAAGCCTCCAAGTGAATCAGAAATAAGCAGAGAAGGAAAATGGAATAAAAAGGTGGAAGAGGCAAAGGAAATCCAGGAGAGTGTATAAAATACAGATAGATATATAGAAAGGGAGTGGAAAATGTAAGTTTTGTCTCATTTTGGACGTGAAAAAGATAATGGTGTCCCAGCTTCACATTCTGTTTTTGTCTTTTAAGCGTCACCAAAAAGTCAGGCAAAGGGCTAGAGATGCAGCATCAACAGGTAAAATCCCAATCTCTCCTCTGACTCCTTTCCAATGCGGGTGTTTCCCATGAATCCATAGTCCCTCTATGACCCCTGGAGCCAAGAGCCATGTGCTCTGCCACTGAAGACTCCAATTCCCCAGACTGAATCTTCCATGGGTGGGAAATCATACCTTGGAAATATTTTTAAATTCTCTATATTATTCCCATGGGAATAAAGAATTGAGGAAATACCTCTGATTTCTTAGCTATGTCATTTACTAGTTTTAAAACCTGTGGAAGTCACTTCATCTCTCAGTCTTGTTTACCATAACATGGGCATCTGATGATCCTCTCATTCACAGTATGGTTGTTAAGGTCAAATAAGAATGGGCATAGGAGAACAAGTCATGATTCATTATACTGTGCACAGAAAGACCTTAGAGCATTTATAATTAGGGTTCTCAGTGTCTTCTTGCTGAGAGTGAAAGGCTCCAACCTCCTACAGATACTCTGAAAACTCTACCATGTCACTGTTTACTATAACACTGTCTTCTGGTTCCTCAGCTAGGAGACTTTCTCAGGAAGAAGCTGAGAAGCCACAGGAGCTGCTCTCTGTCATGAAAAGGTAATCTATTGCTGTTCAGTCTCAAAACACCAGCCTGACCTGTGGTGATTTTTTTCGTGTAGCCTGGGACAGGACTGAGGAGATGGAAAGTGTCTGGGAGGGAGACACACAGTGGACGCTGGTTCACTAGTTGAGAGGGTTGCAAAGGTATAATCATCTCAGGAGGAAAGAGTTACCCAATACTGATTTGGGGTAAGGTCATGGTAGCTCTGGAATTCAAGATTTTACTAGTATACTATTTATAAAAGAAATTACATGGGGTTCTACTCAGCTATGAGATACGTTACTCAGTCAAGAGAATAGATTTTGCATGAGGAAGTCATCCATGTTGCATTCTATTTACAGCTACAGTCTTTCATGAGCAGACTCAGCTGGCCAAGATGAACACTGCTGATATTACCTCCTTTGGTTCTGTATTCAGAGAGTCCAGTTCTTGGCAGAGCCCTAAGACTGGGGCATATAATCTTATCCTCTTAAGATTTCTAGAGAACAAGATCGATTCCCAGGAGATGTAGGGTTAATTAGCAGGGATAGCTCATAGTCCCGGAATGCACAAATCCCACATGAATCTCATTTTCCACAGTTTGGATGTGCTGAATACTAGGCTTTGGGTTTCTTAGCCTCAAATGAGAATGTAAGACAGTTCTACCTTGTGATATATTCCTGATTATGCCCCATGAGCTAACCAACTGACTCTTCCACATGCTTGGTTCCTTTTTCCAGTTCAGCTTCTCATCAAAGCCAACACAGGACCTTGGGAGCTGAGCCAAACTCAGCTCCCAGTGCTCTCCGAGGGCGTGCTCTTCTGTGGAATACCTGAGGCCTTGCCCAATGAGTCCTAGGCCTCAGCCCACCATACCTTACCAAATGGCATTTTCTTAGGAAGAAAAGTAGAGTAGTAGAGATGAAGGGAGTATAGGCTTCTAGACTAGCAGGACTAAGGAAGGGAAATGCCAAGCCTAGCCCACACTCTTCCAAGAAGGCAGATATCACTCCATCATTAATGTTTGCCATGTTTCCCTTTCCAGTCAGGGATGGCTTCCTCCGGAGAGAAGCGTGCGGCGAATCCTGTGTGCAGATCCCTGTTGCCAAATTTGCAACGCTGTGGCTCAGGAGATACAGCAATTGCTGATGGGTGAGAACAACCGGAAGTCCCCAACTTTATCGAGGAGCCCATCACAGGTCTCCTCTTGCCTAGAGATTTTGTCTGTGTCTACTATATCCTTTGAGCAGAGTCTAGAGTTCCATTCCAGACATACCAGAGAGCTTTCACAGGCATCTGTAACCCCGACACTGTCACAATTAACATATCAGAAATCTTTAACCCAGTCAGCTGCCCAGTCAACGTATGCAGATGGCAGCCAAGATTACTGGGCTGATCACCTCCAGCTAGGGCAGGAATTTCAAATGCCAGATGTGCTACAGGGCCCAAACACAATGGCTTCTTCGATGGAGGAGCCAAGAGCTCCACTGAACCAGGAGGAGATGATGCACAGCAACCCCAGCCATGTCCAGGGGAACCAAGGCCAGCATCACTTGAATTCCCAGGTCTCCTTGTTGTCCCTGAACCCAGAAACCCTGAATCTGACACATCCAATGGCCTTGGATATGGTCCTTGCTGCCCACCTGCCATTCCTCAGTCCTGAAGTCCTGAGGCTTCTTGAGGTACATGTTAAAAAATGGATGCATTTCCAGAGGTGGGGGCTCCCCAGACGTGTGGAGGAGTCCCTGAGGCAGCTTATGCCAAACCCACCATTGTATTACCAGCCTGGAAATGGACAGCCACATTCTTTCAACCTGAATAATACTTCTCAGGTCTCTCTTCATAGATTTGAGATCATTTCCCACCAGACCTGGTGTTCATGTGTGGCTGGCCAGCCTATCCAGACCTTCTGGGTTTCTGAATGGACTGTTATGAACCCAGAGCAAAGACACCACTGTCAGCAAAGCCCAAACCCTGTGGCTCTAGCCTTGCCCTCTCCAGCCCTTGAGGCCCTAAGTTGCCCCCATCCACTGTCTGGGAGACAAAATAATGACTCAGGGAGTGATCTGCATCAGAAATGCAGCCAGCTATTCTGTGGGCTCCCTTCTCTGCACAGTGAGTCCCTGAATACAGAACCAAAGGAGGAGCCCACTTTTGTGGGCTCCCAAGGCCTCTCAAAGAATGAAAATGTCCCCAAGTCCTCCTTGAAGAATCCTTTTCTCTTCAACAAGCTCTCCTTCCCCCATCTACTGCCTAAAACTCCACCCCAGTCAACTCCACCCTCTTCCCCACTTTTCCCAAAATGGGTTTCTCCATCTGATCATCAACGAGCTCAGATCAACGTCCCATTTCTGACTCTGGCCGAGCGTGAAGCGTTGGAGTGGCACCTGCTACAGAGGCAGCTCCAGCTTCAGTGGGGCTTGCCAGCTGTCCTACAGCGGTCTCAGCACACCCAGTGCCCCATGCAGCATGAGCCCTGTGGCAAAGCTCAGTCTCCTGAGACCATGACAACTTCCCAGCCAGGGAAGTCCATCTCAGTCCTCACCAGGGAACTACTCTTCCCAGAGCATGCCCGGAACCTGCTGGAATTCCACATCCAGAAACAGTTGATTCACCATCGCTGGGGCCTGCCTCAGAAGATCCGGCAGTCCATCCAGTTGCTCCTTACATCCACTGACCAGCAGAGTTTGTCCTGCAGCAGCACAACCCTAGCCAATGTGAGCATCCCCCAGCCTGCAGCACTGGAGGCCAACGGGGCTTGTGATGTGGCCCCATCACCCATTGTGGCCCCAGTGTCCATACCCACGCCACACTTGTTAACCCAGGTCAAGGCAATACTGCAGAACCACATTGACTCCAAATGTGGACAGATCCACCAGGGCAAGATCCCTGCCTGTGTACATAGGTCCTGGGACTGCAGAATTTCTGGGGGCCTGGCAGTGGCTCCTTTTCCCTGCATTCCAGGAAGCCGGCTCCTGGAACTGCAGACAGCAAGTGACCCTGACCTACATCACAAAGTTATGCCCTGGATGCCAACGGCCCTTGATCAGCAGCAACAGGCCTTACCATGTACTGCCACTGAACACCCTAAGCTGCTCCGAGTCTTGTCCGTGGAGGCCATTGAGAAACTGGAGACAACTTTACGGCACAAGTATCTGGCCTTCCTGTCAGGGCTGCCTGCTCTGTATTATGTGGCGCTCTCCAGGGCCCTGACCGTGCCAGTCACTAGCCAATCTGTCATCACAGATATGGTGCCCGGGCCTATGGAGGTCCCAGCAGAGCTTCCGACTCAGATGACTTCATTTGAAGATCATTGTATAAGTCTTGGGCCGTGCCCTCAAGACAACAACAAGACTTGTACAGACGTTGCAGAAGAGTTCCAGCCTGCAGTGCCAGTAAAAGAAACAACGGAGACGCTGCCTCTAGAAAGCCAGGCTCATCCTGCTAGCCCCCACTCACTCCAGACACATATCTTGACCAAACTAAACTTCCACCTGAGAAAGAAGGTCCTAGAGATACAATTGGGAATTCCCATAAGAGCAAGGGAGTCCAGGGAACAAAGTGCTACAGTTCCTGAGAACATATTCACACAGGAGTCTCTTCAAAGTCTAAACCACCAAGGGGAGACATTGCTCCAGGAACTTCCCATCCCACCAGACACTCCTGCCCCCAATCCAGAATGGGTCCACCTTAAAGAACAGCTGGCCAATGAGTGGAAGGCAGTGCAGCAGAACCAAAAGCAATCTAATTCCAAAACAGTACCCCAAAGTTCTGCCCACTGGGTCTCCAAGATCTCACAACCCAGTGGGGACATGACAGAGGCCCAAGTGCTTTGTGTTCAGGTGGAGGCCAATGTGAACAACCCCAGTCTGGAGGAACCCTGGGGCCCTGAGCCTCAAAGCCCTAACAAGAGCAACGACCCAGCCCATATCTCCATGTTAGCAGGAAAGAGAGAGGACCCAGAAGAAACCAAAGCAGCCAGGGACCATGGAGAAGGGGATACAGGGTTTGGGCTCCCCTCAACCAGAGAACAAAGACCCCCTGCTGATGACCAGAGGCCAGGAGGGATGCTTCCAAACAAGACACCCCGAGGCTCCTGGCAATGGAGCCGTAGCTTTCATCTTGCAGATCCCTGTCAACACAGCCTCCAGCATCACTCTCAGCTTAAGCTCCCACAGCTACCTACGGGAGTCCCTGGTGGGAAAGAATCTCAGAATGACCTGCAAGACCGTCAAACTGAGATAAATGCCATCTTTGAACTAGCGAGGATTCCTGAGAATGCCCAGACTGTGGTGCCCCAGGCTTCACAGGGTCAGCCTTTCCTAAGCCTACCAACTCAGAGTAAGCCTTTGCAGGGCCAAACTTTGCAAGGCCAGGTTTTGCATGGGCAGGTGATGCCACCCCGTACTCACAAGAGGCCCAGCCTTCCAGAGTCTAGCTTGAGAAATAAAATTAAATCTTTTCTGCAGTGTATTAATCCCAAGATGAAAGGCAAAGGGCATGAGGACTCCATGTTCTCAGCTGCTTCAAAGGTGGCCAAAACCAGAAAAGAAAATGTTGCAAAGAGCCCAGCTCCAGCCAAGAACCCTGTGGGGAGAAGTAAGACAGAGAAGCCACCAAGGCACTCCAAGGCCCAATCTCGTCCTGCTGAGAAGCTGGTGGGCCCAGCCTTCTTGGATGGTCCCCAGGCCCCAGACAATAAGCTCCAGCTACGCTCCAGACAACCTAGCTGTGCCTCAGCCTCAGGCCACCCCCGCCATTGCCCTTGGCACTGTCCTCGAGTGGCTTGTGTCACCAAACCAGGGCACCTACCCTAGCTCCTGACCCTCAGTTCAGATAGAAACATTGGTCTGCTCAAGGAGAAGATGCAGAGCCATGAAAAAGAGTTTGCAGGCTCCCCACTGCTGCATCCCTCCAGAGGACCAGTCATTTCCATAAATAAATGTGCAGGTGGGGCAGGGCACCACCGGAAATACACTCTATATGTCTCAGTAATACGTTGTCTGTCTGCTCCTTGTCTCCACTGTATTGTCATAAGGGAAGGTGTGAGTCAGGCTAAGAAGTCCTTCCTGTCTAGGGAAGGAGCTTTAACTTACATTTCAGGTGGGTCACCATTCCACATCAAAGAAGAAAAGCCCTTGTCTGGAGTGCATGAAGTTAAAGGTCATGCTTGATTTATGAACATTTAGCATCCACCCCACCAGAATATTTTCCACTGTCTCATAACTCCAGGGCCTAGGAGAGTGGCCAATGCATAGTAAGACCTTATATTAGTTGAATCCAAAGTCAGGGCTGTGCAGGCAGACAAAGTATTGATCACTGTAATGGGGCTATGAGGTGTGTGGTAGTGCCATGGGAGGAAGTAATCAGCTGGTAAGGAGGAACCCACAAAAAAAATTACTTTGATTCAAGACTAGCCCGGCCAACATGGAAAAACCACATCTCTACTAAAAATACAAAATTAGCCGGGTGTGGTGGCATGTGCCTGTAATCCCAGCTACTCGGGAGGCCGAGGCAGGAGAATCACTTGAACCCGGGAGGCGGAGGTTGCAGTGAACCAAGATCACACAATTGCACTCCAGCCTGGGCAACAAGAGGGAAACTCCATCTAAAATTTAAAAAAAGTTGCCAACAATTAAATATTTGAGCACTTATAATGTGCCAAGTACTATGCTAAACACAACAATGAACATGACACAGGCCTTGCCCCAGTGGAGCTCATGATCCCATGGGGCAGACAGTCTATTATCGCTCCCAAATTACCTAGTCAAATTATAAACTTGGAAGTCCAATATTCATCTCAAGCCATACAAAAATAAATGAACTGGTTTTCTGCTCTTTACTACCACTCGATCACACATACCAAATCCACTCTAATCACGACATTTCTCACCTCAGCTAATGGCAGCTCCATCTTTCCAGTTATTTAGGACAAAAACAATGGCGTTATCCTTGATTTTTTTTTCCTAACAGTCCACATCCAAATCGTCAGTAAATCCTGTTATCTCTACCGCCAAGCACATATCGAGAAAATACCCACTTCTCACCCTCTCTGCTGCTACCATTACTCCAGTAGCATCATAACTAATCTCCCCATTTCATCCTGAGACCATTCACCCAACAGTCTATCCTCAACACAGAAGCCTGATGGTCCTCAGGGAGGGTCCTGGCTTCAGATAATACAGAGAGAGAGAGAGAGAGAGAACCATGAAACTGGATAACACACCAAACAACTAACTGTAAATGGAGACATCTAAGGAGTGGGCCCTGAGACTCTTCTATGTTAAGAAACTGGAAAGTAAAGAAGGGACTAGTAAACAGAGGAAACTGACAAGCAGTAGCCAGACAGACAGAAGGAAAACAAGATGAGTGTGGAATACTGGAAGCCAAACAAGAAAGTTTTTCAAGAAGAGATCAACTGCATAAAAAGTTGCCAATGAGCCAAGCAAGATGAAGAGTGTTGGATTTAGCAACACTGAGATCATTCACGACCTCAAGAGGAGCAGCCTCAGGTGAATGGTGGAGATTAAGGTGTGACTTGGAGTGGATTCAAGAGAGAATGGATGTCCAGGCGCAGTGATTCATGCCTGTAATCCCAGCATTTTGAGAGGCTGAGGCAGGTGGATCACCTGAGGTCAGGAGTTCAAGACCAGCCTGCCCAACATGGTGAAATCCCATCTCTACAAAAATTAGCCAGTAATCCAATCCCACACCTGTAATCTCAGCTACTCAGGAGGCTGAGGCAGGAGAATCACTTGAACCCGACAGCCAGAGGTTGCAGGAAGCCAAGATCATGCCATTGCATTCCAGCCTGGGCGACAAGAG
>NW_016107464.1:1090678-1100381 GCF_001604975.1 Cebus imitator | reverse complement strand
TTAGTAGAGACAGGGTTTCACCATGTTGACCAGGATGGTCTCGATCTCTTGACCTCGTGATCCACCCGCCTCGGCCTCCCAAAGTGCTGGGATTACAGGCGTGAGCCACCGCGCCCGGCCAAAAAGGGCTTTTCAAAAAAGATTGGAGACATAGCATGGTGATGTTAATGGAAAACATACAGTTGAGATGAATAAATTAATGATGCAGGAGCTCAAGGGGAGAACTGCTGGAACAGTGTGGTGGTGCAGAAGGGAAGGAATGGAAACAAGTCCCCAAGTTCACAGGCTGGCTTTGGCTAAAAATGCAGAACTTCACTGATGGTAGAGAGAAGGTAGAGTTAATGAGAGGACTTCATGGATTAGGAGAAGAAAGAATTCCTCCACATATAAGGAAGCATGGGCACAGATCCAGAGGGACGAGTGAGGAGCTGGGAAGGGACCATGTCTGTGGGAAGGAAGAACGATATGGGAATGAAAGCTGGAAAGCTGGAGGTGGAGAGGCATTCTGGAAGTTACCATGGAATGTTTCTATTAGGTCCCAAGGAGTTGGTTGTGAGTGCATAGCTAGGTGAAAAGGAGATCAAAGCTGCCGCTGATATCTGTGCAGCAGGTGCTCTTGGAACACTGTACCAGCAGGAGAGATCACAGAAAAAAGCTCTAAATGCATGGAGCCTGAGCAAGAGCATGGGGCTGAAGATGGAGAAACAGGTCAGGGGTGGCATCCTAGTGCTCAGTGAGGGATCAGGGAGGTTATATGGGTGGGAGGAGAGGATTGGGAAGCAGGAAGACAAAGAAGCTGCCCTGAGAAGATGGGAGAGACCTCGATTTTGGACAGTTATTATCCCTCAGGAGGTGGCATCTCTGCATTCCCCTTCTAACCTACCACAGAGAAGCCAAGAGCTGGAGAAAGGGCAAGAAGGGCTGTGGCTTCTTTATGACATGTTTTGAGGTATAGTGGGATAACCCTGGTTCCTAAGGAAACTCAGGATCACTCACCATCCCATCACTAGGAGGAGGAGTGGCAGGACTTGTTTCCTCTGATAGGACCTCAGCATTTAGCACAATGTGTCCACTGCTTGGATACAGAAGAGCCAGGTTGGGAAGATGCATGGATGTGTCCCTGCTCTGAATGCTGATCCTGTGCCTAAAGGATGGGGATCCAGCCTATAGATGGTCCCCAGGGCAGAGAGGCACAAGGCTCAAGCCTGCTGAACCAGCGTTCAAGTGGTGTTTTCCTAAAGCATCCCAAAAATCAAAGGAGGTCTTGTTACAGACACATCCTCCCTGCCTGGTGGGAGCTGGGCAGGCAGCCACACAGCTGGAATAGAGGGAGGCCCAGAACGAAGGGAATGGACTTAGGAGGGTCACAGCAGCATTAGGTAGGAAGCCAGGGGTTAGTGTGCACACATCCTGGTTTAGGGTACAGCAAGTCCCTCCCATGGTTCCCCACAGGCTCCTACTTGCTTCGGGCCAGCATAGGCTCATGCTGCTAACTAAAGTCCCATGACAAAGATGAGCTGGAACCGATACCTTCAGGATAAGCTGGAATTGATACCTTCAGGATTATGAGTTCTCAGCAAAGCTGAGAGCTAAGAGAAGTCAGGGTCAGAGCCTATGATTCATGCAGGATGCTGGTGGCGGATGAAGCTTTGCTCATCCCATCCCATAACCCCAGCACAACCCCACCTTATAGCTTCCCCAGGGTGGAGAGAGACAAGAAGCAAAATTCTCATGTAGAGTATGAACTTAAGAATTTACTACTTCAGGGCAGGCACGATGGCTCATGTCTGTAACCCTAGCACTTTGGGAGTCCAAGGCGGGTGGATCACTTGAGGTCAAGAGTTTGAGACTAGCCTGACCTACGTGATGAAATCTCCACCTCTATTAAAAATACAAAAATTAGCCAGGCATGGTATTGCACACCTGTAATCCCAGCTACTCAGGAGGCTGAAGCAGGAAAATCACTTGAACCCAGGAGGCAGAGGTTGAAGTGAGCTGAGATCAAGATTGTGCCACTGCGCTCCATCCTAGGCAACAGAGACAGACTCCATCTCAAAAAGAAAAAAAAGGAATTTACTACTTCGGATTTGGGGGTAGATGCTAGGAGTACATCAGTGTTTGCTTGGGATCTTTCGGTTCACCTCTGGCACACTTAGGTAACATCATGTCATGGTGAATAGCTGTGATCTTCTAGAGCTCTTCTCTTGGGCTTTCCAGAAGGGCACTTCAGAATTGGCTGGAGGAAATTTCAGGCAACTGACCACCAGCAGTGGGAAGTGGATGGCTTTTCCACAACATCATTGTTGTTCAACAGTGAGTTGTTGAGGACAGGGACTGTGGCTGCTTTGCTTCTGTATCTGTTCACTGCAGCCCAGGCAGAGAGGGCAAAGAAGACAGGATGAGCACAGGAACAGACTCCATGGAGACACTGCTTCCTGCACCATGTGGGAGGTGGCTGGGCCTCTGCTGCCTAACCAGCCAACCAAGGCCAAATGCTCTGCCTGGGCTCTGGAGCCCATGGTCTGGGCCAGGTCTGTCATAGATGGAAGAGCCAGAATGGTGTCTGTGTCCACTGCAGGGACAGAAGACAAGGAAGGACTTCCTTGAGCTCAGGTGGGAATATGAGAGGTAAGCACAATGCAGGCATGTAAAATGCTTGGGGACACAAAGGTCCAGATGTCTGACAGGGCTGACCAGGCTTGCAGAGGTCTGTGCATTCTCATGCCCAGAAGAGACAGTGAGGCTGGGACTCTGGGACAGCATGGGGAGGGAGAGGGGGGCCTGGGAAGGGGCCAGCGAGATCCTGTTTCCAGAAGGAGGGGTGGGTGCTGCCAACTGCCCCCCTTTCCTGCCTTGTCCTTCTCCTCCACTATAAACACTCAGCTAGTGGCCAAGCAAGTAGTATATTAGGGGATTTCCAGAATGTCACTTTCAAGGTCAGGCCTACTACAAAGGCCACAGAGGCAGGTCCCTGGGCAGGCAGCCTGATCCATGGGAATCCAGATGGCGGGAAGGGAAGCCCTCCTTGCAGTAAATAGTGCTAGCAGATGGGGTATGTCAGGGGAGGGGGAAGATCCAGTGAGGGGCCAGGGAAGAATCACACACACAGACAAAGACACATGGACACAAACATCCCGTCACTCAGATACACACAGAAAAAGACACAAATCAACCATACCACTCAGAAACTAGTTCAGAGTAAACACGAATGCATCAAGGAAGACACGCTTGCATGGACTCATGAACACCCTGCATCAGACATGCTCAAGCAGACACAGGCACAAAGACACACACAGACACAAAGACAGGTTTGCGCACAGAACCCATCTCACAGACCCACAGACACACATGCAGTCCAAATCCATCCCGCAAAGCCCCTCTCCTCCATAAATTCTCTAGGCTACCTCAGGCCAGGCTCACCTCTCCTTTAAACTCTGGTTTGTCATTTCTGTCCTATTGCTTGTCCTTTAATAGGATAGTTTTGGATTCACGTGCATACCCCTGGTCTCAACAATGTGGTTGTGTGCTCTTAAAGAATGTCAGGGTCAGGAAGAGTCCACTGTCCTCTTCAGCATCCCTATCCTTCCACTACACACCCATCACCCCGAGGGCCCCCAATTTACCGCTGCCTCCATCCTTGCAGAGTCCTGACTCTCAGACTCTTTGACAGAAGACACAAGGGAAGAACAAACCAGGTAGACACACCCAGTCCAGGTTATCCTCGGGAAACCGTGAAGAGCCAGCTCCTGGTTCCCCAGTTACAAAACCCATACATAAGACATGACCTCATGTGTAGCTCTAGCCTAAACTTCATGTTAACCACAATCTCATCCCTATCGACCATACCTCTAAATCCAACTCCAACCCCATTCCCAAAGAAACCTCTAAACCATAGTTTTTCAAATAAGACCCTTGGAACAACTGTACCTAGACAGATAATGCTGGTGGGTGTGATCCAAAAATATTTATATGGCCAAATAAGATTGAGATAGAAAACTGATCTGCCCTCTCCCCAGGAGCTGAATGCCTACCTCCCCTAGTTGGATCATAGCTGCAGGGGCCACTCTGTACCCCTCAACTGTGGAGGTTTTGGAAAACACAACAACTTGTCATCTATATCAGATCAATACCACACGTTACACAGAAGCCTAAGGACCTCTCTGGACAATCTTGAAAACTTAACACTGGGCCAGGTGCAGTGGCTCACGCCTGTAATCCCACTACTTTGTGGGGGCTGAGGCAGGCAGATTGCTTTGAGCTCAAGAGTTCGAAACCAGCCTGGGCAATATGGTGAAACCCCCTTTCTACAAAAAATAAAATAAATAACTGGGTATGGTGGCTCACATCTGTAGTCCCAGCTACTCAGGAGGCTGAGGCTGGAGAATAGCTTGAGTATGGGAATGGAAGCTTGCAGTGAACTGAGACTGAGCCACTGCACTCCAGCCTGAGCAACAGAGTGAGACCCTGTCTCAAAAAAAAAAAAAAAGAAAGCAATCTTAAAAACAAACTCCAGCCGGGCGCGGTGGCTCAAGCCTGTAATCCCAGCACTTTGGGAGGCCGAGGCGGGTGGATCACGAGGTCAAGAGATCGAGACCATCCTGGTCAACATGGTGAAACCCCATCTCTACCAAAAATACAAAAAATTAGCTGGGCATGGTGGTGCGTGCCTGTAATCCCAGCTACTCAGGAGGCTGAGGCAGGAGAATTGCCTGAACCCAGGAGGCGGAGGTTGCGGTGAGCCGAGATCGCGCCATTGCACTCCAGCCTGGGTAACATGAGTGAAACTCCGTCTCAAAAAAAAAAAAAAAAAAAAAAAAAAAACAACAAACTCCAACACAAAATTTATCTCTTTGGATTAAGATCATTTAGGATTTGGGTTAAGATCTCCTCAAACTTAATCCAAGTCCTAAATGCAAGCAGTCCCCTACTCGAACCCTAACACAATCCTCATCTAAGATACACCTAGTTCTGTCAACAGGAACCATAAACCCAATTCCAAATCCTACTTTAACATCACCATGATTCCAGTCCTATCCAGTCTGGAACCACAACATCAATGTTGTTCTAAGCATAATCCTAACTCTAACCCTAACCCTAGGTAGAGCTACACATTAACAAATGCATGTAACTACACTAGGCACACACATTTTGCACATTTATGACTCCCAGAAACTGAGTAGCTCCTTCAGTAACAGCTGCACAGTCCACAGGGCATCTCATTCCTAGAAAGGTCAGTGCTCAACTGGGAACCCAGGAGCAACGTGCCCAGGCCCTTTGACCCATGTTGGATATACAGGCCCATGGGCCCCAGCCCACCCCAATCCTATTCCAGGACTTGCCTAGCCCTTGAGCTGCAATTCCCGCCATATCCCTCCCTGGCTCTTGCCTGCCAAGCAGGGAGCATCTGCTGCCTTGGAAACCCCACCAGGCAGGAGCAAACAGGCCTGAAGCTGAAGGAAATGTAGCCCTTTCCAATGAGGGAATTTCCAGACTCTTGCAACACCCACACCTAGGATGTCTACTCCAGGTGCCTATCCTAGAGAGGTAATGGGCCTGCTAACACTGCAGCTAAGGTAGGTGTGAATAAGCACAGCTCCTCTCCCCCTCCCAGGACCTCAGTCTGGTGAGAGAGTATGTTAGAGCTGAATTCATCATCATGGGTTAGGGCTGAAGTCAGCCATGTGTACCTCCCTTATCGCTCACCCCAGGTACTAGTGCAGCACTCCTCTGCACCTAGGCCACCCCAGAGGTCGTCACACAGTAATCAGATTCTCTCAGGAGCTCACCAAGCCAACACCTTCACCCAGAGGACTGGAATTGTAGGTGGAGACCCACATCTCAGATTTGTAGCCATCTGGGTCTTTGTGTCCCCTTCCCCAAGGTCTGCATCCAGCCTGGTCTGAGGACCGAGAGGGACTTGGGTCAAAGCTGCAAGCTCCAAACCCCCAAACCCTGCTTAGAGTTCAAGTGGGGCTGTGGGGTATGATGAGCCCAGGCCAGCAGCTGAGGGCAGAGGAATAGCTCAGAAGACTTGGGGTCCCAGAAAAGGGTAATGACTCTCATCATCTGAGCTCCTCACTCTCTTCTACCCTACTTCAGTGCCTCCCTCTCACCACCCCCACCACTAGGTCCACTCACAGACCAGGGATGTGGTAGGGACTTACTATCCCATCCTCACTCTCAGGGCAGCTGTTTTCTGCCCTGGTTTTTGTCCAGCCAGGTTTCCACCTCCAAAAAAGCCTCTACTGCTTCCTTCATTTCCTTTAGGGCTCCTAACCTTGATTCTAAGCCCCAGGACCAAACACACAGATCTCAATATCTCCAGGATGCAAATCTCCCTGAGACTGCTCTACCCGGCAGGCTCAAGTTCACAGGTAGGGGCTTAGGGTTGATGCCTAGTCAACCAAGATTCCTGCATCTAGGAAGACCAGGCAGGGACAGGACCTGAGGGGGCTGTGCATACCATCTGACACAACAAGAAGCTTCTTTGATGGCATGAAAAAGGGTAAGGGGGACAGATGAGTATGTTGGAGAGATAGCAAGCTTGAGATTTTAGGAGAGAAAAAGGTACAACCAGCCCCCTCCTCTTCCCTACCATCTCTCCTTTTTCCTGCAACCTGTGCCAGGAAAGAAAGTCTCCTCCTCCAGGGGGTATAGGGGGACATCAATCCAGCTTTCCTTTCCCCAGACCAACTTTGTTCCCTTTCACTGACTCTGTGTCAATCTTGAATGTGGGATGGGGAGCAGAATAGGCCCAAATGGCTCTTCCAGCCCCTCCTCACCAAATGCTTAGAGTTACCTGCAGAGCTTGGTAAACATACACATTCTTTGGCTCTATTCTGAGATTCTATTTAAGGCGGTCTGGCATATTGCTTCTAATTATGTGTTTTTAGCAAGTTGCCCAGGTGATTCTGAAGTGTAGCCAAGTTTGGAAGCAAACTAATATAATATGACTTCAGAAGTATCTACATGCCCCCCTCCCAAGCCCGTGCTATTCTATCTGTCTGAGAATTCTTCAGAGATAGGCTGCTTACTACTTTCTTAGTCATTTCCACTTAGGCAAGGGGAAAACCAGGGAGCTAGGAATTTAAACCTTTCTGGTTCCAGGATCTGCCACTAGACCAGGTAAAAGACTCAAGAAATCTTATCTCCTGGTTTTTGCCTAGTCCTGTTTCAGGAACGCCAGCTCCTGGCCAATAGAGTCACTCCCTGCCCTGCTTAAGGTCTCAGCCTGTTAGAAAACCTCAGACTAAAGAGCTGAATTACCTCTCCTCTAGGCCACTCAAATTCCAGCCCCTCTACTCTGTGGACTCTGAAATGAAACACCACCCCTTTTTCCCCCTCCCAAAAATATCTCCATCTTCAACTCCATGCCCTCTGCATCTCATCCTTCCCCAATAGCAACCCAATATTTATGTCTCTGGCCATCATTGTCCTGATTACATCCCTCTTGACATGTGACACGTGTCTCCTTCTCTTCCTGTGGTTTTCCTATCCTCTCATAAGCCATCCTTCAAAAAACAAGATCTAAGGAGCTTGCTGCTGGGTTTAGCACTCTGGAAACCAGATGGATTCTCCAGCTCTGGTGTGGGAATTACAAATCTAAGGTCTCAATCCAGTTTTAAACATAGATTCTAAGTTATGACCCAATAATCCTCATACATCATATGTCACAATAAACTCCAAATGGATAAAAGATTTAAAATGTTAAAAATTAAACTAGAGAAACAACATCATACAAAATGACAGAGTAAGAAGTTCTAGGGGTTGGTCCCTCCACCAAAGCAACCACTGAGGTGGAAAGAGCAATTGGAATCAACTCTTCAGAAGTCTGGAACCTGATTGGACAATTATAACGAGCAGGGAGGTGCTTGATGGAGGAAGAAGTTGCCCATCTTTCAAAAGAGAGCATAATGCAGGCACTAGCTACCAACCAACACAGTGGGGATGGCAGCCCACATTACTGAAGTGGCTGGCTGGTCACCGAGTGGGCAGAGGGAACCCTGTCCACCAAAAATGAGAAGTTTTACATTTGGGTTTGTCTTGTGGTTCCCTAAGGAACAGGCTTGCTTGGTTTCAGCCCTCTTGGGGTTGAAGGGACAGGCTTGCTTGGTTTCAGCCCTCTTCCCAAGCCACATATATCAGAAGATTTAAAGGGACAGAACCCTTTTGCAGGGGAAGAAGAGAAATCTTTGTCAGGTCATAAACAGAAACTTCAGTAACCCCACAAAACAAAGAATACACAGTTTGCAAAAAACAGTTTGAAAAACTCACCATAAATTGATGGCACACTTCTCAACAAGCATATATCAGCAACCCCTAAGGAGTGAAAAAATTGAATTTCCAGAGACATCACACTATAATACTCAGAATGCCCAGTTATCAACAAAAGATTACTAAGCATACAAAGAAACAGGAAATTATGGCCTATTCACAGGAAAAAGGAATTTGACAGAGACCATCCCTGAAGAAGCCCAGATATTGGACATAGTAGATGAAGACTTTAAATTAACTCTCTTACTGTAAGTGCTCAATAAATATTGATGATGGGAGGCTTGATGATAAGAGTGAGAAGCTGAAATCTCAAATATTGTTGTTACTTGTTTTATTATTACCTCCAATTAAATTGAGAAATAATGGCCCTTTTGGGAAAAAAAATTAACTGTCTTAAATATGCTCAAAGAGCTGAAGGAAACCATGGGCAAAGAGTTAAGGGAAATCTGAAAAATGATGTATGAACAAAATGAAAGTATCAATAAAGAGATGGAAATTAGTAAAAAGAAAAAAAGGGACTCAAGCAGAAATTCGGCAGGCAAAAATACAATAACTGAAATGTACAATTCACTAGGGGCAATCGACAATAGAGTTAAACAGGTGAAAAAAGAGAAGATCAGTATTCTTGACAATAAGACAATTGAAATTACCAAAAATGAGAAAAAAAATAAACAAGCCTCAGGGATACCATCAAATGAGACTCATCACAGGAGTATCAGGAGGAGAAAAGAGAGACCAGGGCATTTTTAAAAAATGAAGAAATAATGATGAAACATCTCAAATTTGATGAAACGCATGAATATACATACCCAAGAAGATCATAAACTTTAAGAAGGATAAACTCAGAGAGCCACATCAAGACAAATAATAGTCAGATTGTTGAAACCCAAAGACAAAGGGATGATTTTAAAAGCAGCAAGAGAGAAGTAACTCAATATATACAAAAGATTCCCAATAAGATTAACCAGCTGATTTCAGAGACCATGGAGGCTAAAAGGCAATGGGGGATGTATTTAAAGACTTAAGTAAAAAAAAAAAAGTCAAACTAGAATTCTATATATCCAGCAAAACTATCCTGCAAGTATCAAGGAGAAATAAGACACTTCCAGATAAACAAAACTTAGGGAGTTCATTAATAGTAGACATCCCCATAAAAAAAGCTAAAGGGAGGCCAGGCGCGGTGGCTCACACCTATAATCCCAGCACTTTGGGAGGCGGAGGCGGGTGGATCACAATGTCAAGAGATCGAGACCATCCTGGTCAACAAGGTGAAACCCTGTCTCTACTAAAAATACAAAAATTAGCTGGGCATGGTGGCGCATGCCTGTAGTCCCAGCTACTCAGGAGGCTGAGGCAGGAGAATGGCTTGAACCCAGGAGGTAAACGTTGTGGTGAGCTGAGATCACGCCATTGCACTCCAGCCTGGGTA
>NW_016107464.1:1071775-1089193 GCF_001604975.1 Cebus imitator | reverse complement strand
TAAAAGAAAGGCTCAGTCCAGACAGATTCAACTAATGACATAAAATTTGGCAGCTGGGGACTGTCCCCACTTAGTTCGAGATGAGTGGGGCTTTTGCCAGCGGATCCAGCTTTCAGGAAGGAAAAGGAGTGGGGATAGGATAAGGGAAGTGAAAGTGTCTACTACATAAATAGCAGGCCAATCCCAGCCCACGCACAGACCCCCAACTTGCGGCTGCCCACCTCGCCCACAACTCTGGCCTCTTACTCACTCTCTACCATAGCCATGGCTCAGTCGCTGGCTCTGAGCCTCCTTATCGTGGTTCTGGCCTTTGGCATCCCCAGGACCCAAGGTACAGGGAGGTGCAGGGAGGGGCCTTGGATGGGGCTAAAGGGATCAAGAGGCCTGGGTAGGAGCTTGCAAGCAGCCTCTGGCTCCCTGTGAATCCCACCCTGCAGGCAGTGATGGAGGGGCTCAGGACTGTTGCCTCAGGTACAGCCTAAGGAAGATTCCCGCCAAGGTTGTACGCGGCTACCGAAAACAGGAACCAAGCTTAGGCTGCTCCATCCCAGCTATCCTGTGAGTAGACACAAAGGGGTTGGTACAGGCTGGCGACTGGGTGGGGAGGGCATAGTGGGTAAGACCAAGAAGGCTGGCTAACCACCCCCACAACGCCCTCAGATTCTTGCCCCGCAAGCTCTCGCAGCCAGAGCTATGTGCAGACCCGAAGAAGCCCTGGGTGCAGCAGCTGATGCAGCATCTGGACAAGACACCAGCCCCACGGAAACCATCCCAGAACTGCAGGAAGGACAGGGGGACCCCCAAGGCTGGCAAGAAGGGAAAGGGCTCCAAAGGCTGCAAGAGGTGAGGAATTTGAAGGGATATGGGTAAAGGGGAGCCTCGATCAGCCCCTCACACCCCTCTTCTGCCCTCACAGGACTGAGCAGTCACAGACCCCTAAAGGGCCACAGCCCAATGAGCAGCCTGGAGCCCTAGATACCCAACCAGCCTCACCAGGGTTTGAAGCCTGAACCCAAGAGGCAAGAAGGAGGCTATGCTCAAGGGCCCCAGAGCAGCCACTCCATGCTAGCCTTGCCACACTCTTTCTCCTGCTTCAACAACCCCATCTGCATTCCTAGCTCTACCTGCATGGCTACATTCCCAGCTGTACCCACACCAGGCCAGGCCCAGAGAGGCCGAGGAGGGAGAGTCTCCCAGGGAGCATGAGAGGAGGCAGCAGGACTGTCCCCTCGAAGGAGAATCACTGGGACACTGGACCTGATCCTGCTCCCCCAGTGCACCCCGCCTCTTCCTTGTAAATACGACTTATACCAAACTGAATAAAAAGCTGTTCTGGCCTCCCACGCAACTACCCGTTCCTATGTGTTTGTGTCCTCTGGGATGCCGAAGTCCCTACAGGGTGGGGTCACACATTCTGAGCCAAAAACTCAGGCTGACAAATGCTATGTTCCCATCTACCCCAAGAGTTCCCTTGCCTCTCAGGTGCCTGCACCCCTGGGCAGTTAAAGGGAGGTTGATGGACAGGGTGGGACCTGGTCTTCTGAGGAATCCTACCAATGGAGAGATGGTGGACATGGAGCACACACCCCCAACAGCTCTGCCAGCCTCTGAGACCCTGATTCTGTATAGCACTAACTCCAGGAGTGACCTTCAGATCTTTTCCCAGCTATCCCAGAGACTTCCTCTCCTTTCCCTGGGACCTATTCAATAAGAACCTCCAAGTAGTTCTTTGGAACGGTCCCCAGGAGGGAAGCTGTGGCCTGAGCCCATCTATAACACAGACAAACACAAGTTCTTTTTTTTTTTTTTGAGACAGAGTCTTGCTCTGTTGCCCAGGCTGGAGTGTAGTGGTGCGATCTTGGCTCACTACAACCTCCACCTCCCAGGTTCAAGCAATTCTCCTGCCTCAGCCTCCTTAGTAGCTGGGATTACAGGCATGGACCACCACACCGAGCTAATTTTTGCATTTTTAGTAGAGATGGGATTTCACCATGTTGGCCAGGCTGGTCTCAAACTCCTGACCTCGTGATCTGCCCGCCTCAGCCTCCCAAAGTGCTGGGATTACAGGCATGAGCCACCATGCCCGGCCCAAACACAAGTTCTATTGAAACCTACCCTAGCACAGCTCCAGCCCTCAGAGAGCTCCTGGAAGGTAAAGACCCAAGAGGACTTGCTTCAGCCCTATTCAGTGAAGCTCAGGCCTCAACCTCTCCTCTTTAATGGGGTGGTTGTGTTCTCCTATTCCTATCTGGGCCCCCAGACTCCCTCAGCCCACTTCCAGATGGAAAAACTGCCTCCCTTTTCTTTTCCTCCCTTTTTTTTTTCTGGCTGGGACCCAAACTACTTTAGCCCCTTAAACCTCTCAAAGTCAAGGAATAAGTCTCCTGGGGCAGGTCTTTGGAACCCCAGGATTCAGATGCGAATCAGTCTCGTCTCCTGGAAGGAGCCATCTGGGTAGCTCTCCTCTACCTCTTCCTCCCCAGAGTGAAGACCCTTCTATTCCCCCGCTCACCTCCAGGCAGGGAGAGAAGAGGCCCTCGGATTGGGCCAGGCAATGTGGGAAAGAAGGGAACAGATCCTAGGCAAGGGCAAGAAAGGGAGGGACCTCTGAAGCTAGAAGTGGCTGCTCCATCACCTTTTCCTTCCACAGGAGCCTGAGTACACCACAGCACTTACCACCTATCCTAACATCCTCAAGAATAGGCTTGTCTGCTCCTCTTGTGGCAGGTGAGGACAGGGGCTCCCCGCTACCTGTCCTAGGGCAGCAGGTGTGAAATTAGTCTATAAGCTCAGATATGCGAGAAATACTACATTTTGAATGTTCTTTAAATGAACCTAATTCCTACACCAAGCAACTGCACTAGAGTGCTGATGAGAAATTCAACATCAGGTACTTTTGGGGGATCCCATCTGCCAAGGGTTATGCAAAGGTCACAGAAACCTCAAGGTCCAGGGGAGGCCTCCTATCTGCCTCCCACACCATCCCATCATTGGACATCAGTCTCACCAGTGGGTGCTCTGACCCCTGTGGTTCCAGCAGGTATATCTTTTCAAGTCCTAGACTCCACACTTGAAACATGGGAATTCAGATATGACAGCCCTTGGGCTTGGACCTACCCTCCCCAGATACCCCCTGCAGCCATCTACTCAGAGTCCTGTCCCTTGCCTCATCACAGCCAAAAATTAGAGCCCAGTGCCCACTCTGGTTGGATGTACACACTAATCCCTTCACAGTCTTAAAGAATTATCTCCCTCTCCTCAGCCCCTCCATGGCATAACCTCCTCCCCAGGTTTACTTTTTCTTTTAATTTTTATTTTTTTAAGACAGGCTTGCTCTGTGGTCTGGGCTGGAGTGCAATGGTAGGAGCATAGCTCACTGTAACCTCAAACTCCTGGGCTCAAGGGATCCTCCTGCCTCAAGCTCCAAGTAGCTGGGATTACAGGTGTGAGCCTCTATGCCTGGCATTTTCCCCTGGTTTAAGACACTCACAAAAAGCACAAGAGCCTTTGACATCAGGCTCACTTTGACATCAGGACATCACTCTCAGCCCTGCCAAAACTCTTTCCTACTCTAAAGTGAAAAGAAAAACAGAGGCAGAAAAAAACCAAAACTCCCTATTTCACTAAATTCTCCTGCCACACTTGCATGCCTGGTATTTGCCTCAAATTCTGCTGTGAGTAGCCATGCAATATATTATTTAATCCGTCAGATAATGAGTGACCACTCTGCTTGTCTGCCTTCACCTTTGACAATATCATCCTGTTTTTTCTCTTTTTTCTCTTCTTCTCTTGATGCATAATTCAAAAAAAATCACACAATACATACTCACAGTTAAAAAATATATCAAAAAGTACCAAAAGGCTTATTCTGAATAACATCATTTCCTACAACTTTAACTCTTATGCTATTTCTTAGTGCCATATGTCTAAGTACTTTGCCTATACCTCTGTTTCTTGATTTACCTATTTTAAACATTACCAGATGACTTCCTACTATAAAAAGCAAAGATTTAACTCTCTTGCCAACTCTCCTCTCCTGTCACTGCATCCTCTATATATAGTCATACCATGATATTTAGATCATGATTATATTATCATATTTAGATTGTAATTACAGTATATTATTGTAGATTACTATTACATAACATGTATTATCACATATTACATTTTTTGACTATATAAATGTTCTCTGCAGACCAAAGTAGTGCACTTTTCCTTTGTCACTCAGCTTTTTGTTTTTCTTAAAGGTTCTAATGCCCTTCCCTTTTAAAAAGTACCTCTATCTTGACATTGCCTTTCAAGTTCTTCATCATATAAGATGGATTCAAAACATAAATGTTTAAGATACACATAGAAGAAAATATAGGTAAATGTGTTTATAACTTCAAGGTATAAAAGAACTTTGTTTTTTAATGAAATAGGGACACAGTCTCACTATGTTGCACAAGCTAGTCTTGAACTCCTGGGCTCAAGCGATCCACCCACCTCAGCCTCCTGAAGTGCTGGGATTACAGGCATGAGACACTGTGCCTGGCCAAAAAGAGCTTCTTAAACAAGACATGAAACCATAAAACATGAATCATAAGAGAAAAGATCAACACCATTAAATTCAAAACAAGTTGCAGTTCAGGGTAGGGATGAAAAATTAATTACATGCCTTTATTTTCACATCTCCCTGAGCCCCAACTAAAACTACAGCAAATATTTTTGGTGTATGTGCGTATGGAAATGTATAAGCCAAGTTCAGGCATGGTGGCTCACACCTGTAATCCCAACAGTTTGGGAGGCCAAGACAGGAGGATCACTTCAGTTCAAGAGTTTCAGACCAACCTGGGCAACACAGTGAGACCTCATCTGTACAAAAAAAGATCAAAAAAGTAAACAGTGTGGTGGTGTGTGCCTGTGGCACCAGTTACTAGGGAGGCCGGGGTGGGAGGATCACTTGAGCCCGGGAGCCATGTAGCCTGGGTTAAAAAGTGAGAGACCCTGTCTCAAAGAAAACAAATTAATTTTAAAACAATAAAATAAACGCATAAACCCACAAGGGCCCAAATGGAAGAGGAGATAAAGGTAACTTTCTAAAAGCCTACTGCTGAGACAAGTAAATATTTCAATAAAAACAGGTACAAGCCAGGCGCGGTAGCTCACACCTGTTATCCCAGCACTTTGGGAGGCTGAGGCGGGCAGAGCACCTGAGGTCAGGAGTTCAAGACCAGCCTAGCCAACATGAAGAAACCCCATCTCAACTAAAAATACAAAAATTAGCTGGTTGTGGTGGCATGCACCTATACTCCCAGCTACTCGGGAGGCTGAGGCAATAGAATTGCTTGAACTCGGGAGGCAGAGGTTGCGGTGAGCCGAGATCGCGCCATTGCACTGCAGCCTTGGCAACAAGAGTGAAACTCTGTCTCAGAAAAAAAAAAATAGGTACAAAGCATAAAACAAAGTTATAAATATGAATTATTTCTAATGTCTTATTCATGAATACAGTAAAAAATTCACATTTACTGAATATTCATATGCCAGTGTCCAACAGGAAAACAATTAATAACTTCTGCTAAAATGTAAAAACAAAAAAATCCTGAAAATGAATTATATCTAAAATCTTCATTCCTTACGCATGAAAACTCGTTGTAATCCCTGGAATCCTGACTTTTCTTTATCACAGAATCACAGACGCACTTCATTGCTTTATAAGTCAGTTATCACTATTTTCTAACAATGAGTCCCCCTCAGTGTCATCCAGAAAACTATAATACTATGTATTTTTGTTGTTTTTATTTGTTCCTTTTTTGAGATAGGGTCTCACTCTGTCACCCAGGCTGAACCAAGTGGCTTGATCTCAGCTCACTGCAGTCAATCTCCTGGGCTCAAGTGATCCTCCTACCTCAGCCTCCTGGGTAGGTGGGACTACAGGCACACACCACTATGCCCAGGTAATTTTGTTCACTTTCTGTACAGATGAGATCTCACTATGTTACCCAGGCTGGTCTTAAACTCCTGAGCTCAAAGGATTCTCCCACCTTGGCCTCCCAAAGTGCTGGGATTACAGGCATGAGTCACTGTGCCTGGCCATACCATGTTTTTAAATAATTTCACCACTATCTCTTCCATGAAATGATAACATACACACACTTAAAGAAATCACAGGATGACTCCTACTTGTCAGTGTTGCCTCAGAATCTCCCCCTGCTTCTCCCAGTTCACTCCTTCCCTGTCAATATTTTAAAGGCTTCTTTGATACAAATATAAAGGATAGGCAGGACTAGTAAAGAAACTGGGCATGGTAGCTCATGCCTATAATTCCAGCACTTTGGGAGGCTGAGGCAGGCAGATGGCTTGAAGCCAGGAGTTTGAGACCAGCCTAGGCAACAAAGCAAGACCCCTGTCTCTACACACACACAAAAAAAGGAAAGGAAAGGAAAGGAGAAAGGAAAGGAAAAAAGAAAGGAGAGGAGAAAGGAAAGGAGAAAGGAAAGGAGAAAGGAAAGGAGAAGGAAAGGAGAAGGAAAGGAAAGGAAAGGAAAGATTAATCAGGCACAATAGCACATGCCTATTGTCCTAGCGACTTGGAGACTGAGGTGGGAGGATCATTTGATTGCCCAGGGGTTCGAGGGTGCAGTGAGCTATGATCACACCACAGCAGCCTGGGTGACAGAACAATACCCCATCTTAAAAAAAAAAAAATCAGAGCAAATAGATCTTAACTTCAGGCCAGGAACCAGGCTCATACCTGTAATCTGAGCACTTTGAGAGGCTGAAGTGGGAGGATCTCTTGAGCCCAGGAGTTTGAGGCTGCAGTGAAAAACAGGCAAACAAACAAACAATCTTAACGGCCTCAGTCAGTCCTGTAAACCTGAAACCAATTCCAAAATAAGCAGTTGGCTGGGTATGGTGGCACACACCTATAATCTCAGCGCTTTGGGAGGTAGAGGTGGGAGAATGGCTTGAGCCCAGGAATTTGAGACCAGACTGAGCAACATGGTGAGACCCTGTCTCTTCATTTTATTACAAAAAAAAATTTTTTTAAGTGAAAGCAAGTTTATTAACAAAGTAAAGAAATAAAAGAATAGTTGCTCCATAAGCAGAGTAGCCTACAAAAAACTTTTTTAGATAAGCAACTAGGTTTCTTAAGAACCCCTCCCTTCATGATACCTGCGCCACCTTTGGCTGGCCACAATTCCTGCTCATCAACCATATTCTTTTAGAGGGATATGATTACCAACAACTGTCGGCTTCTTTCTTTTGATATCTTTCTGTTAAAAATCAAAAATTATGGGCTGGGCGCAGTGGCTCATGCCTGTAATCCCAGCACTTTGGGAGGCTGAGGCAGGCAGATCACGAGGTCAGGTGTTCAAGACCAGCCTGGCCAACAAGGGTGAAACCCCATCTCTACTAAAAATACAAAAATTAGCCAGACGTGGTCGCACATGCCTGTAATCCCAGCTACCCAGGAGGCTGAGACAGGAGAATTGCTTGAACCTGGGAGGCGGAGTTTGCAGCGAGCTGAGATCACACCACTGCACTCCAGCCTGGGTGACAGAGAATTAAAAATTACGGGGCTACCAGAACGACACATTTGATAGACTAGGTATCCTCTGCCATGCCAAATGACCTCGTGAAAGTCAGAGGGGTGGGGTCTGTCACTTGCTGTCTATGAAAGGTCATATTAATTCGTCTCCCAGCTGTAATCACTTACCTGTGAAACACGCCTTAAGCTTCAGCTGGCATCCTTTGTGAAGTTCTTTTTCTTTTTCACATCCAGGTGTTACTTCTCCTTGTATCTGGGGACAAAATGATGCTGTTTTGTTAAAATCATCAACATTTTTATCCTTTGCCTGATTCAGTCGTGCGCTGGATTACCATTTTTATGGATGCTGAAATTGCCAAGCCTCTTTTTTTCTAACGCCTGTATTTGTATATCTTTTTTTGAGAACAGGGTCTTTCTCTGTTGCCCAGGCTGGAGTGCAGTGTGCAATAATAGCTCACTGCAGCCTCCAACTCTTGGCCTCAAGGGATCCTCCAGCCTCAGCCTCCCAAAGTGCTGGGATTACAGTCATGAGCCACTGCGACAGGCCTGTATTTGTAATGCTTCTAGTAGTGTCTACTTTAAGGGGAATTATATGACCTTGTGACCTTGGTAACCTAAGTCTATTGCTATGCCAAGTAGCTGAAAGCTCCATTGTCTTCAATCAGCTGGCAGCAAACTAAAACATCCCAGAGAAACTCTGTTACCATATTCTTTGAGACTTCTGCTTTAGAACCATGGGTTGTGGCAATAATAAATTTCAGTCCAATATTAAGAGAATAATTGAACACCACTTTCGAAGGCCTAAGCAGCCAGCGCCAGCTTCTGCTGGGAATATCCCCCGCCCAATGTGAGCCTCCGCCGGCTGGGAGGCGCTCATTGCCTCGCTCGGCCACTAGGAGGCAGCAGTCTGTTATCTAAAAGCAAACCAGGCGTGGGCGTTGAATTTTCTGTTATTTCTTTCATCTTTCTGGGACTAATTTGTTTTCCATTATTTTTATGATTTGTCCTCACAAATGTCTCATTCTAGGCCAAAAGTTGTGCGTTCCTCTGTGTCCACTTATGAGCAAGACAAGGTCCTTTTCCGCCTGTGTCAGGCTATCGCCCTTCATTCTCCTGCCCGAGCCTTGCGCCTTGCACACGGTTAGCATCTCAATACATTTCCGTAGAATAAGGAAACCTTTCTTAGCGTTGGCGATGTAATGAGTGGTGTAAGATATCTATCGGGTTCGAGAAGTGCCTGAGGTGATGTGAACCTTCGTTCAGACTTTAAGCCAAACAGTAATTATTTCAAGTCTTCAACATGGGGCACCTTGTACTCTGGATAAATCGGGAATATTTGGGGCGTGAGAGGGAAAGATAAATGCTTCATGTTCTCCGACAAACACGGGCCTTCCCCCGGCCACAGGGCTTGGCCGGTCCCGCAGAGGACCCAGGACTCGGGGACCTGGGTGGCCGGGGTTTGGTGGGACGGCGCGGCCACCACCCACAGCCCGAACCTCCCCTCCATACGCCCGGCCCGCGCGCGGGGACCCCAGGGACGGCGGGGCCAGGGAGCCGGGCGTCTCCAGAGGCTGTTCCAGACCCAGGTACTTCGGCCGCCTGTGCCCCCCAACCTCTCTGAGGAGCACGCGGAGTCACCGCCGCATGCGCCCACCCCTCTGCCGGAGCCGCAACCCACTCCAGACTCCCTTCCCAGGCTCGGGGCGCCCCCTGCAGGCCCAGGAGGGGAGACGCATGGGCACGCTCACGGGGGCGGTCACACATCCGTACACACATCCCAGCCGCGCACAGCCCCGCAGGCACAGCTCGGAATACGCAAATTCACGTATGTGGCACGCACTTACTAAGCATCTACTCAGAGTCCTCTACAATCATTCACCCACCCCCACCCCCACCCCCACCACGGACTTGGTTGACTTCCCAGGCCCATCTGCCCCCCACTCCCCTTGCCCAGTGGCTAGTTAGCCCACATTCAGGATCTCCTATCCCTGGGGCAGGGATTTGGCCAGACCTGGGAGCAAGAAAGTTGGGCAGGCTCCTTGGAGGAGGATGAGGCTAAGCTGGGTAAAGTGAGCTAATCTGCCCTAAGCTGGAACAAGATTCCCAGGGCTCAGGCTGAACCAAGAACCCTGTAAAGTCCATTTGGCTGGGAAGAGGGTGAACACAGCGAAGCACGTAGCGCTGATGGCTCTGTATCTGTGGTCAGAAACTGTTTCAAACACCTCCCTGACCTCCAGTCCCTCACCCCCATTGGATTATCTAAACCAACAGCTGTGGATAGGTGCCTTAAACCCTTCTTCCACCGGGCCTGTGTCCTTTCCCATTTTGCAATGATTTGAGTGGGTACCTTCTTAACACCCTGACTGCCACCTCCTTCCCTGATTCCTCTTTTCCTTCATGTTGGCGAGGTCCAGGACTTAGAACTTGGACCTCTTCTATCTACCCTCACTCTCTTGGCAACCTCATTGTCTTTTGCCTTTAAATACCATCCATTTACTCCCAGATTTGTTTCTTCAGCTAGAATCTCTTCCCTGGACTCCAGACTCATCCCAGCCACCTACTTAACATTTCCATTAATATGCCCAACATGCAACTTCAACCTAAGTCAATGCCAGGGTTCTGATCTCCCCACAAACCCACTCCTCTTCAATCATCCTCATCTTGTTAACTAAAATTCTATCCGAGTTTCTCAAGTCAAAAACCTCGCAGTATTCTCTCTTCTTCTTTCTCTCATATTCTATGCTGAACCCCTCAGCAAAATTTGTTTCCAGAATCTGAGCACTTCTCACCAACTCCAAGCACCATCATCTCCTCTCTGGATTGTTGCAACAGCTTCCACCCTGGTCTCCCTGCTTCCAGTCTTGCACCAGTTTGGTCTATTCTCCATTCAACGGCTAAAGAGAGTTTATGTCAGATCATGTCACATTTTTGTTCAATACCTGCCAATGGCTCATCTTACTCAGCAGAATATAACAATAGCCTACAAAACCCTGTGCTATCGGGTCCCTGTTATTATCTGACTGTTATTATCTCCTACCACCCTCCCCTTTTGGCCTCCTTGCTATTCTTTCAACACACTCTTGCCTCAAGCCCTTTGCCCTTGCTGTTTTCTCTACTTAGGACATCTTCCCCCAGATCTCTGCATGGATTTCTCCCTCACCTTCTTCAGGTCAGCTCTCTGCTCAAATGTCATTAGTGAAGGTTTTCCTGACTGCCTTATTTAAAATAACACCCTCCCTCAATACTCCCTATCCCTCTTGCCTTCTTTATTTTTCCTCATAGCACTTATTGCCATTTTGTTTGCTTATTTTCTTTCTCTTTCATTAGCATAACAACTCTGCAAGAGCAGGAACATGTGTCTGTTGTGCTTAATGCAGTATCTCAGTGCCAAGCACAGTGTCTGGCACACAGGAGGCCCTCAACAAATATTTATTGAATGAATGTGGAACAAATGCCTTGTTTTATTATTATTTCATTACTTCACCCTTTCCTGCTGATTCTCAGGATCTTTCCCAATAAGCACTCCAGGCAGAAGGTATTGAAATTGAATTGAAACCTCTCTGCCAGCTTTGCACTATATGATTGTGTTATTTAGGATCTTGTCAGGAAACAAATGGCATGCTCGAAAAGGTTAACGGAAAAGAATTTAGTGAAGGGACCACTTACAGAGGTGAGAGCAAGGTTGTTGTAGGCAGCCACTGCACATGAATTAGTGTAGCTCCAAACCTCAGACCATCTCCTCTTCTAGGCAAAGTGTATGCTAAGTGTACTGTCCCAAATTCTGCCCACTGAGAGGACTTCCCTTAACCACTGTCTTTCAGGGACATCCCTGGATGAGGCTGTAATCAGCTGTCTCTTCCAGCTAATGCCAGCATACCTTACAGACCCTCTGTTAACTGTTTGTAGAGAACATCTCCATGAAGCCATAAATGTGATCAGAGGAAGGAGCAGAAAACAACACAAGTAGGAATCCAAGCCATCTGGCCATGCTTTTATTCAAACTTTCTGAAACTTCTAAGGTCTGGTCTTATATATACAATCCATTTCATAATGAATATTACTGTTCATATCCAACTACAGGATTTGCTTAGATAGCACCCTTAGGTCACATTGTCACTGGTTGAACTATAATCTGAGTTTTAGACCAGGGCCCCAAGGCATATCAGGAGCTGCTTTTCAAATAGAAAAGAATTGTTAGCAGAAGAAGCATGGCCTTATTCCATTACACTAAGGTTCTTTGCTGTAATTCTCCTACTGGGGCTCCTACAGCCCCTTTATCTGCCACAGACAATGTGAAGTTCACTGGATTTGTGGTTCATTCAGCCGGAGCAGCAGGGCAACTTTCCCTGGAGCCTGGACCTCATTCAAAACTGTCAGCTTTATGAGCTTTATGCAATATCCAGTCAACATTTTACAGTAGTACATATAAATACTGTATATATTGCCTCTAAAACCCAAAGTGCTCTTTAACATTATGCCCCAGATGACTATCTTTCAGCTTCTCCCCAACTCTATAGCCTAGAAATTTCACCAATCTTGAAAAACACTAAGAGGAAGATTTATAGAATCTGCCTGTGAAAGAGATCCAGGATCTCCCAGCCCCCCACCAAACAAGAGGATTCAGTTCTGGGAAACTGGCTTAAGTCTAGGAATTGAGTAAAACTGTAAATCTTAATATAACTTGAGAATCAAGTTTCTGCTTATCAGGTCTAGAATTTTTCCATTTATATGGGTGAAGTAGAACATTAGTAAGCTGTCTGCCTATTTCATTACTAGGGACACCATGATTGATTAGCTACCCACACATATTCCTATGGGCAAAGCACATGATTACCACTCATCCCTATAGCTTTCATAGTAATTTCACTCACCTTATCACTCATGGTTAGGTGCCAACACCTGTCCTCTACCACGAAAGAATTCTATCATTCACCTTGAAATAAGGCTGCCCAGTCCCAAGAGAGCATCTCACAATCTCATTTCTAGCCTAGTAAAGATGCCATATAGTGCTTTTAAAGGAGTTAGCATTCCCCTCACTAATGTGTTCTTGCTGCCTTGGAGAAGAGAGTATCTTTCTGGACCCTTAGGAGGTGTACAAAATAGGTAACTTCAACATTCATTTCTAACCTTTGTACCTCCTCCTCTACTTTACTATTTATAGTCCAAGGACCACAGCATCAACATCATTTAAAAGTTTGTGAGCCGGGCGCGGTGGCTCAAGCCTGTAATCCCAGCACTTTGGGAGGCCGAGGCGGGTGGATCACGAGGTCAAGAGATCGAGACCATCCTGGTCAACATGGTGAAACGCCGTCTCTACTAAAAATACAAAAAATTAGCTGGGCATGGTGGCGCGTGCCTGTAGTCCCAGCTGCTCAGGAGGCTGAGGCAGGAGAATTGCCTGAACCCAGGAGGCGGAGGTTGCGGTGAGCCGAGATCGCGCCATTGCACTCCAGCCTGGGTAACAAGAGCGAAACTCCGTCTCAAAAAAAAAAAAAAAAAAAGTTTGTGAAACATGAAGGCTGGGCACGGTGGCTCACACTTGTAATCCCAGCACTTTGGGAGGCCAAGGCAGGCAGATCACCTGAGGTCAGGAGTTCGAGATCAGCCTAGCCAACATGGTGAAATCCCATCTCTACTAAAAATACAAAAGTTAGTCGGGCATGATGGTGCATGCCTGTAATCCCGGCTACTCAGGAGGCTGAGGCAGGAGAATCGCTTGAACCCAGGAGGTGGAGGTTGCAGTGAGCCGAGATCATGCCATTGCACTTTAGCCTGGGCGACAGAGCGAGACTTGGTCAAAAAAAAAAAAAAGTTTGTGAATGTGAAACATGAAACTTCTGAGCTTCACTCCAGACCTACTGAATAGAATCTACACTAGTAAGATTCTCCCAGGTGAATCATGCACACATTAAAGTTTGAGGATCAGTGCTCTACAACAGGCCCGTGAGGTTCTAGCACCTCAGCCTCACTGATCACAGGCCACTGTCAAATCCAGGTTTCCGGGAATCAACCCAACAGAATATTAACACCACTCCCAGGTGCTCAGCTAGTATTAATACAATGATACCCAAATCCTGCTTGAGTACACCTATATCAATAAATTTGTCCTCACAGGTTCCTGGGATTCTCCCAGGACAAGTTGACAAGTTCCTGCAAGTTTCCCAGCACCTATACTCTTGCTCTTGGAGCACATCCTGTACTTTCCTGTCTAGGCAATGTTAAGATGAAATTCATAGTATGGGCCTGGAGACTCGAGGAGTGGTCAGGGTAGCTCCTGAGGAGAAAAGGCATGCACTTTGCCAGGGAGTTATTAAAAACATTTTTTAATGGAAGAGAAGTTTGGTTGATGATTTACAGGAGAAGGGGAAATTATCTTCTGCCACCAAGGATGATTCAGGGGGATTTGAAAGTACAAAGTTCTCAGCTTTGTTCCTCTCTGCCCAAATGTCACCATCCCAAGTTTCAGAGTCCTACACCTTTATCCTACATAAAGTAGAATAAAGGCACATCCCAACAGTGCCTTTATTCTAGCGTAAGGGCATCATCACTCAGACATGAATACAAGACATTCAGGTCTTGTATTTGATCTTCAGCCGTACCTGTCATGTGGCCTCATACAATAAACATTCCTTAAGACTTCCATAGAGGTTATCTACATCTCTACTTGTAACTTGAGTTAGAAGTTTACGGTCTAAAAAAAAGAAGTTTATGGTCTAACCATTTTTTTTTTTTTTTTTTTTTTTTGAAATGGAGTCTTGCTCTGTCATCCCAGCTGGAGTGTAATGGCATGATCTCTGTCTGCTCACACAACCTCTGCCTCCTGGGTTCAAGTGATTCTCCTGCCTCAGCCTCCTGAGTAGCTGGGATTACAGGTGCCTGCCCCCATGCCTGTATTTTTCAGTAAAGACAGGGTTTCATCATGTTGGTCAGGCTGGTCTCAAACTCCTGAACTCAAGTGATCCGCCTGCCTCGGGCTCCCAAAATGTTGGGATTACAGGCATGAGCCACCACACCCAGCCTAACTTATCTTTTTTATTGGAATTTTACTAGCACAATCAGAAATGGCCAGTGAGGTTCTGGCCTCAATATAGTACTATAGTAATAATAATCACCATTTGCAATCATCATTTGTGGCCATAGCAATTAAATGCCCCAGGTACCTTATCTCCTAATGTCTTGCCTTCCAGTATTTCATCCATGCCTCACAAGTGATAGTCTAAGTGACTGTGATGCTTCTACATGCTCCAGATTACTTGTGTCTTCTTTTCCCAAGCACAGAGACCATCCATGCCCTCATCAAGGGCAAGCCAATTCTAGAATCCCATTTTGGGAATCCGTTTCCTGGTACCACTGATTATATTGGTAAGGACCCTGGCAGGAAACAGAGCACACTGCAAGGATACAGGGAAAGCCATGTTTCCCTACTCTCTACTCCCACTCACCACTCAGTACTTCTGTGACCTCTGGTTACCCAAAAGTGTGTGGGGATTTCTCCCCACCAAGAAATTCTGTGGCAGTTTTCCAGTGGACACCAGATGGGTGTCCTCTAATTCAGTTCAATTCTGACATCATTTACCTGGGGGTAGCATCAGATCGCACAAGTTGAGGGCTTAGTTCCACAAGACTGCCCCCCTACTTCAGATACCAATTGCAAGCACAGATTGTGGCCTGTGCTTCTGACTGACCAGCTATAAATAGGGGTTTCCACAACCCACCTGGGGTTCAATTAATTTGCTAGAGCAGCTCACAGAAGTCAAGGAAACACTTACTTATGCTTACTCATTTATTATAAAGGATATTACAAAGGACAGATGAACATTCAGATGAAAGGGATGCATAGAACAAGGCATGGGGAAAAAAGGTGTGGAGTTTCCATGCCCTCTCTGGGCACCCTCCTCCAGGAATCTCCATGTTCTCAGCTATCCAGAAGCCCCCCACCCCAACTTAGTCCTTTTGGGTTTTTATGGAAGCATCAGTACATAGGTATGATTGATTACATCATCAGCCATTGGTTTATCAACTCAAGCTTCAACCCCTCTCCTCTACCCAGAGGTTGGGGGTAGTGGGACTGAATGTTCCAATTATCTAAGCATGTGGCTGGTTCTTTCTGCTGACCAGCACCAATCCAGAGGCTGTCTTGGGGCTCCCAGCCACCAGTTATCTCATTAGCATACAAAATATACATCTCTCCCAAGATTCCAAGGATTTTAGGAGCTATATGTCAGAAAAGGAGGATGAAGACCAGATATATATTTTACACTGACACATACACTCAAAAAAAATTTCACTGGGGCTGGGCGTGGTGGCTTACCCCTATAATCCCTGCACTTTGGGAGGCCAAAGCAGGGGGATCACCTGAGGTCGGGAGTTTGATACCAACCTGACCAACGTGGAGAAACTCTGTCAATACTAAAAAAAAAAAAAAATACAAAATTAGCTGGGCATGGTGGCGCATTGCCTTAATTCCAGCTACTTGGGAGGCTGAGGCAAGAGAATTGCTTGAATCTGGGAGGCAGAGGTTGCAGTGAGGCGAGATAGAACCATTGCACTCCAGTCTGGGCAACAAGAGCGAAAATCCCTCTAAAAAAAAAAAAATTAACTGGAAAGATTTTAATAAAGGGACAATTTAAGAGATTGGGTCAGGATTAAGGAATCAACATGGGTTGATAGGCAGCTGGGGTCTAACAATGGTGAGAAACCATTATCATAAAAAGGCTTGAAGAGGCAAGAGGAGGGAACAGTGTTTCCAAACCCTGTCATCCCAGCACTTTGGGAGGCCAAAGCGGGCCATCACCTGAGGTCAGGAATTTGAGACCAGACTGGCCAACATGATGAAACCTCATCTCCATTAAAGATAACAAAAATTAGCTGAGCATGGTGGTGTGCACCTATAATCCCAGCTACTTGGGAGGCTGGGCAGGAGAATTGCTTGAACCTGGGAGGCAGAGGCTGCAGTGAGACGAGATTGTGCCGACTGCACTACAGCCTGGGCAATACAGTGGGACTCAAAAAAAAGGAATAGAGATAGACCCATAAAAGGGAGGCAGCCCAAAAGGATCACTGTAGACCAGTGGGCGTCAATCTGTAGACCAGTGGGCCTCAAACTTTAGCAAATATCAGAGTCACCTGGAGAATGTGTGAAAATGCTGTTTGCTAGACTCCATCCTCAGAGTCTCAGATGTAGTAAGTGGGAAGTAAAATCTAAGAATTAGTGTTTCTAACAAGCTCCCAAATGATGCTGCTGCTGCCCAAAGACTACTCTTTGAAAACAACTGCCACAGAAGAAATTATTCACTGCCAGAACTGCAGCAAGATGAAGGATTTAGGGAAGTAATACCCTAGCGTCTCTCCTTCTATCACTGATTTCCTGCTGCTGCCTCTCATGGGCCAGCCCCAAACAGAAGCCAGAGAGCAGGACCCTGAGTAATGCAATCTGCAGAGGTTAGCCTTCCAGGGCCACAAAGAGTGGAGAATGGATGAGTTGGGACAAACAGAATAACCAAAACCACCATGGACAGAAGAATGGATACCTCAATGGAAAGAGGGATGGATAGATGAATTAATGAGCAGATACCTGAATAAAAGGATAAAAGAAGGCCAGGCGTGGTGGCTCATGCCTGCAATCCCAACACTTTGGGAGGCCGAGGGAAGTGGATCATTTGAGGTCAGGAGTTCAAAACCAACCTAGCCAACATGGTGAAACCCCACCTCCACTGAAAATACAAAAGTCAGCTGGGCGTGGTGGTAGATGCCTGTAATCCCAGCTATTCAGAAGGCTGAAGCAAGAGAATTGCTTGAGCCAGGGGAGATGGAGATTGCAGTGAGCAGAAATCACACCATTCCACTCCAGCCTGGGCGAAGCAAGTAAGACTCTTTCTCAAAAAAAA
>NW_016107464.1:1061387-1071742 GCF_001604975.1 Cebus imitator | reverse complement strand
AAAAGAAGAACAATGGCTAACAGTCAGAGCTTGTTATGTGTCAGCCACTAAGCTAAGGGCCTTACTCAGGGTACCTCATTTAATCCTAAGAAGTAGATCTTCTACCATTCCTGTTTTACAAATAAGGACACTAAGACACAGAGACTGGAGAATTTTCACCTTGCCACACAGCTAGTAAGTGGTGGAATCTGAATCCCAACCTAGGCGCTCTGTCTGCAGAGTCTCCCTCCTCTGCACTGTGTAACACATGCTGTTCCAAGACCAAGTGGCAGATAGATGGTGTGAGGTGGAGGCAAAAAGCGCAAATCCTAGCGCACCTGGGTCCAAATCATGCTCCAGTACTTACTCGCGGTGTGGCCTTGTGCTCTGAGCCTCGTGTTCCTGATGAGTAAAACAAGAATAATAACACAAAAATAATAAAAACTACACCATAGTATTGTTTTGGGAAAGTTAAGCAAGGTGATAGTGGTAAAATCCTTGATATAGAGCCTAGCACATAGTAAACAATCAGAAATACCATTACTATTATTATGATTAATGGATGCAAAGAAGCAAGTCAGAAATTTAAGAAGGAAATGTTCCCTCTCCCTCTCCACATCCAAAAGAGGATCTAAGACTTGGGTAACAATGGGTGAATGGGCATTTCATATTTAGTTTCTCTTTCGAGGCTTTCACTTCTGATCTTTCTCATAAGGATGGGAAGTCACTTGTGCCCTCCCCCATCGGTCGATTCCTTGAAATTTTAAAATTTGTCTGAATATGATCTGGCCAGACCCTCTCCTTAGAAATCCCCTCTTGGTTCTCAGGACTGAGAAAAAGGGAGAAAATGAAGGGGGCTATTCCAGGCCAGGCTCCCTCCAGCTGTTCCTATGGCCCAGGTATTGGACTTAGGAAAATGGTAAATAGGGGAAGGGGAGGGCTTGATGAGCCCCAGAGTCCTGAGAGGTGGGATGGGGGTCCTGGGCCTCCTCCCAAGGTACGTGGCCTTTCAGCTCTGCTTGCCCCAAGGGAAGGACTGGTCCCCAGATGGTGGGTAAGTAGGGACTGTGATGACCTCAGAGGGCACCCCAGGTTCTCATGGTTGTCCTGAGGGCACCAGGAACCCTTCTTCACCACCAACCTCCCAAGGAAGAAGCGCCAGTGAGGACAAGGGATAAACCTAAGGAAAGGGGCACAGCTCCTCACTGTGGCCCCCACCTTTGACCCTTACTTCTGAACCCCAGTCCCATGGTTGATGATGCAAATGCCACCAATGGGATGACAGGGCAGTCCCTCTCTCTGGAGAAACAGTGCACAGCCCCCTTTTCTGGATCAGACTGCAGACCTACGTTCTCAGAGCAGGAGCCAAGGAAAGCACAGGGAAAGGGCAGCTGCAGGGAAAAGAGGGGGGCAGGCTGAGGGTTCTGCCAGAAAGAGGGGGACAGCAGGGGAATCACAGGCAGAAAGGGGAATTTCAGGCAGAAAAAGGGCCATAAATAGGAAGCTGCAGGGCTCACATTTCCAGCCTCACATCACTCACACCCTGCATTTCACCCTTGCATCCCAGTGGCCCTGCAGCCTCACACAGATCCTGCACACCAGAGACCACTGGTGCTCACACAGTTGGCCTGCCTCTGTTCACCCTCCATGGCCCTGCTACTGACCCTCAGCCTGCTGGTTCTCTGGACTTCCCCAGGTAAGGCTGAAAGGAGAGTCAGGGTGGGGGGCAGTGGGGGGTGCTGGCAGTGGGTAATGTCTAGATCTCAGGTTGCTTGGCACTGGATGCGAGGGACATGGCGAGTTCAGGCAAATGCTTAGGTCTGCATGTTTCGGTGAGCCTGGCAGGTCTGTGAGTGTGTGCCTATAAGTGTGGGTGTCCCTGTGCCCTGAATTCCAACCCAATGTGGGTGTGTCTCTTGGCACATCCTGGGGCCTGTGGCTGGGCTGTCTCTGCAAGCTCTATTTCCTGCTGCCTCCATTTCCCAGGCAGAAAGAGAGAACAGTATATATTTGCTTAAGGTAGGGAGAATGTCAGACACTGAGGCAAGACTGATACTCAAAAATTTTAGCAATTAATAAGGCTCCTAACACCAGCCTACCCCCCCACACACCTCTCCCACACTGTGATCTGCATCACTCTACTTGCTGGATTGTCCTGGGAGAGAGGTTGAGGTGATCAGGGCAGCAGGAAGCCATTTGTGGGGCTCAGGGCAGTGGTTATTTACAGAACAGTTTAGAAGTTTAACAACATATTTAGCAACCAGTAGGGCCATATTGGTGCATACTGGCTGAATACCAGTTCTAACTCCTCCCCCAGCCTCCACCACACACACACAGACACACACACACAGACACACACACACAGACACACACACACACACACAGAGGTGTCCTTAATCCGAGCTCGGGCCATGGCCACACCACCCTCAGGGTCCCTGTGTCCTGTCACCTTTCCCCATCCCAGCCCCAACTCTGAGTGGCACCAACGATGCTGAAGACTGCTGCCTGTCTGTGACCCAGAACCCCATCCCAGGGTACATCGTCAGGAACTTCCGCTACCTTCTCATCAAGGATGGCTGCAGGGTGCCCGCTGTGGTGTGAGTTGTGGGGAGGGTGTCTAGTCTTGTCTCCCCTTTTAGCCCCTGTTGAGACTCCCACCTTCTTATCCCCCTTCTCCATACCAAGCCCAATACCTTCAAGGAAATCCCTGAAATGGGTTCCCAGACATGGTCCCCAGGCATGCTGGATGCTGGGGCTCCATTCTCTCTGACCTCTCACCCCAGGTTCACCACACTGAGGGGTCGCCAACTCTGTGCACCCCTAGACCAGCCCTGGGTAGAACGCATCATCCGGAGACTGCAGAGGACCTCAGCCAAGGCAAGCCTGGCCCTCCCTGGCCCTGTCTCCTCCCTCTGAGCTCCTAAGATTCCAGCCCCTCACCCTTCCTCTCCTTCCTCCTCTAGATGAAGCGCGGCAGCAGTTAAGCCATGACAGCACCAGAGGGAACCTGGAGTCTGAGTGAAGCATTGTGAATTACTCCCTAACCTGGGGGAACCGAGGACCAGAAGGAAGCACCAGGCCTCCAGCTCCTCTGCACCATACCTGACCATCCAGGCCAGGGCCTGGGGTGTGTGTGAGTGTGAAAGTGAGCAAGAGGGTGAGTGTGGGCAAAGCCACTCCACCCCCAGACTGCAATGCTACCAATAAAGCCACCTGGTGTTTACAACTAATTGATCACAACCAGTTACAGATTTCTTTGTTCTTTCTCCATTCCCATTGCTTCATTTGACCAGCCAAAAAAAAAAAAAAAAAAAAGGCCGGGCACGGTGGCTCAAGCCTGTAATCCCAGCACTTTGGGAGGCCGAGGCGGGTGGATCACGAGGTCAAGAGATCGAGACCATCCTGGTCAACATGGTGAAACCCCATCTCCACTAAAAATACAAAAAATTAGATGGGCATGGTGGCGCATGCCTGTAATCCCAGCGACTCAGGAGGCTGAGGCAGGAGAATTGCCTGAACCCGGGAGGCGGAGGTTGCGGTGAGCTGAGATCGCGCCATTGCACTCCAGCCTGGGTAACAAGAGCGAAACTCCGTCTCAAAAAAAAAAAAAAGCCACCTGGCACCCACAGATCTGTCTGTTTGCTGTCTAGCCAGGAGGACAGGAATAGGAAAGGGGAGGTGGGATGGCAGGATCTCTTTTCTCTGCTGCAGCCTAAGATGTCTCCTCGCTCACCTCCACCTAAGAACCTGATGCTCTGAGGATCAGCCTCATTGCTCTCCACAGTTCAGTGACACTAAGCTTAGGTCAGCCCCCTGAGTGAGCCAGTGTCTCATGCCTCCCAGTCTTTGCTCTTCATGGCAGGTGTTCAAGCATCCAGGTGTCTGAGGGATCCAGTGTCACTGGGGGGAAGGGAGTTGTCGGGAACCAGCTCTCATGGCTGGGGGAGGTGGAGTAGAGCAAAGGGCCCAGCTTCACTGTCTGGGGTTAAAGTACCCATGCCCTTTCCTCGGTCTGGCACACTCTTCTCTCTCCTCTCCCCATCTGGCTTCCCATCTGGGTCTGGATGTTTCTTCCTCCAGGAAGCCTTCCCTGACCCCAGGCTGGATTAGGTGGCCTCCCACAGTGCCCCTTCACAGCATTCATCACACTGACTTATATTCACTGGTTTGTCCAAATTTGTCCATGTTCTTGAACTGAGATCACATCTACCTTGGATTTCAGTGTTTTTCTGGTGTCCCGCATGCTGCCTGGCACAAGGCAGTGCCTCAATAAATATTTATTTAGAGAATGAATAAATATGCGAGGAAAGCTCAGCAGCCAGGGCTGAGGGCCCATCTGTCCATTCTGTCCATACAGAATCTGACCTCCAGGCCAGCCCTCCTCTCTCAGCCAGACTGAGCAAGGTCCAGCCCCAGCTTTGCAATCGTGGGGCCACGTCTCTCAGGGACACTGACAGACAGACCTGGGAGTCAGAGGTCAGAGACAGGAGAGAGGCCCACAGGTGGAAGAAGGAGTAGCCAGGGAAGCACAGGAGATTCTCTACAGAGGAGCCCTACCACCACCCCTGCAGTCTACATGGGCTCCAAGGCCCAAAGGCAACACTGAGACCAGAGACGTCTCCCCAGATGGGATCAGAAAGGAATCTCAGCTCTAGGAGATGAGAACCATGTGACTCTTGGAGCATCCTACAGGGCTGCTCTGTACAGAGTGGGCTCCTCATACTTGGAAAGTACCCTGGGGAAGCAGGTTGGCCTCCAGACGGTGTTCTCTAAGGGCCTGCCCAACTGGGAGTGATAAGTCTGTGCCACTGGGGTCAGATGACAGCAAGGAGGCCAAAATGAGCACCGTTGCCTAGGAAGAGAGGCTGTCATTATATCAGGTATACTTCAGCCAGCAACAAAATCAGGCCTGAGCAGGTGCTGGAAAGGGAGACATGGTGAGGGAGTTGTGGCAGTCCCTCCTCACCAGACTGAGAGCATGACATCCTCTTCCTCTCCCCTGCTCCCAGATGCAAGTGCTCAAAACCTTGGGTATCCCAGGCCTCAGAATCACCTGGGAAACCAGGTAGGTGGGAGAGATAGGGATAATTTTCAAGAACAGCTGAAATAACCCATCCATTCATATGCATCCATGCATCCATTCATTCAGCTGTTTCTGCATTCATCAGACCTCCATCCATCCAACCATCTACTCATCCACTTCCCACCCAGCCATTCTTTGATCCAACCACCAAGCCAGCCAGCCATGGCATTCTAGATCTCCCAGCTGTGGACCTTGTGCCCCGCACCCAGCAAGCAGAGGACAAACGCACATGGGAGGGGAGTACATTGCCTGAAGTCCTTCTCAGTGCCAGTGAAATTTAGAGGAAGTCAGTCTGCCACAGAAGCAACGCAAGTGCTCTCTCTGGACTATCAGAGGAACACACAGACAGAGCAGGGAAGGCGAGAGTGGGAGAAGATGCCACCAGGACAGGGGCCCCTGGACACTACCTCCATGACACTGCTGCTAGGAGGTACAAGAGCAAATCCTGAACTCACTGCCTGGGTCAGAGTCCCATGATCCTGTCTCTGCCCCCACTCATTGTGTGACTCTGGGCAAGTTCCTTTCCCACTCTGCACCCCAAGACCTCAGTTTCCCCATTTGTCAGATGTGAGAGAGGAGCTTGATATTTTAGACTCCTTCCAAACAAAGACTTGGCTCCTGAAGCTTTGGTTCTCACGCTAAACCCCCAGTATTTGCATAGGCTCCCCACAAAGTCCTGCAGGTCGAAAAAACTCTCCCTGGGGCCACCCTCTGAGATCAAAGGAGGAATTGAGTCTCGGAAAAAGATAAAATAATCTAGGAGCTAGTGAAGTGCCTTGGATTCAATAGACTTGTGCTTGACCCTGGAAGCTTGGGAAATGAAGAATTTGGAGGAAATCTGAGGGTGGACACTAGAACCCCAGGGGAGATGGCATGCAACCCTCCCCACCCTGTCTCCAACCAGTGTTTTCCATCCTAGCTTTCTGCCTTCCTCTTTTTGTCACCCCCCAACCATACCAACCCATCCTGGGCACTGGGTCTTACTCCCTTATCTCCCTTCCAGGTACATAAGCCCAGCAATCTGAGCAATTGCAGCAACTGAGCATCCTGCCCCACTCTAACATTCTCAGCACTGTGACTCCATTTAATCAACATCTGCTTCCTGTATCACAATCAGTCACTGAAGATTGTTGCATTTTCATTTATCCAGAGTTCTGGTGGGCCAGGAGCCCACCAGAGGTTGCCAGCTCTCTGAAGAGCAGTGTGGACTCCTAGTTCCCCAACCAGGATATGTAGGCCTTGTTGTCTGCCTCTAGATAGACCTTCCTCTCTAGGGCACATGGCATCTGTTACAGGCTCAAGGCCTGCAGCTGGGTGATACTTACGATTCTAAAGTCCAATATTTCAGCAGCCAATATCTCCCTAAAAGTATCTGACATCCGGCTGGGCACAGTGGCTCATGCCTGTAATCCCAGCACTTTGGGAGACCGAGATGGGTGGATTCACCTGAGGGAGGCCAGGAGTTCAAGACCAGCCTGGCAGACATGGTGAAACCCCGTCTCTACTAAAAATCAAAAATTAGTCGGGCATGGTGGTGGGCACCTGTAATCTCAGCAACTCAGGAGGCTGAGGCAGGAGAATTGCTTGAACCCAGGAGGTGGAAGTTGCAGTGAGCTGAGATCACGCCACTGCACTCCAGCCTAGGTGACAGAGTGAGACTCCGTCTCAAAAAAAAAAAAAGTATCTGACATCCTGCTCAGGCTGCTCTTAGCCTTTGGGGCATGAAAACTTCCCTTTCCTATCTGTCGAGAGAGCTCTTTGGGGAGCTCATCCATCTCCATTGCCCACATCGCTCTTCTAGGGTCTGGCATGAAATAAGCCCCAATACACATATGATTAACAAAAATGAAACTGAGCTGGCCTTTTCCCACCACACCCCACGCCCCACCAGGAGCACATCCAGTTCTCAAGACAGCTGGAGCTATCTCTGTTGTGTGGTTGAGTGTTTGTTCAGAGCCAACTCCATAAGGTTTTGATCATGTTTTGATCATCTTATGTTCAACTTCTCGGCAGGCAAGATCCATGTCACCCCCTCTTTCTCGGCTCCGGGAAATTTAGAAAGCACCAGAAAACCATAGAAATAACAGTTTCATGAAGGCTCAAGACTCCTAGCTGGGAAATTTCCTCCAAGTGCCCCTCTGTAGGAAACAGCAGGCATTTCTCTGGTCAGATAACTTCCTAGATGACCCCCGAGACTTTGTGCATGTGGAAGGACATGGCTCTGAGTATTAGCTAATTCTCCACTAGTGCTTACTGGGTCCTCGGCACTACTTTATGTACTATTACCATTCTTATGTTGCAGCTGAAAAAACTGAGGTACAGAGGTAAGTCACCTATCCAGGCTGGACAACTAGGGAAAAAGCAGAGCTGGGGTTCCTGTCTGGGCAGTTTGGCTACAGAATATCTACTCTGAACTACTACACATACCACTTCTCTGAGCTGACCTGTCTCCTAATTACAAATGGAGAGCCGTACAGCAGGGCGAGATCTGGAGAAGCAGCCCATGGGAATAGGGAAAGCTGCTACTTTTGGCTGCTGGCCAAGTGCAAGTCTCCAAGCTGAGTCTTTTCTTGGCATTACATCACTGCAACCTCAAACAATCCCATGAGGTATCATTAGTACTATTCTATGTATAAGGAATTTGAAGCACAGAAAGGGAGAATGACCTCCCAAGTCAACTCAACTGGTGAGTAGCAAACCTGGGATTGCAGTTCAAGCCTCCCTGATGGGCAGCACTTGGACTGAGGGCTGGGGAGTCTAGTTGGGGTAGAAAAGCTAAGCTTGCTAGAAAGAGCTAGGGAAAAAACAAGAGGAGAAGCTGGTGGCCACAGGTAGGGTCCCAGCACTTGAACCTAGACATAAAGACATACCCTGGAGGGCTTCCAGCCTCCTGGGCCTCTGCAGTAGAAGAGGCATCAGCTTCCCCAGAGCCTCAAAGAGGGGATCTACTCAGGCCTCAGTTTTCCCAACAGTGAATCAGTGTAGAAGGGGATTATTGGGCTACAGCAATGCCCACCCTACCCCTATTCCCAAGGGAGTATCAGAGGCCAGGACCTGGTGATGTTTAAAGAAAAGGAGGAATGTAGGAACAGTGCTGGGGATCTGGAGGGTAGGGGTAGAGGCGGGACAAGGGAACCTGTGACAGGCAGGGCTCCTGAAACGGAATGGGGCCAGGTGTCTGATCGGCAGGTCATGGAGGACCTCTGAAGAGCAAAGCATCTGAGGGTAGCAGGGCAGCATCCAACTCCCAAAAGACCCGTATCTGAGGGCCACTTCCATCTCCCAAAGGGCCAGGGGCAGGCAGGGCAGGGTTGGAAGAAAAGAGCAAGGACAGACCACAAAGGATCAGGGTAGATGAGGGAGTTAGGCCTCCCCACCCTACTTCTAGGGCCTTCAGGTCTTCCCCGTGGCTCCAGTGGGATGCAGAAGATGTGAGCTGGCCTCGGCTCCAACCTAGAAGAGGTGGGAAAACTTTCACCCCAGCCTCAAGGACAACCAGATCTCCTAGGGCTTTTGATCTCAGAATCCCAGTCCCTGGAAATCTGAGCCTAACACCATCCAAGCCCCAATCACGATGCCAACCTCCTTCTCATCAGGCCATCAATTTCAAGGGTCCTCTCCCAAGAGGAAGCCAGCCCTTCTGTCAGGGCCTCAACACTGTAAAGTGCTCATCAGTTGAGGAACCCCCATCCCTGGCAGGATGTCCCAATACCTATTGTGTCCTCATTGCTGACAGGACTCCCATTAATGTCAAGGTCCCTTCATTACTGTCAAGCCACTATTCCTCTCAGGAAACCCTGCCACTGTCAGGAACACTCAACCCCTGCCCATCAGGCAGGACAGCAGCACTGCACAACTCCAGGGAGCACCATTCTTTCTGTAGTCTACATAAATGGCTCCTGGTATGGCAGCACTGAATGCCAGAGTATTGCTCTGAATGTTAGTGTAGGGCCTCCAGGGATCCCAGTGCTGCCATCACATAGGAGTCCAGCCCTGGGAAAACCCCTAAAGTGATGCCTCATCACTGTCTGCAACCCAGAACACTTATTCATTCCAGGCACTATTCTAGTTGCTGGTGATACAATAGTGAACAAGATAGATATGGTCTTGGTCTTCATGAAGCTTTCCCCTCCCCTCCAAAAGCAAAAGGCAAATAAACAAAAGTATTGATCAGGATTCTCACTTGCAAGCCACTGAAATTCACTGGCTGATTCCAACAGAAAAGGAGCTTATTTAAAAGACCCTGGGAAGATGCAGAAAATAACAAGAATAAGTGAGTCTAGGCAGCCAGAACCACTCCCAAAGCATACAGTACAGTACAGATGGTCCAGATAGGCCTCCAAGACAGCATGGTGGTATCGTCAAAAGGGGATGCCAAATGGCCAGAACAATGCTAATGTCCAGACAACTGGGGTCCTTGCCCTGCATCCTGTGTTTTAGATGACCCTGATCTGGCCTTCTTCTAATCATATCTTTGGACACAGGAAAAAAAAAAGTCTGCAGGACCAAGGGAGCACCCACCCAGAACTCATTCTTTTCTTCTAGACCACATTTCAGGAATTGAAAAACAGAGAATTTCCTGCCCAAATGACCCCAAGTAGCTGCCAATATCCATGTGGGCCTCTTCCTCAGATCTGTTTTTCCTAGGATAGACTATGTCACTGATATACACATACACACTACCAGGTCCAGAGGGTAGCCAAGAAGTAGCTGTTTGCAGGGAATGTAGGATTTCGTACGTACGGGACTGGAGTGTTTATGCCCAGGAACATGAGACCCTTTATGGTGCAGGATAGAACTGAGGATAGGGAGAAGAGAGGGACAAGTGGAGGGCTAGCAATGGGCTCTCCCCTTACCACCTCATTCCATCAGGGAACTCCAAGGAGTTCAAGAATTCTCAACTTGAACCTAGCCTCCAAGTTGTTTTGAAAGTATATTTTTTACCGGGCACAGTGGCTCACACCTGAAATCCCAGCACTTTGGGAGGCCAAGGCGGGCAGATTATGAGGTCAGAAGATCAAGACCATCCTGGCTAATATAGTGAAACCCTGTCTCTACTAAAAATACAAAAAAATAGCCAGATATGGTGGCATGCGCCTGTAGTCCTAGCTACCCGGGAGGCTGAGGCAGGAGAATTGCTGAACCTAGGAGGCGGAGGTTGCAATGAACCGAGATCACGCCACTGCACTCCAGCCTGGGCCACAGAGTGAGACTCCATCTCAAAAAAAAAAAAAAGAAAGTATATTTCGGCCAGGCACAGTGGCTCACATCTGTGATCCCAGCACTTTGGGAA
>NW_016107464.1:1027512-1061182 GCF_001604975.1 Cebus imitator | reverse complement strand
AAAAAAAAAAAAAAAAAAGTATATTTTTCAAGGTAAGGAAGACAGACACATTTTTTTATCTGATGACTTGTTAGCTTGCTTTTTACCTTTTAAATATTTAGATAGTTGGCCTTCATTTGTACTGTTGCCCCAAGCCTCACCAGTATTAGGAGGTCAGCCTGCCAGATGCCACCTCTGGAATCATAGCTACAGCTGCCCCTGTAAAATAGACATCATTTTCACCACCACCCCTACTACCACCAAAAAACAGATTCTCTAACAACCCCACTCCTTCACATCACTACTAGTTTCCTGCTCACAGTTCTTGAAGGTGATTATGATTAGCACAGCCTAGGTCATGTGTCCAAATCCTAGCATAGAGGGGGCTGGGAAATCTTTGGGGATCTTTGGGGATTCTGTGATGGAAAGCAAAGTCTACCAGTAACCAAGAATAATATAATAGGAAATTTTTCAAACACAGAGAGGCACTAGCTTAGTGGGCAATGAAAATAATAATAATATCTCTATAGTCCACACTATGGCTAGCCAAGATCAACATACACCCTTCTTCCCAAACCGTAGACTTCTTAGAAAATTAAGAGTATCGCCTAACATAATATCACCTTTGTTTATGCAACCAAAAAATTCACCTCTCCCCAAAGACAGACAATTCAGAGCCTTAGAAATTACCACATCCATCTTAGTTCAGGCTGTCATAACAAAAAACCATAGACAGCATAGCTTAAACAACAGAAATTTATTTTCTCACAGTTCCGAAAGTTTGAAGTCCACGATCCAAAGTACCAAGATGGGCCAGGAGCAGTGGCTTATGACTGAAGTCCCTGCACTTTGGGAGGCCGAAGCAGGAGAATAATTTCAGCCCAGGAATTTGAGACCAGCCTGGGCAATGGCTCTACAAAATAATAATAATAATGATAATAATAATAATAATAGAAAAAAATTAGCTGGGTATGGTGGCAAGTGCCTGCAGTCCCAGCTACTTGCAGCTACTTGGGAGGCTGAGCTGGGAGGATCTTTCGAGCCTGGGAGGTCGAGGCTACAGTGAGCCATGATCATGACACTGCCCTCCATGCTGGGCAACAGAGCAAGATCCTGCCTCAAAAAGAAAGTGTCAAGATAGTCACTTTCTGGTGAGGGCTTTGTTTGTGGCTTGCAACCAGCCAGCCACCTTCTTACTATGTGAAAAAGTGAGACAAAGAGAGATCCCCTCCTCTTCTTCTAAGGCTATACTCCTATCAAATTATGATCTCATTTGACTTTTTTTTTTTTTTTTTTTGAGATGGAGTCTCACTTTGTCACCCAACCTGGAGTGTAGTGGCACCATCTTGGCTCGCTGCAACCTCTGCCTCCCATGTTCAAGCAATTCTCCTGCCTCAGCCTCCTGAGTAGCTGTGACTACAGGCACATGCCACCATGCCCAGCTAATTTTTGTATTTTTAGTAGAGATGGAGTTTCACCATGTTGGCCAGGCTGGTTTTCTGATATCAGGTGATCCACCCGTCTCAGTCTCCCAAAAGGCTGGGTTTACAGGCATGAGCCACCACACCCAGCCTCATTTAACCTTAATTACCTCCTAAATACTCCATCTTCAGATACAGTCACATTTAGAGTTAGGACGTAACCTTACGTTATTCAGAGGGGGACACAATTCTTTCCATAGCAACATCTGATTCTAAATCCAAGATAATTGGGGTGACATGTTTTCCTCCCCTAGTTTTTTTGTTTGTTTGTTTTTTGAGACAGAGTTTCACTCTTGCTGCCCAGGCTGGAGTGCAATGGCACAATCTTGGCTCACTGCAACCCTACCTCCCAGGTTCAAGTGATTCTCCTGCCTCAGCCTCTTGAGTAGCTAGGATTACAGGCATATGCCACCACACCCAGCTCATTTTGTATTTTTAGTAGAGACAAGGTTTCTCCATGTTGATCAAGCAGGTCTTGAACTCCCAGCCTCAGATGATCCACCCACCTGGGCCTCCCAAAATGCTGGGATTACAGGCATGAGCCACCATGCCCGGCCTGCTGTTGCTCTGTTGCTTCTTGTCTCTTACCCCTATACATTTTTTTAAAGGTTTACCTGGTTAGGCCAGGCCTACCAACAGTGATCTTCCTTTTGAAAAACTCAAAGTCAACTGGTTAGGAACCTTCACTTCATCTGCAAAAGCCCTTCATCTTTGCCACATACAAATATAATCACTCAAGTTACATACCGTCATATTCACAAAAGGATCACTTCATCACTTCAAGGTGAAGAGATTACACAGGGCATGCACGTCAGGGGGCAGGAATCAGAATTCTGTACCATACTTCCCCTGTGACTCACTTGAAGGTCTCTTAACCTCCAGCCAGCCCTCACTGGTTGATATTCTATGCCCACTAAGGTACCTGAACCTTCACACCCAAGGGACACTAGCCCCTGGTGGTCCTGCCTAAGATTACAGTGGTCTTCCATTAACGTTGACCACTGAATTTAACCAAGGCATCATCAGGCATCATCACCCTGAAATTACAGAGGTGACTTTATACACCTTCATGACCTCATCATGTAACTACAGCCTATTTCCCCTGGATAGTCAGAATCAACTTCCCCTACCGATGGAGTAACTCCCCATTCACCCTGTGGTATGAGAAGCCCAAGCCAGATAGTGGTCTCAGCTTCCTCTGTCTTTCAGGATCACCCTGAATGGGGCCTTAATGCTATAGTGATCCACCCCGAGCTAGTTCAAGAAAATTGTGCAGAATCATATACACTTAGCTCAAAAATTGGCTTATGAATCAATGGTCATCAGGAGCTCTCCATAAGGCTGTAGGTGCAGACTGAGAGAAAGGTGAGCCGAGATCATGTCAATGCACTCTAGCCTAGGCAACAGAGCAAGACTCCAACTCAAAAAAAAAAAAAAAGAAAAGAAGGAAAGATATATATAAATGGGAGTTTGTTAAGTATTAAATTAACTCACAGGATCACAAGGTCCCACAGTAGGCTGTCTGCAGGCTGAGGAGCAAGGAGAGCCAGTCCAAGTACCAAAACTGAAGAACTTGGAGTGTGACGTTCAAGGGCAGAAAGCATCCAGCACGGAAGAAAGGTATAGGCTGGAAGCCTAGGCCAGTCTCTCTTTTCACATTTTTCTGCCTGCTTATATCACTGGCAGCTGATTGGATTGTGCCCACTCACATTAATGGTGGGTCTGCCTTTCCCAGCCCACTGACTCAAATGTTAATCTCCTTTGGCAACACCCTCACGGAGGCACCCAGGATGGATACTTTGTATCCTTCAATCCAATCAAGTTGACATTCAGTATTAACCATCAAGACACCTAAAAGAGAAGAAGCCAGCCATTCAAGGAGAAAAGACCAGTGTGGCCAAAGGACAATGGATGAGGAGGAGATGGCCTAAGGTGAGGTAGGACCAGGAGGCTGGAGTTATATGACCCAAGTCTTTGCAGGCCACAGGAAGGAGTGAGGACGTTATTCTATATGTGCTATAAAATATTTAAGCTGAGGAGTAACATAATCTCATTAACAGTTTACAAAGACCCTATCAACAGTCTGGAAAATGAATTATACAAAGAAGAATGGGGAAGTCAGAGGGTTTTTCCAGTAGTCTAGAAAAGGGATGAGGCTGGCCTAACCCAGGTGGTGGCAGACAGAATAGAGAAGAGGAGGAATCCTAGACAGACTTACAAGTAGAATGAGAGGCTGAGCTAATGGATTATATTTGAGACATAAGGGCAAGGGAAAAACCGGGAATGACACAGGCTTCAGACCTGAGCCCCTGAAGGGACAGTGGCTTCTTTTTCTGAGATGGATGACTGGGGAGAAGACAATCAAGAGTTTGATTTTGGAATAAGGTATCTGATATAGTTTAGATATTGGTCCCTGCCCAAATCTCATGTTGAATTGTTATCCTCAGTATTGGAAGTGGGGCCTGGTGGGAGGTGATTGGATCATGGGAATGAATTTCTCATAGATGGCTTAGCACCACCCCTTGGTGCTGTCCTCCCAAAAAATGAGTGAGTTCTCATGCGATCTGGCTGTTTAAAAGCGTGTGGCACCTCCCTCTTGCTCCTTTCTCTCCTGCTCCTGCTCCTGCCATCTGAGACACCTGCTCCCCCTTCCCTTCTGCCATGATTATAAGCTTCCTAAGGCCACCTCAGAAACAGATGCCAATGTTATGCTTCCTGTATTGCCTGCAGAACTGTGAGCCAACCAAACCCTTTTTCTTATAAATTACCCAGTTTCAGGTATTTCTTTAGAGCAATGCAAAAAACAGCCCAATATAGTATCTATAAGAAAGCCAAGAGGAAATCCCAAATAGGCAGTTGGCACCCAGAAGTAGATCTGTACACCATCCCTGGCTCTTCCAGGCTCTCACTCTATGGGCCAGACTGGAGTGCAATGGCACAATCACAGCTCACCTCAGCCTGAACCTCCCAGGCTCAAGAGATCCTCCCACCTCAGCCTCCTGAGAAGCTGGGAATACAGGTGCCAGCCACCACGTCCAGCAAACTTTTGTATTTTTTGTAGACATGTAGTTTCGCCATTTTGCCCAGGCTAGTCTTGAACTCCCGGACTCAAGTGATCCACCCGCCTTGGCCTCCCGAAGTGCTGAGATTACAGGCGTGTGCCACTGTGCGCAGCCCAACTTCTACCTCTTTAATGTCTCTGGTATCTGTGCCGCTTCCTCATCCCTGCTACTATAGCCCAGCCCTGACTTCAGCTTCCTTCCTTGGGGCAGTTGCAGCATCTGGGCTAGGCCATCCCCATGGCTCTTTCCTCAGGAATCTTTCAAAATTATATATGACCAGAAATAACTCTCCCACTCCACCTCCCACACACTTATAGCCTCTCCCACCACTAGCCCTTTTCTGCCCCACCTACGTTGGGATTAACCACAAACTCTTATGTCCCTCCTCTGAGCCTTTGTGCTTGCTGTTAATTCTATCTGAAATGTCTTTTCTCCATCCCCACTCATCCTCAAGGTTCTTTTTGCAAAGCTCCCTCCTTCAGGCAGCCCAGGCCCAGGCATCCTGAGGTTCAGAGTGGCCCAAATTGCAGGGAATCGAGGAGAGAAGTACTGAGAAAACCCTGGCAGTTGCAATATGTCAAGCTCCAGGGGGTAGGAGGCAGGGAAGGGGTGTGTGCTGTTTCTCAAGACTTCCCCCTATCCTGATATCCCATCGCCTCCAGAAGTTCTGTACAATGTTCCACCCACACTCTGGGACTGCACAGCCAAGCTCTGCCCCTCCAGCTGGACTGAGACCCTCCAGACATGGGTAGAGGATTTGCAGAAGGATAGGAAGTGAAGCAGACCCCTTCCAGGATCAGGGACTTTCAGAAGTTGAGTAATTTGATTTCTTGCTCATTTCCAGCCCCTTTCTGGAACAAGACATGACAGCCCACTTAGGCCAGATCCCCACTTCCACAGGCCAGGAGCCACACACTTTAGTTTGCCTGTATGCTAGACGCCCTCTGCAGGCCCCATGAGGTTGAGAGTTCAGGCCAGGAGCCCTGTATCCCCTTTTCCCTGGGCACTGGACGCCCCCTGCAGGACCTGTAGATTGAGAACCTCAAAGAGATGGATTGAAAGTGCAGCCAGAAAACAAACACGCCCAGTGCGGTGGCTCCGACCTGTACTCCTAGCACCTTGGGAGACCGAGACAGACAGATCACTTGAGCCCATGAGTTTGAAACCAGCCTGGCAACATGGAGAAACCCCATCTCTACTATAAATACAAAAAATTAGTAGGGTGTGGTGGCATGCATCTGTAGTCCCAGCTACCTGGGAGGTGGGAGGTTAGCTTCAGTCCGGTGGTGGTTGCAGTGGGCCAAGATCATGCCACTGCACTCCAGTCTGAGTGACAAAGCGAGACCCTGTCTCAAAAAAAAAAAAACCAAACCCACCATATACAAATACATAATGCTGACACCCTTACCCACCTACATATGTCTGTAGCCACACACATACATACACAGGCACATAATCAATCACAAAGCCAATCATTCACATACATCAAGAATACCCTACAATCGTTTAAGCCTATAATCATAGTACAAACACAAAGGCACTCCCTGTTCATGTTCCCGATAATAGAACATAATATCTCTTCCCCATTGATCTAGACTAGAATTGGCAAATTCTGGCCCATAGGCCAAATGCAGTCTGCCACACCTGTTTCTGTAAATAGAGTTTTATTGGAATACAGCCATGCTTATTCATTTAACTATATCTATGGCTGCTTGTGTGCTAAAATAGCAAAGCTGAGTAGTTCCTACAAAGACTGGATGGCCCACAAAATTTAAAATATTTACTGTCTGGCCAGGTGTGGTGGCTCACACCTGTAATTCCAGCACTTTGAGAGGCCGAGGTGGGCGGATCACGAGGTCAGGAGTTTGAGACCAGCCTGACCAACATGGTGAAACCCCAACTGTACTAAAAATACAAAAATTAGCCAGGTGTGGTGGTGGACACTTGTAATCCCAGAAACTCAGGAGTCTGAAGCAGGAGAATCACTTGAACCCAGAAGGCAGAGGTTGCAGTGAGCTGAGATCATGCCACGCACTCCAGCCTAGGCAACAGAGAAAGACTCTATCTCAAAATATATATATATATATATATATATATACACACATTTTTTTTTTTTTTTTTTTTTTTTTTTTTTTTACTATTTGGACATTTACAGAAAGTTTACCAATCCCTGATCCAGACTCAGCTTCAGAATTGAAGTTGGCAAGTGAAACAGGGCTAATTGCCTTTAGTGTCTTGGCACTGAAAGATGATCAGAGAAATAAATGGATGGGACAGGTGGATGGATGGATGGATGGACAGTTGGATACATATAGGTAATAAAGCAGAGTTTTGCTCCAAATATCAGTGTTCTGCTGGATATAAACTAGGAAATTTTGGGGAAGATCAACATGCAGGTCTCAGGGAGTCTGTAAAGGAAACTGAATTCATGTTGTGACCTCAAAAGTATCTGAGACAGGTCTCAATCAATTAAGAAAGTTTATATTGCCAAGGTTGAGCACACACCCATGACATGACACAGCCTCAAGAGGTTCTGACAACACGTGCCAAAGATGGTTGGGGCACAGCTTGGTTTTATACATTTTAGGGAGGCATAAGACATCCATCAATATGTGTAAGATGTACACTGGTTCGGTCTGGAAAGGCAGGACAACTCAAAGTGGGGGCTTCCAGGTCACAGAAAGATAAGAAACAAAGGTTGCATTCTTTTGGGCCTTTGATCAGCCTTTCATTGAATACACAATTTACATGGAAGGGGGAGTAAAGGAATAGTCACACCAATGCCATAGTCTGGCTCAGTGGATCTGCATTTTTGCATAAACAATGGGACAGAAAAAGCAATTAGATATGCATTTGTCTCAGGCAAGGAGAGGGATGACTTTGAGTTCTGTCCTTCGTCCTGCACCTGTGAAGATAAGCTATCAGTTTACATTGCCAGGGTGAAATTCGACACAACTGTTTTAAGGTAAAGATCTTGAAGCCCACAAGGAATTTCCTTGTAGCTTTTTTTTCTTTTTTTATTTTTATTTTTATTTTTTTTTTTTGAGACAGTCTAGCTCTGCTGCCCAGGCTGGAATGCAATGGCACAATCTCAGCTCACTGCAACCACCGCCTCCCAGGTTCAAATGATTCTCCTGCCTCAGTTCCCAAGTTGCCAGGATTACAGGTGCCCACCACCAAACCCAGCTAATTTTTTTGTATTTTTAGTAGAGACGGGGTTTCGCTGTGTTGGTCAGGCTTGGTCTCAAACTCCTGACCTCATGATCTGCCCGCCCTGGCCTCCTAAAGTGCTGGGATTACAAGTGTGAGCCACCAGCCAGATATGTAGCTTTTTTACCTTTGTAGCTATCTCTCAGGAATAAAATGGGAGGCAGGTTTGCCTGACACAATTCTCAGCTTGACTTTCCCCTTACCTTAGTGATTTGGGGGTCCTGAGATTTATACTCCTTTCACAGCGTCAACATCCAGGTCCAAGTATGAACCTGAGACTGCACATATGCCAAATGGGTGAGGCCCCGTAGTGACTATATGTCCTGTGTGACATGGGTATACCTGTTCATTGTATGTATTCCTTTGCAGTCTATGTGTGTGCCTGTGTTGTGTGGGTACTCCTGTCTCCTGTGTATGCACCTGGGTGATGTGGATGTGCCTGTACCCCAGCTGTTCCTATATGTATCAGTGCTTGGATGGGTCCTGGAGCCTCTGGCTGCTTTTCTCTTTATAGGCTCTGTCTCTCAAGCCTGGACTTCCCAGAGGAAGAAGAGAACAGTGAATGTGGGTGGAGGAGAGGGCAACACTAAAGCTGTAGCAGGCACTGGACACAGATATCCCAAGTTCAGTCGTCTTAAGCCTTTCCATCTTAAGCCCTAAAGCTAATACTCACCCCCTAGCTCTGGGTGATGCCAACAACTATGAGGGCTCTGCCTCTTAGTAAACCAACACCCAATTCCTGGGGACATTTTTGGTGCCTTTTGCTACCTCCTCTTTAGGGATGGCTGTGGGGCACTTTGTCCTATGAGTGAGGGGTGAGGAATGTCCAGTCTCCTCCCCTCCTAATCACTTCCTCCATCATTCAGGTCTCCATTCACCATCTCAATTCCTTCACTTCTCCTTGCCCAATCCCTCCCACAAGGAAGTCCCTAAAACGGGGTCCCAGATGTGGTCCCTAGCATGTGCCCCTCACAACAGGACCTCTTGGGAAGCTGAGTTCTAGGGCTCCATTCTCTCTGACTCCAGATTCACCACACTGAGAGGCACCCTCTAGACCAGTCCTGGATGGATTGCACAATCTGGAGACTGCAGAAAATCTCTACCAAGGCAAGCCTGGCCCTCCCCAGTGCTGTCTGTCCCCTCTGAGCCCCTGTCTAAGATTCCAGCCCATGGCACTTCCTTTCTTTCCTTTCCTAAAGCAAGAGCCACAGCAGTTAGCCCATGACAGTGCCAGAGAGAGCCCTGGCCTGGGGAACCAAGCACCAGAAGGGAGACCAGGCTTCCAGCTCCTCAGCACCAGACCTGACCCAGCCAGGCCTGGAGTGTCAACGTGAGTGTGAATGTGAGTGAAAGGGTGAATATGGTGAGAGCACAGCTTCCCAACTCCCAGACTGCACTGTGTCCGATAAAACCACCTGGCACCCATGGATCTCTCTGTCTGCTGTCTGTATGTGGCTCAGACAGGGGAAGACAAGTATGAGAGGGAGAAAGAGGGTGGGATGGGGGAGATAAAGGAGTATCCATTCCTCACATTTCAACCAGAGGAAACTTTCACTCTACTTATTTCTGATCACTCCTTTCTATACAGTCAGCCCAGCCCCAAGACTGTCTTTCCCCTTCCTCAAACAAACTATGGTTCAGTATTGGGCCTTGGCTGGGATGTCAGAGGTCTGGGGGTGGCTACTTCCAACCTCCCACACTGGGTTAATTGCCCTTTCTTGGCTCTGGTACAGCACCTTCTACTTCCTCCAGCCAGCCTGCTCCATTTATTGTAAGGATCTGACTGTTCTCTTTTGATCCTCCCAACTCTACCCTTCCTCTTTCTTCTTTCTTCTTCTTCCTTTTTTTTTTTGAGACGGAGTCTCGCTCTGTCACCAGGCTGGAGTGCAGTGCTGCAATCTCCACTCACTGCAACCTCCACCTCCCAGGTTAAAGCGATTCTCCTGCCTCAGCCTCCTGAGTAGCTGGGACTGCAGGCGCATGCCACATGCCCAGCTAATTTTTGTATTTTCAGTAGAGATGGGACCTCATGATCGGCCCACCTCAGCCTCCCAAAGTGCTGGGATTACAGGTGTGAGCCACCGCGCCTGGTCACCTCTCTCCTTTACTGCTATCTCCCCATGCCCAGCACAGTGCCTGACACACAGGTGGTCATTCAGCAAATATTTGTTGACTGAATGACTGTAGGAGGAAAAAAAAAAAAAAATCACAGGAAGATAGGTCTCAGGCCAGAGAGGAGGGGCAATGGTCCATTCAGTGGCCATTCGGTGACTTAACCGAGGCCACTCAGCCAGGTATTTCCGTAGCCTGGCCTTTTCTGGACTGGACTCTCTCTAAGGACCTCTTCCTCCTCAGCCCAGCGTCATACAAGGGCAGGGAGGCAGGCAAGAGAGGCACTTGGCAGGGCAGAAGCCAGGGAGGGGTAGAGGAGGCATGGGAATTGGGGAAACAGTACTGGACTGTGTTCCAACCCTCTTTTCTTGATGCCTGGTGCAGAAGCCTCGGCCTCCCAAGGTGGAGCTCCAAAACCTGACTCCACACCTATAAAAGGCGGTCCTTTGCCTGCATCTTAATCAACTGACTCCGCCCCTGACCTCACCCCTTAGGATGACGTTTCGACTCCGCCTCCTCTCTGAGACATGCAGACCCCACCCCTTCCGGGGGACAGGCAAGCCTAGTGCGCAACGGCATCCCTGTGACGTAATGGTAACGATCCGTTTCCGGGGTGGAGCCAGGGAGGGCGGGAGTTTAGGCTGCGCTGACCCCTCTCAGCCCCCCCTCCAGGTGACCCCAGCCTCTGAAAATCCTCACCCAGGGCCCCAAATCTCCCAGCCCCATGACCGGCAAACCTCTCGCCCAGGACCCGGAGATGACCGGCCTCCTCACCCCTTAACTTCTAGTGCTTCCCAAATCTCCAAGCCCACCCTGTTCCGCGGTGGCAACTGAGGCTTCCCGGGGGCATCAGCCTCAGATTACCTGAGAACCGGGCAGCCTCGTCCTGAGCATGACGGAGAAGGGGACCTGGGGCTAGGGAATCCCTGATTCAATCATGCCACTTCCCAGGAGACGTTCGGAGCCCAGGACATGTCGGGAATGAGGAGATACGAGGTGGCGCTGGAGGCGGAGGAGGAGTGAGTGGAGGCGGGTTCTGCGGAGGAGGAACCAGGAGGCTCCGGGGTGGGGGAGGGTGGAGTTCTGCGGGGGCGATGGGTGGGCGGGACGAGCCTCTGAGGGGCGTGGGCTGCGAACAGAGCCGCTTTTAGGGGCGGGGCGGAGCCTTCCTCGAGGGCGAGACATCGCAGGGCGGAGTCTGTGGGGTCAGCTCCGCCCCGCCCCGCCCGGCCCGGCTCTGCCCTTTCTTTGCAGGATCTACTGGGGCTGTTTCTACTTTTTCCCCTGGCTGCGCATGTGGCGGAGGGAGCGGAGGTGAGGGGGCTGCGATACCGCGAACCCGCCCCGGGCATGGACGAGGCTCAGTCTCTGAGGACCCATCGGGGGGAATCCGGTAGCTCCCGCCCCGCCTCATGCCAGTGTCGGGTCGCCCCACAGCTCGGCGCACCCCGGGGAGCAGAAGCTGGAGCCTCTGCGAGGCCTGATGAGCTGTCTGTCCAGCGGCCTGGGCCCTGCTCCCCAGCGCTCGGGTCGTGGCCTCCCCCACCGCAGCCCCGCCGCCGCTGCCCAGCCAGCCAGTGCATTAAAGATTTAAACCGAAGCCTACTGTACTGACCTCCTGACTCTGCTGCCGCTGTCGCCATTCGAGCTGAGCACTCCTCCCCACACTGGCTCTGTTCCGTACTGACAGGGCGTCCCTTCCTGAAAGGGGGCCCTTCCATCTCAAAGCCCCTCATCAGTGTCAGGCTTCCTGTTACTATCAATGACTGTCTCCCCAACCCTACTCCCCAAAAACCCATACTGTAAGTAGCCTATATGAAGAGAACTAAATAATCCTGCCTGTTACTCCCTTCCGTGGAGCCAGGACTTTGCCAACTGTCTGAAGAATCTTCTCTTCTGGAAGTGTATCTAAAACATTTTAAGAAGAGGTGTAGGATGCAGGCTGTAAATGAGAAGAGGGGGAGATTCCTAGAAGCTGCCTGTCACAGGGTAAGGACTTGGGTTTGTGACCTTTTCAATAGTTCATACCCCAACTTTTGGCTCCTCCAGTCTGATCCCAAGTTTAGAGATCCTTGGCATCAGCCTACCTAGCAGCTCTTGCTACCTCCCTAGGAGAGTCCAAAGGCCACTGCTCTCTGCTGCCCCCTTCTGTCACCCAATCAGCCTGGGACCCACTAACTCCTCAAGTGGTGAGAATCAGGGACTGCCAGGTGGGCCTGCCTTCAGTTAGGGACTGGCCCCAGCACCAGAAAGGGCAACACAAGATTAAGCTAAAGAAAGAGACAGCCCAGTTTCTGGCTGGGGCCAAAGCTGACTTTCAGCCTGGAGCTATCTCTGCTACAGCAGACTGTGGCTGGAGAGAAGACTTGGCCTTAAAGGGGAGAGATGGGAGCACACCCATAAGCATTTGCTTTCTGCCTTCCAAAGGCCTCTGGACTGATAAGTCCAGGAAAGACCAGAAAGTATGTAGCACACAGCCAACTGATGGAGAAGGTCTATGACAAACCGAGATATCTGGGAGATTTCCTTGGGATTTCCTCAGTGGCTACACCCAAGCCTTGGGGCACAAGTCTGGACTGGAGGGTGGGAGAGGGAATGTAAGGCCCCTGGTACCAAAAGTTCAAGATAAGTGACCTCTGGGCTATGGTCACCTTCAAGAAAGCACCCAAGCTCTTTCCTTACAGTGTCCACATCAAAGACCCCTTCATCCATCTCTCAGACATCTTGGGGTTTTTAAAAAAAAAAAAGGCCCTTTCAAATGTGAAGTGCCCTGTCCAGCCCTGGGCTGACCCTTCACCAGGATGTGATCAGAAAACCTGAAGATCCTGGAGAAAAACTCCAGGGAGGGACCTTCATGCCTCACCCTGGACAGAAGGGAGAAGAGGTTCGAATTTTCAGCCTGGAGGATGGCTAGTCCCTAATTTGGGAACTGAAGGCCCTCCTGATTGTTGAAGCAGCCCTGCAGCAGAAAGGGCTGCCCAAAGAAAGGCATAAGCCCTAGAGAGTGGCTGACCCTAGAGCAGGAAACTGCAATAAGACAAGGGCTGGATTAGTGCATTATGACAGCTTATTTCAAATACTGAGCAGGACTTGCAGATTGAGACCAGGAGTGGGAAATTCTTCAAGGAGCCAGGGGCACTAAACTCAGCAGCATACCCCCACCCTAAGGCAGTTCCCAGCTTCCTGGAAAGGACTGGATAAAGATGAATAGGAGCTTTGCATTGCGGGGAGTGGGGAAAGAAAGGAGTGATGGACAGGTATGGGATTAGGAGAGAAGGGGCTATAGCTGGAGGGTAGGATACAGAGGGTGTAGGAGTTGGACATGAGGGTGTTACTGAACCCAGGTAGGGAGTGGGGATGTTCCTCCAGGCCCAGGAAGGAGGCTGGAATTTGAGTAGAACAAAGATGTTCTTGAGTCTTGAGTCTAATGTCTTCAACAAGTCAGGGACTGTATCTGGAGACCTCCAGGTCCCTGCTGGCAAGAGGTTGGCATTCCTGGAACAGGACTAGGCAAAAACAGGAAGGTAAGATTTACTCGGCCTTTTACCTGTTTTGACAACAGCAACCTAGCACCAAAGAGCTTTTATCTTCTTTATCTACCCCACCTTTCCTCTCTGTCTCATCATCCTGGGGAAAGCTGCCCAACCTCAGCATCTCCAAAGCACCCTTACACTCATATACCCATAGCCACACATTCACACTCATATACCTTCCCCCAGTTTCTCTGAATGTGGCTGGCCGCAGCCAAGACACCACCTCAGCATCCACCCTGATGACGTTCCTCAGTAGCTTGTCTGAGAATGGCTTTCCAAGAAGGGCCTGCTCTAGGGACCCATTCCCATCAGTTTCTCCTGATAAGACAGGCAGGCCAGGGCAGGAAGTGGGGAGAAGATGAAGGCAAGTTGGTGCTGGCTTGTCCTCTGCTCCCACCCCACCCACAACTCCCCCATCAGAATGTGTGTGTGCTAGTGTGAATTTGCATATGATTAGATGACTGTGAAAACACAACTGGGTGGGAATGGGACTTTGAGTATAACTGGGGCTCTATAATTTTGTCTATGGTTGTCTGATCATGAGTATGACTTTGTGAGGTTGACCAAGTAATCAAGGAGTGAATATGTGGCTATGGGTATATGAGTGTGAATGTCTATCATTAGATGCCACTGTGGATGGCTGACTGCCCTTACTCACTGTTCCATCAGTCCCTATATCACACACTAATCCTTCCCCCAGCTTGGCTGCCCAGAGCTTAGGAGCCCATGGGAAATGGCAGTCCAAGATGAGGAAGGGGTCTGTGGCAACAGGCTAAGAATTAGGGCCCAGAAGTGTCACAGGATACGCAATACATCTCCAACTGCCTCTGACTCACCTAGTGCCCCAGGTAAAAGACACCCAGATAAAAGGTAGGGGAGGAGGAGGAGAAAGAAGGAAGAATCTAGGCTGAGCAGTATGAAGGGACCCTCAACCTTCTGTAGCCTCCTGCTGCTGTCACTGCTCCTGGGCCCAGACCCTAGAGCAGGTAAGTACTTGGGGATATAGAAAGCTGGGGGTCTGGGTGAATGGAATGAAGTTGAAAAGACCCAGGAAATCCAGCCAAACCTCCAGCTGTCTGGCAGAGAGGTTCTTGGTCAGGATCACTCTGAACACGTGGCCCATTGCCTTCTAGCATCGATACTGCCACCCAGCACTAGCTGCTGTACTCAGCTCTACCGAAAGCCACTCTCAGACAAGCTACTGAGGAAGGTCATCCGGGTGGAACTGCAGGAGGCTGATGGGGACTGTCACCTCCAGGCTTTCATGTAAGCTCCCACCCCTGATACCCCTGACTCTAACCTCAGTCCCAATCCCTAATGCTGATCCTAACCCCAACCCTAACTGCTAATTCTGATGCCAACTCAGGTTTTCATCTGGTCCTTGCTCCTAACCCCTGGACACTAATCTCATCCCCAAGCTATGGTCACAGCTTTGGACCTTTCTTTACCCAGACTTCACCTGGCTCGACGCAGCGTCTGCATCCACCCCCAGAATCGCAGCCTGTCTCGGTGGTTTGAGCACCAAGAGAGAAGGCTCTAGAGGACTCTGCCAAACCTAAACCTAGGGAGAATGGGCTGAAGCCCCCAGTAGCAAAAATAATAAAGCAACATTGGATGATAATCTCTAAGTATAATCTCCAAGAACTTCCTTATTCTCTTTATTCACACCTGCACAATCCCTGAAATGGGAAAGGCCAACAGTCAAGGACCCACACACACTCCCCAGGCACCTATATACATGCATGCAGAGAATACATGTTCCCTGCCTCACAGACACATGGTCACACATGGACACAGGCGTATACATTACACACGTTCCTTGAGCAGAACTCCAACTCTGGGGTGAAATCAGAGGTATAGGCAACTTTCAGCTGGCAATTTGAAATATAGGGTCTCAAAGAAATGGGCTCCAAACAGAACTTCCAGCTGATTCCCCAACCATAGTGATCTACTGTCCTGCCTGGGTTCTATCTGTCCATCCATCCACACCAGCAAGACAGAATTATAGATGGAATCCGCCGAAACCCTCCTGGGTCCTCTACAGGTTTGGAACTCCTAGAAGAAGCAGGAGGCAAATCAGGAGACACAGTAGGATTAGACCTTGGCCCAGATACCCTGAGAATGAGGGAGGTGACTCAGTTATAAGCTCAATACTCTGAAGATGAGTAGAGGAGCCCAGCTCTGAGAGAGCCTCTTCAACACCCTGAAGATAAGGGAATGGACCTAGAAGCAAATCAAGAATGAGGGAGGGGACGCTGGGGTATGGTGGCTCACACCTGTAATCCCAGCACTTTGGGAGGCCAAGGTGGTCTGATCACGAGGTCAAGAGATTGAGACCATCCTGGCCAACATGGTGAAACCCCATCTCTACTAAAAATACAAAAATTAGCTGGGCCTGGTGGCGCACGCTTGTAGTCCCAGCTACTCAGGAGGCTGAGACAGGAGAATTGCTTGAACCCAGGAGGCGGTGGTTGCAGTGAGCAGAGATCATGACACTAAATTCCTGGACAGCAGAGCAAGACTCCGTCTCAAAAGGAAAAAAAAAGAATGAGGGAAGGGACCCAGCACTGATCCAAGACACCTAGGAAAAAAAGGATGAATATCCAGCTCAGAGTCTAATACCCTGGAAGAGTATTAATACTAATGCCCTGGAGGGGAGTCCATCTAGGGTCCTCAGTACCCTGAGAGAAGGCGAAAAGACACACTTCTGAGGCCAGGGACTCAAGAATGAAAGGCCCAGCTCTCAGCCTAGACATCATTAAAATAAAGAGACCCAACTTGGATTCCCAGCATGTTTAAAATGACTAGGGCAGCCAGCTCTTAATCTGGACATTCAAAATAGGGGCATACATCTCCAAGTCCAAATCTCCTGGATGTCCTACCCACCTGGACGCCTGTCCACTGGAATCATTGGGGCTAAGAACCCAGGCTTCGGGGATCCATCCTTCCCGCTTTGTCTCAGCCTCAGCCTGGGGCATAGAAAGGCAGCTGTCTCTCCAACAATGTGGGGTATCTCAGTCTCCTCCAAAGGGTTTATTAGTGAAGGGTCAGGAGAGGAATCAGTTATAATCAGGTGAGGCATGGGGGATGGAGGTGTGGGGAGGTAGTTCCAGAATCAGATAGGTCCAGTGGGCAGTCATGAAGGGTGGAGATGAACGTGGTCTATGGGCATCAGAGCATTTGTGAGGATCAGAGGCTGAAGGATCAATGGCAGTCACTTACCAGAGCCCCAGTGCCAAGGCCCCAGCTACCAGTCCTAGGAAAGAAAGGACTCCCAAAGATGCCAGCACAGCTACCTGCTCTGTAGAGTCCCTGTGATCTGAGGGGGAGGGCCACATGTCACTGAGAGCAAGCCTGACCAAGCTCAGTGTCCCCTTTTCTCCGGGGTTTTCAGTCCTTTACACCTCTTGCCCATCTGCCCAAGCTCACCAAGTAGCTGAGGGTGTGGCTGAAGGGAGGGTCTTGGAGGAGCAGGGCTGTCCTCCTGAGGCTCCACCTCTGGCTGTGTGTGTAGCTGGTCCCCAGCTGGTACCTCCTTTGGTATAGTCCCTAAAGGAAGGCAAGTGTCCACACACTGGTGGGGGTGGGGCCCATGTCCTGCACTCAAGGCCAAGGCATAGGTTGGAAGTTAGGGTGCCTAGAAGGAGGAGACTGAAAGGGCATGGCCAGCTCCTAGGGAGCATGGCAAGCTCCAAGCTTGCAGAAGTGGAGCCTGTAACTGTAGGGGCAGAGGCCAAGGGGCAGGACTTAAGCTAAGACAGGGATGTAGGCAACCAAGGATAAAGCCTGGGACAGCAAAAGCGGTGCCTGCATGGGCAGTGCATGTGCCACCTGGCTGTCTTTGGAATCGGTTCAGCTAACTGATGTTTTGGGATGGGGCCTCTGCCCTTTTCTTTGGCTTTGTCTCTCACCAGTGCTCGGAGTTCCCCAGGCCTCAGGGCTCCAGGTGCTCCAGGTGCCAGCGTCCAGAAAGTCCCGGGCACTGACTCGTACGGCATGGGGCAGCCCAGCCACAGCATCTGTGATCACTTCCTCCAGTCCAGCTGGCTCCACCTGGGGGTGAACATGGCTCATTGTTACCCAGCTTGTAAGTGCAGGGCCTACCTAGCCACGATCTGCAAAGAGCACCCCTTGCTTCAAGTCCTGTCCTAAAGCCTAGTGTAGCTGTCTAGGCCTCATGTTGGGTGTCTGGTGGGGTTGGGTCTACACCTAGTATTTGTAAGACGGCCGTAGTGATTACTTAAAGAGGCTGTGGCATCAGGCAGCCTGGGTTTAAATCTTTTCTGAACCAGATATTGAATGACCCTTTGGGCTTCTCTATGACTCAGTTTCTTCATGTGTAAAATCGGGGTGGATATACTTAAAATAATGTATGCAAAAAGTGTAGCCAGGTATCCCACAGGCAGGCAGCACTAAGTAAATATTAGTTATTATCTGATACTGCTGCTCCCCAGGCCTGATACCAGCCAATCTTTAAGATCTCCTGAGATACAAATTCACTGCTAACCTCAGCTAAGAATATGAGTGTTTGCAGGAATGTGCCTCTAGGTGAAAGGTACTCCTTTTCCTAAGAGTTATTTTTTTAAAGCCATTGCTGTCTTCCCACGGATGGGCTTTACATCATAGTTACAGCCCCACAGGACAGATACTCAGCCTGTCAGTCACCACTGCAACCCAGCACCAAGCCTGGCCCACAGGGAAGCACTGGGTCTTCAATGACCTGCCAGAACTGGGAAGCTACACAGAACACTCAGGATCATGAAATCAGAGACAGGACCCACAGCCATGGGTTGGGACGCATTCCAGGCCTCACCATGGACCAGGCTGGATGCTGCGCCGGACGGTACTGCAGCCGGAACTTGAGCAGGAAGTGAGGCTGGCGGGGCCAGGAGGCAGGGTATGTCCAGCTGGCTCTCAGGCGTCGGGGGTAACCTGGTACCGACTCTACCTGCAGGCCCTGGGGTGGGTCAGGGCGCACTGAGGGCATCAAGACACAAAGTCAGGGTAGACTATGGGTCTCCATCACTTCCTCACCACTTCCCAAGGTGTGTATTTAAAGGAGCCTTAGCCGAACACTCCTGAGAGGGGAGGGGAAATCTTAAACTTGATCACCTATTAGGCTCAGACGGGTCATCTGTATTATGAAATGGGCTGAGGCTGGGTGTGCTGGCTCACGCCTGTAATCCCAGCACTTTGGAAGGCTGAGGCGGGAGGATTGCTTGATGCCAGGAGTTTGAGACCAGCATGGGCAACACAACAAAACCCTGTCTCTGCAAAAAAATTTAAAAATTAGCAAGACATGGTGGCAAGTGCCTATAATGCCAGCTTCTTGAGAGGCTGAGGTGAGGGGATAGCTCGAGCCCAGGAGTTGGAGGCTGCAGTGAACCAAGATCACACCACTGCACTTTATCCAGCTTGGGCACAAAGTGAGACCCTATCTCAACAGAAAAAGGAAAAAAGAAACCAGCTGAGATCTGTGGGTGGGCTTTTGAAATGTCTGTTGAGTGAATAAAAGAGCAATTCTTCTTTTCATCCATGGAAGGTGAGTTGGCCCAAATTCCAGCTAGAGTTTTAGTGTCCCATTCCCACTCACAGACCAAGGAAGGAGGGGCCAGCAAGGGAGGACATAACCTAAAGCTACATTCAGTACAGGGCCCAGGGTAGGGAGTCGGCCCTGAGGCTAGGCAGCCACAGGCAGTGTGAGCAGCAGCAGCCTCTAGAGTGTGTGCTGTGTGGTAGTGGAGAGATCTAAGTCCATTTTGGGGTCTCTGTGATGGGGGTCTGGGGAAGGTCTACAGGTGGGTACTCACAGATGCTCTGCAAGCTCACATCCAGCAGGCGTGTGCTGGCACCCAGTGGGTTCATCTCAGTCACATTAATTCGGTACTGGCTCCAGAACTCAGCCCCATGGACCACACAGCGGGCAGCCCCTAGGGGGTCCTGTGGGCATGGCCAGGGCCCTGGAGATGGACTCCTCCTAGAAGGGAGGACATGGTCTTGGGCTTTGAAAATACCTATTGTGGGACCCAGCTGGAGCCCCGACACGCTCCCTTATGTCCTACCTCTGGCTATCAGCTCCTAGGACTGTCTTCTTCCTGGTGAAAAGGGGGCCATCTGAAGTCAAGAAGGAAAAGAGGGCCTTCTGCCCTCTCTGTGGTTTTCCTCAGAACCTACCTCCCTGCCTCCCACACCCACATTATACCAGCATAACCAAATGTGTAGGCATCCACACCCGATCACACACACACCTGTAGGAGGTGAGGTAGCGGGTGGGTAAACCACTGATCTGGCTGGGACTCCAAGTGCAAGAGAAGTTCTCGTAGTCGGCTGCTTGGCAGGAGACAACAGGGCGGGCTGGGGGGTCTAAAGGCAGAGGGTACAGCTGGAGACTGAGCAGTACTCAGGTCTTCCTGGTCCCAGAGGGCTTACTCAGGTCCCATACTCCCTCAGGATCCCCATGTACCATCACTGCCATCCCCCCCAACTCACAGCCCAGCTGCAGGATCACTGTGCCCCCAAGGGTACCATCCAGGGTCCGGCAGATGTAGGTGCCCTCATCAGTGCTGTCTGCCTGGGCCAGGACCAGTTCATGCCCTAGCCCAGAGTCAGGTCCCTGGAGCAGCCTTGGCTCCCCATCCCGAAACCAGGATACTGGGTCCCTGAAAGTAAGATGAGGTGACGACGGACAAACACAAGATATCAAGCATAAATCAAACAATGCCACTGTTCTCTATTGGCTTGTTTTTTGATACAGAGTCTCACTTTGTCGCCAGGCTAGAGTACAGTGGTGCGATCTCAGCCCACCGCAACCACTGACTCCCTGGTTCAAGCGATTCTCCTGCCTCAGCCTCCCAAGTAGCTGAGACTACAGGCAAACATCACCACACCCAGCTAATTTTTGTATTTTTAGTAGAGATGGGGTTTCACCATGTGGCCAGGATGGTCTAAATTTCCTGACCTTGTGATCCGCCCACCTCGATCTCCCAAAGTGCTGGGATTACAGGCGTGAGCCACCATGCCCAGCCTCCATTGGCTTCTAACTGCATTTACAATAGAACCCAAATTCCTTTTATTGGCTTTCAAAGCTCCTTGTGAGCTAGCCCTTGCCTTCCTTTCCCTCTTCACCTCCTATCTCTCTCCTGCTCACCCACTGCACTCGAGCTACATTGGTCTTTTTTCTAGTCCTCCGGGGTACTGAGCTCATTCCCACCTCAGGGCATTTGCACTAGCTGTTCCCTCTGCCAGGAACAGTTATACCTTAATGTGCATGTGTGGCTGCCTCCTTCATAACCTTCAGAAATCAGCTTCAATATCACCTCCTCAGAGAGACCTTTCCTAACTACCAGTTAAAAAGTAACCACAAGCCAGGCATGGTGGCCCACGCCTGTAATCCCAACACTATAGGAGGCTGAGGTGGGTAGATTACTTGAGGTCAGGAGTTCAAGACCAGCCTGGCCAAAACGGTGAAACCCCGTCTCTACTAAAAACACAAAAAAATCAGCCACCTGTGCTGGGGCGCGCCTATAATCCCAGCTACTTGGGAGGCTGAAGCAAGAGAATCACTTGAACCCATGAGGCAGAGGTTGCAGTGAGCCCGGACTGCACCACTGCCCTCCAGCCTGGGCAATAGAGTGAGACTCTGTCTCGAAAAAAAAAAGTAACCACTCAGTTGTCCTCTTCCACATCCTTCTCTTTGGCTTTTCTGCCCTGTAGGTATTACTACCTGGCAAGATTCTCCTTTGCTTATTGTCTTCCCCACTAAAATGTAAGCTCCTTGAGGGCAGGCTCCTTGCCAGGCGTTAGCACTGCTGTATCCCAGAGCCTAGAATAGACCAGGTGCTTGGCAGGTGCTCAAAACATACTGGTTGAATTTTTTGTTGAATAAGGATGGTTGGAGGTTTAGGACAGAGAGCGATGAGGATTACGGACAGGGCAGGCAAGGATGGGAGGGGCGGGACATGAGGACTGGGCAGAGCCAAGTAAGGGTCATGAATGTCAGACCAACAGGCAGGTGGGTCACTTACCCGGCAATTACTCCAGGACAACACAGCTTCACGGACCTGCCCAGCTGCCCATACTGGACCCCTGTGGAGGGTACTTCTGAGGTGAGGTTCTTCCTTTACCCCCCTCCCACTTTGTGAGAGTGACAGGTAAGAAGCAGACTGTTAAAACCTGAATCGGGGGTGGGGGGGTGCTCACTGGATCAAAGCATTATGTTATAATCTGGAGAAAGAGGTCAGAGAACAGGGTAGAGAGGGGACCCAGGTTGGATGACAGGGGCAGGGGTGGGGTCACAAGTTAAGCATGGGAAGGGGCCACAGTGACAGTGGCAAGTCACAAGTCAGAACTGGGGGGTCATAGAGCAGGATTCTTCTCACCTGGGGGGCCCCAGGCCTGGGGGCAGGGGGAGGAGGCAGACACCAGGGCTGTAGCCACGGCCACCAGGACCCTGCTCAGCCCTGAGCAACTGCTGCTCATCTGTGGGGAGAGGTAGAGTCAGAAATACCCTACCCCTGAAATGGGAGGCTAAAGCCTGGCTCCTCCTCTCCAAAACAGGCTTCCTAGGAGGAAAACTGATGTACCAAGTAGGGTAAGGCTGTGAGAAATCACTGGGGGAACTGACCTGAGATCCCCTTTCCCACTGTATAACCAGTGCTTCACATGTACACACACACACAAACACACACACACCCTCACACCCTCCATCTCAGTCCTGGGCTTAGGGCCCAGAACAAAAGCCGGAGGCAAAAGACTATGCCAGCAACTCCCCCCTCCACCACCCTTGGCACCCACCCCTGGCACCAAGCACTGGCACCAACTCAGCCACTCCAGTTAACCCCTCAGGTCCAGCTGTTGGGAATTCTGCTATTTACCCCCACCTGGTCCAGGGCTTATCACTGCCTCTGATTACCTGGGCAGACCTTATCACCCTGGGGGAAGGCTGTCATCGTGGATCTGAACCCATCCTGCACTCCCACCCTGAGGTCTATCCCTGCTCCAGCTGCCAGGCTTCTCGCCTGAACCTGGCTCCTTGCTCTGGCTACTTGGGCCACTCAGCTGGGCCTGGCTCTGACACTTTGTTGGTCTCCAGTCTGTGAAGCTGGATGGGGCTAGGGTGCAGGCTGGGGCTGTGGAGTTAAGCAGATCCAGATGCCCTGGCTGCTGCCAGAGGCTGGGGGGCGGGCGAGGAGCCAGCAGATGGAGATGGAGACAGGGTGGCGGGGAGGCAAGGGGAGGGAAGGGGATGGGAGGCTGAGAGGAACCGGGAGCCTGCAGGGACTGGGGCCTGGCATGGGGGCCACAGCACCAAGAGATACTCAGAGATCAGGACTAGGAGGTGATGTGAGCTTAGTGTGGGGAGGACTGGGTTGGGGTCAGGAGCAACTCTAACTGTGTCCATATGGTGTCAAAAAGCTAACTGTGTCTATATGGTGGGGTGGGGGATGCTAGGAGAGAGAGATTCTGGACAAGGGGGAGCAGGAGGAGGAAGGCAGTGGCGAAGTGGATGGAGAATGAAGGAGCAGGTGGGGAAAGGGCTCTGAGTACAAGACCAGAAGAGGAAGAGTGCGGACCCTTCAGGCATAGGAGTAAAGCAGAGCAGGGCCTCCACGTGTCTGTATGTCTGAGTGTATCCAGTTGGCTCACCCCTGGACCCCAGCCACACTTATCCTGCTTAGCCCCACCCTACCTTGGTGATCCCAGCAGCAGAATGTCCATGGCCTTCAGGACTTCCTCTCACCAGCTACAGACCCCGTCTCCTGCTCCACTCAGTTCTGGGACCCCAGAGCCATCCCCTCCTTCCCCTTCCCTGCCCCGCCCCCTCTAAGCCTCAGCCACCCCTAGCCAGGCCCCCTCCCCCCTCCTGCCTCCTCCCTCCTTCCCTCCCACCCCAGGCCCTAGAAAGGGAAGAGGCCTCCCCCAAGTCTGGAAAGGAAGCCACAGACACAGCCAAGGCCAGCAAGAGAGAAAGGAGGGTGGCTAATACTTATGTCCCTGTCAGTGAGAGATGCCCTGTGTTTTCACACAGCCAAACATAGTCATATTAACACATGGACTCACAAGGCACAGTTAACAAAAGGACATGCCTTTGAACACACATGGATACAATCAAATGAAAAATCAGATACAAACTCACCCTCTTTTCATTCCTCACCAAATGTTTCCTTAGGGCACAACTGGCTGTGCTTCCAGGGGAAGGGAGGCCCTAGGTTGGGGGATATAAGGAGAGGCCAGAGTCCAGTTCCCCCTCCCCTGGAAGTTCCAGCCATTTCTCACCTCCCCCTCCACTCTTTGGGCCCCAGCACCAGGAAATGCCTTTGGTCCCTTGGTGCCAGATACACAAGGCCCACAGTTACTCTCACACTCACACTCTCTCACATACGGTCACTCACATTCACACAGACACAGCCACACAGCCTCGGACTCAGACACACACATATTCACACAGTCACACACACACACAGCCCCTACCAGTGTTCACAGGACCGCCTAAAAGCAACTCATCATGGTCTAAGCCCCATCTCCCAGGGAGCTCTTAGCAGTGGCAGACCCACATCTCATCACAGGCCCCCAACTAGCCAAAGAGATCAAGATCAGCAGGGAAGGCAGGCACAGGGGCACAGGGAGAGACAGAGGGCAGGAGAGGCAGAACTGGAAATGCACTCACACAGAGAGATTTGGGGGAGAGGGGACAAAACTGAAGAGACACACAGAATTCTCTAGTAAGAGCAATAGGGAGAGAAAATGGCATGTGAGGGAAACTGAGCCAAGCAGGGAAACAGAAAATAAGGAGCAGTAGACCTAGTGCTGGGGATTCTTGAGCAGAGGAAGAAGGAGGGGAAGCCACGTGTGTTGTGGGTGTGTCTGTCCATGCTGGACACTTAAGAGAAAGGTCAGTCCCATGGGCTCCTGAAGTAGGTTCCCCAATATGTGAATACAGCTGTACTCTCACACCGTCTAAGGACCCAGGACACACACAGTCAGAAACCTCATTTTTGCTCTGCTACTGCTGAAGTCACACATTGGCACACACAAACCCAGCCACCAACTCTCACACTGGCAGACATGGCATCAAACCCCACAGAGACCTTCCCAAAACACTTTCCCTAATGTGATCACAGTCCCTCTCACACACACAACCCCATCACACCAAAAATGTGCACTGACTGATAAACACATAATCCCACACTTGCACAGCCACATGCAGACCCAGCTTCATGCACACTGACACACGCAGTCACATTAGCACCAAGTGACACTCAGAATTGCACACAATGATACTGTCACACAGACACAGCCTCACAGGCACACACACACACTGACAGTCGTCAGTCACTCCGGGCCTTTCAAATCATACATCACCCTGCCCCGCCCACTCCTGGCAAGACTGGCGTCTACACCAGGCCTTACCTTCCGCGGCCGCTGCCGCCAGCGCCCTCTGCCCTCGCCCTCTGCCCCGGCCTCTACTCCCTCCCGCCCTGCGCCCCTGCAGTGGGGGCGGCTCCGCCCAGGCACCAATGGAAGGAGAGGGGTGAAATAGGGGGGGCTCCTGGCCCATTGGAGACTCCAACTGCCAATCACCTCCACCCCCACCTCCGCCGGACACTTCCTGTCCCGTCCCGGACTGTAGAGGCCGCCTGGGACAGAGTCTTGCTGGATTCCCGGGTCTCCGCCTGAAGGCCTATCCACCCTGGGACAGCAGGACTGGAAGCAAGAGCCACTGGCCAGGTGACTGGAGAAGCTGAAGGTGCCCCGGCCTTCAGATAAGATAAGGAAGAAGGAGGGCTGTTTAGGGCAGTGGTTCTCAAACTTTGTTGGATATTGTGGTTTGAAAACTGCAAAACCCCACCCCATACCAATTAAATCAGAATCTCTGGAGGTTGGACCTAGGCATCAGTATTGTTTAAAACTTCCCAGATGATTCCAAAATGCACCCAAATCAGAGGTGTAAGGTGTGTCAAGTGTATGTGTGCCTCAAGAAACCAGCCACCCACCCAGGGTTCTCATCTGTTCCCCAGTCACCAGTAGCTCGAGGGAAATGGGTGCATACTATGTCTATCAGATCTTCCAGACCAGGGCAACACTCCTGAGTTCCAGGTACTTCCCCTCCAGAATCTCAGGGAAGAAAGACCCTGGCCTGGAAGGCAGGCAGCCAAGGTTCTTCTGGGTCAGATTCAGTCACTGTCCAGTCTTACTGTGATTTCCCCACCCACAGGCTTGGTTCCACTGGGAAAAGAATGAAGGCAGAAATCATTCTGGCCATCCCTGCATCATTCACAATCCCTGCCTTCACCTGAAAATTTGGAGGACACCAGATGACATCAGGTCTTCTGTGTTGCATGGACTGTTGTTCCCACAGTGTTGCCAGGGAAACAGGTTCAGAGGGGACAGAATAGACCCCAGGTCACTGTGAGAGCCATAGCTTCCTTCCAGGCCCTAGGGTTCCTAACTCCAGCAGTCCCTTCCCTGTCGGAGCTGTTTCTGTTTGTGCAGTGATTGGAGCACAAGGGCAGCAGAAGTATACAGTGCCCGCACATGTGAGAGTATAGAGGAGCCAAGGACACAAAGCCAAGTACACACTCCCTACATGCTCCCTACCCACCCCTTTAGCCCCTGTGGGCTGGAGCAGAGCCAGGTTGCAGCCACTCACAAAGCCAGGGTTCTGGCCAACAGCCCAGGGTTTGGCCACTGACCACTTCGACCACGATCTAGCTCACCCGCTCCGTCAAACCCTCAGGCCCAGGCTTGGGGCTGACACACTAGGGGTGGTGGCAAAGGGGACTCTAGCCTTCCCAACGCCTCAGCCACAACCAAGAACACAATTTTAAAACAGTTTCCTAAATTGGGAATGCTGTCATTACACCAAGAGTAGGAGAATCTATAGGCTAGATGTAATACTGAATATTAATTTTGTTCAGAGATTTGGGGTAGAATTTTTGCATCAAGATTTTACATATCTGTAGAAAAAGTAAAGTTGTAGCTGGAGCTATGCCTTCAGCTTTTAACCCTAGATCTCTAAAGGTTCACACTCCTCTGATATTAGAGTATGTGACTGAAGTTTGAGATGCACAATTTTATTAATGCTATATCTGCCCAAATTCCAGGACAGGATTCAAGGCCCTGTGGTCAGGCGATGGTTGCTGTCTCCCTCTCCTTCTGCCCCAGGCGGTAATGAACCTCAGGAAGTGCCCTTAGTCTCTCCGCAGCCTGGAAAAGGGACAGGGAGCAAGTAAGGAGGATAAGGGCTGGGCTGCCAAGAATGGTGGTATGGACTTGTTCTTGTTGTTGTTGTTGTTGTTTTTTGAGACAGGGTCTTGCTCTGTTGCCCAGGCTGCAATGCAGTGATGCCATGATCATGGCTCACTGCAGCCTCAAACTCCTGGGCCCAAGTAATCCTCCTATCTCAGCCTCCCAGGTAACTGGGACCACAGTATATGCCACCAGCCTGGGTAACTTTTAAAAATTTTTTTGTAGAGACAGGGTCTTCCTATGTTGCTAGGCTTCTGGGCTCAAGCAATCCTCCCATCTTGACCTCCCAAAGTGCCGGGATTAAGGCATGAGCCAAAGCACCTAGTCGGTGTTATGGAGTTCTGGGTACTCAGGAAACACTTCACTGGATATTATAGTTTGAAATGTGAATATGAAATATGAATCCCACAGGCCCACTCCCAGATTGGGAGGCTGGTGATAAGGACTGCTGGAGCCACCAGGGAATGAAAGAGTTGAGCAGCTCCTCAGTCCCAAGGAATGCCCAGGATGTTATGGGAGTTATCAGGGTCATGACTGTTGGGATCCCTAGAGAAAGGAGAAGAGAAAGGGAACCTAAGGACCATATCCTCCTTCCAGGCCCTAGGGCTCCTAACTTTGGCAGTCCCTTCCCTGCCAGAGCTGTTTTCTGCCTTGTGCAATGATTGGAGCGCAAGGGCAACAGAAGTATCTAGTGCCTACACATACTGTATGTAAGCATCTGGAGAAGCCAGACTGCTCTGAGTCCTGACCTGCTCAGGGGTGAGGTCCCTCTGAGCCTGAGCAAGCATTTCGTAGCCAACCATGAATTTCCGGACAGTGGCAGAGCGCAGGAGCGGAGGGTAGTAATGAGCGTGCAGCTGCCAGTGCTCCCAGTTGGCCCCGGCTTCTGATCCTGTGGGAGCCCCTGACAGAAAGAAGAGAGAGAGTTGGGGGAGAGAGGCTTTTTTCAGTTCTCCAGCTTAGCCCCTAAGCCCAAACCCAGCCAGGTACCTGAAAACCACATCTCCCAGGATCCCCTGCCTGAGAAGAGCTGGCAGGAAATTAGAAAGCACATTGGAGACACAGTTTCACCAAGTTTGCTGCTCCAACCTCAGTCCCAGCATCTCTGCTCTGGCCACTTCCCCCAGCAACTGTTTCAAGTCTCGCTCATTTGGGAATGTAGTTCACTAAGCCAGGCCCCAGGAGCCCAAAAATGGTGTTGGGACTAGATATAGGTATTTGAAAAGCCTCACCATGCCAGCCCATGGAGTAGGGAAAGGACGTCTCAAATAGGTTGTCATACTTGGTCAAGAGCTTCTTCATGATGGAGGCTAGATCTGGAATCAGAGCCTGACTCTCAGCCTGGGGTCTAGATGCTGACCCTACCGGGAGCAACCCCCACCCAGTGCCTAGCCCCAGGGTCCTAGTTGGGAGACTGACCATCACGCTCTGCAGGGGTCAGCTCAGGTAGCCGTCGCACATGCCGACGGGGCAGCAGCAGTGTCTGGTAGGGCCACGTTGCCCAGAAGGGGACCAGCACTAACCAGTGCTCACTGGTTAGGACCAGACGTTCCTAAGCAGACACAATGGATAGGAAGTCACCAAGGTGACATAGGGACCAGGGTGGGGTCAGCAAATAGGCAGGGGAAGCAGAAGAAAAGAATGTGCTCAGGATCTGATGGCTTCTCACCACCTCCACCATTAACCACCTGAGTCTAAGTCACCATCCTCTTTTCTTCACATTACTGGATTATTGCTAAGGCCTCCTAGCAAGTCTTTCTGCTAGTTCCCCTCTAGCTTTCTTCTTTACACACCTCTCTCGCGTGGGGTAAGAAAGCTAGGGACTCCTTGGGGACAGAGGGCTTGGCTCTCTCCCACCTTCCTGAGTAGCTCCTGGCGGCTATACTCCAGTAGCAGGGGCTCTCCATGCTGACTCTTATAGGCCTGCTGAGATCGCTCCTCACGCTGGGCAATATCTGGCAGGAAACTGCTGGCCCACACCTGTCAGGGGGCAAAAGCAGAGAAGAGCAGGCAGTTCCTTTACCTCCAAGCCTCCACGTCATTTGCATATATCCTTTGTCCTGTCCACAGTGCTGGCACAGACTCAGCCAAGAAACCAACCAGAGCCCCTGACACCCTTACCTGGCAGTGGGGGTGGGGGTTGGAACAGCCCATCATGGCGCCTTTGTTTTCAAAGATCTATCAGGTAGGGATAGGGAGCTTTGTTAGCCAAAAGACACCAAGTCAGCCCCCTCCTGACCACACCCTGTGGAAACAAATGTTACTCCCCAGAACCAAAGTTTCATCACCCCCTACCTGCCCATCCAGGGGAAGGGGCAACCTTACAAACCTGCACCCAAGGGTACTGGGCACCCAGCTCCTCTGTGACTGAGGCCCATGCATCGACAACAGCCCGGATCTCAGGGACCGACATGAGTGGCAGCGTCACATCCGACCAGGGGTGGAAGCACATGACCTTACTAGGTGGTGAGGGGGAAAAAGAAAACCGAGAGGTAGGGCTTGGCTGTGCTATGGGCAGGGCCCAACCCCAATGCTGAGTCTCCAACCCTGGTTTGAAAGTTATAAGAGGGGAAATCCATAGTTACCAGACTCCTCGAGCAGCCTTTGCTTGGAAAAGGGGATGATCGCTGGGTCCTGAGATAAAGGAGCATCACTCTCTGCAGCAGAAGACCCCCAAGAGGTCTAGCTGCCCTCCTCCCAACAGCAGTTGGAGCCAGGTTACCTGGACTGGGGGCATCAGGCTGCAGAGCTGGGAAGTCGTTGTCAAACAGGAAGGTGCTATTGTAGTGGGGATTCACCTACTGACAAAGATGGGCTAGAAGCATTCACCGCCCCATACCACCAGTTACCTGATGGGCTTCAAAGACTGAACAGGCTACAAGGGAGTAGGGAAGGCCCACTCTAGGAGACAAAAAGGCTTGATGGGATAGGACCCAGAAGGAGGTTCACTGTCCCTGTGGGTGGAGGATAGCTCTAAGGAGGGAACTAATCCCTGTGGCCCAGCCTGCAGATGCAGGGCTTTACAGGCTTACCTCTCCATTGGCTCGGGTGGCCCCGGGACACAGAGGGTTGAGGGGGTCATGGCGGGGCACTGTCTTCAGAAGCTGGGGTTCCACTTGACCCTGCCAGGGCCGCTTCATGCGGTGAGCAGACACCAGCACCCACTCATCCTGCAGCGGGTTGTAGCGGATATGCTGATGGTCTGGGGGCACACAGTCAAGATCAGTCCGCAAAGCTCTCTTATTTATTTATTTATTTATTTATTGAGACGAAGTCTCACTCTGTTGCCCAGGCTGGAGTGCAGTGGCTTGATCTCGGCCCACTGCAACCTCCACCTCCCAGGTTCAAGCGATTCTCCTGCCTCAACCTCCCGAGTAGCTGAGACTACAGATACGTGCCACCACACCCGCCTAATTTTTGTATTTCTTTAGTAGAGACAGGGTTTCACCATATTGGCCAGGCTGCTCTCGAACTCCTGACCCCGTGATCCGCCCGCCTCGGCCTTCTAAAGTGCTGGGATTACAGGCGTGAGCCACCGCGCCCGGCCGCAAAGCTCTCTAGCTCCCTCTCTCCTGGGTCTCACCCACCAGCAGGCCCAAGCTCGGGAGCGCCCTCTCCGCCCTGTCCCGCTCAAGAGCTAGAGGCCTAGGATTGGACCTTCCCAGCGCCAACTGGCCTGCAGCCTGTACACTGGCGACTGTTCGCCTTGTCTGTCTGGCTCGGAATGAGCGTTCCAACCTTCGGTGGGGGCAAGAACTTCCTAAAGAAGCAGAGGGCTAGGCTCTGCGCCCTAACGAGTCCCGGCCGCGGTACGGTTACCGCTTGCTCGGAAGGTTGCTGCTGCGGTGTCCGCCTCTGACGCCTGCTGGCGCTGCTCAGGACCGGTTCCGCTGCGCGACATGAGGACACCGGGGGATCCGCTGGAAAGTCTGCAGGGCGGTGTCTTACCCTTCGCTTTCTCCGTCTCTACCGCCCCGCCCCGCACCGCCCCCGATGATTGGCTAGCCGCCAGCACGTGACTAACTGAGTGGGCTGCCGGGCCACCTGGGGGCGGGGCTCAGAGCAACTCTGAACCCCGGGGGACGGCATTGACGATCCCACTCCACCCAGTGCTGGAGCCGCTACACTGGAAGAATCTCTGTGAAAGCTGCTTACTGCAGAATCCTTGGGCTCCAGGACGCCTACAGGACTTTCTTGCTGCAGTAATTCATTTGATCTTTCATTCAGCAAATATTTACTGAGCATCTACCATGTGCTAGGCACCTATTGACTCTGCCCTGCCTGAGCTTACCCTGGAGTAAGGATATTACCAAGCACCTCAGTCACCTGTTCAGTGGCTGTAGTGGAGGAGAGGCAAACCCGGTGGTGCGGGAGGAGTACTTCACCATAACCATGATCCATCCCCAAAAGCAAAAATAAATTTGGGAAAAAGTGATGAGTAACCATATTCTCTCCCTTTCTCTCACTCTTGCTCTCCTTCCTCTCTCTCCCTCATACACACACACAAAGACAGAAAGCACAAGAAGTGGGAGTGTTAAAAGGGCTATAAGAAACCTAAAAATCTGGGGGGTACAGGACCATCAGAAGTTCCAGCCACCATCTAGGTGGGGCCTGGTGTTTCCTTTACACATCCCCTTCCCTTTTTAAAATTTTCCTTGAATCAGACCAATTGGCTAACACTAGGATAGAATTCAAATTAATTCCTCCCCTAGTACTTTTTTCTTTCTTTCCTTTCTTTCTTTCTTCTTTCTTTTTTTCTCTCTTTCTTTCTTTCACTTTCTTTCTTTCTCTATTTTTCTTTCTCTTTCTTTCTTCTTTCTTTCTTTCCTTGAGACAGAGTCTAATTCTGTCACCCAGGCTGGAGTGCAGTGGCACAATCTCAGCTCACGGCAACCTCTGCTTCCTGGGTTTAAGAGATTCTCCTGCCTCAGCCTCCCAAGTAGCTGGGATTACAGGTGCCCGCCGCCACGCTCGGCTAATTTTTGTATTTTTAGTAGAGACAGGGTTTCACATGTTGGCCAGACGTCTTGAACTCCTGACTTCAAGTGATCTGCCCACCTCAGCCTCCCAAATGCCTGGCCTCCTGGTACTTTTAAAGAGCCATCTAAATATTGTCTAAACCTCTTCCCCATTTCCCAGTGGGGACCAGAGGACTCAAGGTAACCCAGAGAATTAGTGGCCAAGCAGAGATTTGAATGCAAGTTTCCAAGGCTCTTTCCAGTGCTGTGAGATGCCTCTCAGACTTAGGTGGAATGCAAAACAGAAACCTAGTGTGAATTAGAAGCTGAGCTATACCAGGGAGGTCCCTTCCCCCAATCCAGGCCAAGCCAAGCCAGGTGTTTTGCAATTGAGCTGCAAAAACTAGGTCATGGGTCATTTACTTGATCTGTGCCCTAGGGTCCTCAGACTGGAATTGGAAGAGGCTACCTTTTGAGGTAAGAGGCAGGGAGCTGGGGACTGAAAAATGGGGGTTTTACCTGTCCCACTGGCTGTTCATAGTATCCAAAAAGGTGAGACAGGAACAGGAGATCTGTTTTTCTATCCTCTCAGTTGTATTTGTTTGAGTGACTAGAGTTTGTAGACAGCTCCATTTTCCCAAGAACACCAGTGCTTCAGTCCCACCTCTGAATCATTGCAACTAAATCCTGACCCCCATCAGGAACATCTCTTCAAGAACATCTCCCTAATTCTCCTCTTTCTGTGACTCCCCACGGTTATTTTTGGGAGGAAGAAGAGAATGGCTAAGATGGGGCCTACCTAGCTCCCTCCCTTCCAGATCCCAGAGGCATTGTTACAGGAAAGGGGTCCCGATCCAGATCCCAAGAGAGGGTTCTTGGATCTCATGCAAGAAAGAATTCAAGGTGAGTCCATAGCATGAAGTGAAAGCAAGTTTATTAGGAAAGTGAAGGAATAAAAGAATGGCTACTCTATAGACAGAGCACCCCTGAGGGCTGCTAACTGCCCTTTTTTTTTTAGATTTCTGTTGCCCAGGCTGCGGTGCGGTGGCACAATCTTGACTCATTGTAACTTCCACCTCCCGGGTTCAAGCAATTCTTCTGCCTCAGCCTCCTGAGTAGCTGGGATTACAGGCATGTGCCACCAGACCTGGCTAATTTTTGTATTTTTAGTAGAGACAAGGTTTCCTGTTGGTCAGGCTGGTCTTGAACTCCTGACCTTGTAATCTGCCTGCCTCAGCCTCTCAAAGTGCTGGGATTACAAACATGAGCCACCGCGCCCAGCCTTGGTTTCCCATTTTTATGGTTTTTTTTTTTTTTTGAGACAGAATTTCAGTCTGTTGCCCAGGCTGGAGTGCAGTGGCTTGGTCTTGGCTCACTGGAACCTCTGCCTCCCAGGTTCAAGTGATTCTCCTTCCTCAGCCTCCCAAGTAGCTGGGATTACAGGTGCCTGCCACCACGCCCAGCTAATTTTTGTATTTTTAGTAGAGACGGGGTTTCACCATGTTGACCAGGCTGGTCTTGAACTCCTGACCTCAGATGATCCGCCTGTCTTGGCTTCTCAAAGTACTGGGATTATAGGTATGAGCCACCACACCTGGCCAGTTATTTCTTGATAGTATGCTAAACAAGAGGTGGATTATTCATGCCTCCCCTTTTTAGACCATATAGGGCAACTTCCTGACATTGCCATGGCATTTATAAACTGTCATGGCAATGGTGGGAATGTAGCAGTGAGAATGACAAGAGGTCACTTTTGTGGCCTTCTTGGTTTTGACTGGCTTCTTTACTGCAACTTTATCAGCAAAGTCTTTATGACTTGTATCTTGTGCCAACCTCCTATCTCATCCTGTGACTTACAATGTCTTAACTGTCTGGGAATGCAGCCCAGTAGGTCTCTGCCTCATTTTACCTAGCCCCTATTTAAGATGGAGTTGCTCTGGATGGAGTTGTTCAGATGCCTCTGACACTGATCTCTGCTGTTACATCTGGGGGAAAGATGGCTGTGATCCCTAACCCCTTAGTCCCCTACCCTGGACACTCCTTTTATTTTTATTATTTTTTTATTTTAAACAGTGTAAGCTGGAAAA
>NW_016107464.1:1025305-1027439 GCF_001604975.1 Cebus imitator | reverse complement strand
ATTCTCCTGCCTCAGCCTCCCAAGCAGCTGGATTACAAGCACCTGCCATCATGCCTGACTAATTTTTGTATTTTTGTAGAGATGGGGTTTCACCATGTTGGCCAGGCTGGTCTTGAACTTCTGACCTCATGTAATCTGCCCATCTCAGCCTCCCAAAGTGCTGGGATTACAGGTGTAGCCACTATGCCTGGAAAGCTCTGGAAAATCTTTCTGAAAGACCAGATAGGGGAACTATAGGCCCTGATGATCCCAGAAAGCTGTTCCTGGAATGGGGAGCAGAGACCAAATTTGGGGGCTAATCCCTGCTGTTCAGGGTTGTTAGTGAATTGTCAAGTCAATGCCACAGAAGCCTGAACCAATGCAAAAACATCAATCCTGCATTCTCTTCTACATAATCCCTTCTTCATCCTTAATTTCTCTGCCAAATTTCTTTTTTCTGTTTATTTTTTGAGATGGAGTCTCGCTCTGTCATCCAGGCTGGAGTGCAGTGGTGCAATCTCACTGCAACCTGTGCTTCCCAGGTTCAAGTGATTCTCCTGCCTCAGCCTCCCCAGTAGCTGGAATTACAGGCATGCACCACCATACCCACCAGCTAATTTTTGTATTTGTAGTAAAGACAGGGTTTCACCATGTTGGCCAGGCTGGTCTTGAAGTCCTGACCTCAGGTGATTCACCTGCCTCTGCCTCCCAAAATGCTGGGATTACAGGTGTGAGCCACCGTGCCCAGCCCACAAAGTTTCTTAAAAACATGGGCCATCTTCCTGGCCTCTACACTTAGCTGCACAGTATATTGTAACACATCTTTTGCCCTATATTGTCAGGGTAAGTAATCTTAGTTGATGTAACAAACCCCCAAAACTCAATGGCTTAGCACTACAGTTGATTCTGGGGGTAACAGGGAGCTCTGTTTCAAGCAGCATTCAGGGATCCAGGTGCCATCCATCTAGTGGCTATGCCATTTCCTAGGGTCTCAGAATATTCTATAACTACAGTAATAGATAAGGGAAGAAAGAAAACATAAATAATTTCAAGCTGGGCATGCTAGCATGTTCCTGTAGTCTCCCAGGTACTTGGGAAGCCTAGGTGGGAGATCACTTGAGCCCAAGAATTTGATACCACTCTGGGAGTGACAGCAAGATCCTGTCTCCTAACAAGAAGGAAAAAAAAGAATTTCAGAGGAGATTTTAGGAGCCAGGCCTGGAAGTGTCATACATCATCTCTATCTATATTTCCTTGGCCAGAATGCAATCACATAACCCAAAGTAGACTATAGAATGTAATCTAGCTGCTCAAGAACAAAAGGAAATGGATTTGTGAGTGCATAGCATTGTCTCTGCCACGTGCTTCTACTCAGAAGTCTAATGACCATTTCCCATTATCTTATTGAATCTCACAATTATATTTAACTGTGTTAACCCTTCATTCCATCACTCTTGAGAAAGAAAAGAAACTTTAACTGAGAAATGCCAGCCCCTTTTAATTATCAGGCCCAGAGAGGCATTAAAATGTGGCAGCATGGGCCAGGCACAGTGGCTCATGCCTGTAATCCCAGCACTTTGGGAGGCTGAGGTGGGTGAATCACGAGGTCAGGAGTTTGAGACCAGCCTGGCCAACATGGTGAAACCCCATCTCTACTAAAATTACAAAAAATTAGCTGGGCATGGTGGTGGGCACCAGTAACCCCAGCTACTTGGGAGGCTGAGGCAGGAGAATTGCTTGAACCCTGAAGGCAGCAGTTGCAGTGAGCCAGGATCCTGCCACTGCACTCCAGCTGGGGGGACAGTGCGAGACTCCATCTCAAAAAAACAAAAACAAAAAAAAGTGTGTTGGCCGGGTGCAGTGGCTTACGCCTGTAATCCCAGCACTTTGGGAGGCCAAGGCAGGTGGATCACGAGGTTAGGAGTTCAAGACCAACATGGTGAAACCCAAGCCTGGCCAACATGGTGAAACCCTGTCTCTGCTAAAATTACAAAAATTAACCGGGCGTGATGGCACGCACCTGTATTCCCAGTTACCCGGGAGGCTAAGACAGGACAATCACTTGAACCCAGGAGGTGGAGGTTGCAGTGAGCTGAGATTGTGCCATTGCACTCCAGCCTGAGCAACAAGAGCAAGACTCTATCTCAAAATATTA
>NW_016107464.1:1019435-1023915 GCF_001604975.1 Cebus imitator | reverse complement strand
GACGGGGTTTCACCTTGTTGACCAGGATGGTCTCGATCTCTTGACCTTGTGATCCACCCGCCTCGGCCTCCCAAAGTGCTGGGATTACAGGCTTGAGCCACCGCGCCCGGCCCATAGTTTTTTTCTTTAAGGTCAAAAACGTATGAGGCTACTCTCTTCCAATTCATTTATGTTTTATATATATATATATATATATATAAAACCATTACATAAAAATGCTCACCATGTGAGGCACTGCTTTATAAATATTAAACTATTTAATCTCATCACAATGAAGATTTGTACTATGAGGTAGGTACTTTTGTTCATTTCATTTTACAGGTAAGAAAACTGAGTCACAGAAATTTTAAGTAACCTGCCCAAGATCAGACAGCTAGTAGGTAGGAGCCAGGCTTTGAACTCAGGCAGTCCAGCTCCAGAGTTTATTTCTTAATCACCGTACTATGCTGCCTCTTTTCTCTTTTGTTTCTTTTCCTGTTAGCTTTCTTCTTCCTCTGCCTACCCTTTGCTGTTGGTGCTCTCGCAGGCTCTGTCTTAAGCCTTATCTTACTCTATTCTCTCTCCCTGTGAGATTTTATCCATTCTTAGAAGTATTCTGTAGACTCTCTAGTGAGATCTCTAAGCTGGGGAGTGGGACCATTGTTTCCAGCCATATCCCTAATGGTCACCACAGAACTTGGCACATACAAGTGCTGACAAAACATCTGTTGCCTAAATGAATGACAACTCCCAGCTCTAGCTCCAGACTGGATCTGGGCTTCCAGACCTGAACACTCAATTGCCAGCTAGATATGCAAAGGATGTTAGCCAAATAAGGGAAAAGTGGGGATAGGATAAAGGGGGAAGAGTATTCCAGGAAGAAAATATCAAGCCCTGCCAAGTCCATTTCCAGAGTTATTAAGCTCATTTCTTTCTTCCATCTCCACTGGCAGACCTTCTCTCTTACTTGGACCACAGTCATGGTCTCCCTATCTCATCTTGCTCCCCTCAACTCGGTAGTCCTGTGCCACTCGGTGACAAAATCTAATCCCTTTCCTCCCCTGCTGATAACCCACAGCTGGTTTACAAGGCCTCCTCTCACATTTTGTGCTGCAGAACAGAGAAGGAATTGCAGGGCCCTGAAGACCCCACGCTGTCTCTCCTCGGGGGCCTTTGCTCTAGGGGCCGGTCCCTGTGGGCTAGCACGCCCCTTCTCCGCGCTCTTAAAGACACAGCTCAGGTGTCACCGCCTCTGGAATGCTCACCCTAGGGCTCCCAGCTTGAACTACCTCCTCTCCGCTTAAGCGCTGGTTATGGCGGGCCTTAACCATCGTGACTCCTAGAAGGCTCCACTTCCGGGCTCGTCTGCTTCACCAGCCAGTGAGTTCGTGTGGGGTAGTCCATTCTGGGTCTCACTACCCCCATTTCTATCCCCACATAGAGTGGCGTTAGGGCAGATCACTCCTGAAGACCCTGCCTCCGGCAGCTGGTCGACTTGGCTCCGCCCCCTCGTCGCCTGTGCGCGGTGCCGCCCCTCTCCTCCGCGCTCCCCCCGAGGAAATGGTTCGACCGAAGTGGGTGGTGCCGAGGTTCCCAGGCCGCTCCGATTGGTCAGGGCGAGCCGTACCACGGCGGTGGCGGGGGAGCGCGTCGTGGGCAGCCGGCGGGCTCCGAGGCGGTGAGCGCAAAGCTTCAGGCCTCAGCTCCCTCCTTCGCTGCGCAGTGCCTAGCCGCCCACCGGGATGCTGTGGACCGTGGGCCGGCGGTGGGCGCGGGACGCGCTGCTCCTGGCTGTCGCAGCGGTGCTGACCCAGGTCGTCTGGCTCTGGCTGGGTAGACAGAGCTTCGTCTTCCAGCGCGAAGAGATCGCACAGCTGGCGCGGCAGTACGCTGGTGAGCGGGCAGAGAGCGGGGAGGGGAGCGGCCGGTTCGGAAGCCGAGCCCAGGGTTCCGAAGGTGCCATTCCTGGGCCGAGGACCGGTGCAGGCCCTGACTCCACCGCCCCTCTCCCTCCGCCAGGGCTGGACCACGAGCTAGCCTTCTCTCGGTTGATCGTGGAGCTGCGGCGGCTGCACCCAGGCCACGTGCTGCCCGACGAGGAACTGCAGTGGGTGTTCGTGAATGCAGGCGGCTGGATGGGCGCCATGTGCCTTCTGCACGCCTCGCTGTCCGAGTATGTGCTGCTCTTCGGCACCGCCCTGGGCTCCCGCGGCCACTCGGGTCAGTGCTAGCGGCTGGCTGGACTGGGAGGCTGGGGTTGTAAAGGGGCCCATGCCCTCCTTTCTGATGTTTGGCTGGGCCGTTGCGATGGTTTGAATACTCTGATAGTGTCCATGTGATTGTCACTTAGGGCGCTACTGGGCTGAGATCTCGGATACCATCATCTCTGGCACCTTCCACCAGTGGAGAGAGGGCACCACCAAAAGTGAGGTCTTCTACCCAGGTGGGTAAGGAGGCTCTGTCAGAGAAGTGGGTCCCTTCACGCGGGGGGGTGCCCACAATTGCGGGGAGCATGGCATGGAAGAGGAGTGTGTTGGGGGGGGCCCTCTTCATGGTTCCCTTCCTCCACCCTCTCATAAGCCACAGGTGATTGGCTGGGGCGTAGCTGAGGGACTCGTGCTTTCCTCTGTCAAAAGGAAACAAAACATAACTTCCTGCTAATCATTTCTGATTTTTGTCTGCCCAGGCACAATTTTACTCAGCCAATATTCCAGCAACTGTTGGGTAGACAGTGGGTAATCAGAAATGCTCTCAATACCCCAAAGACAAGACAGACAGTTATCTTTTCTGTTTTTTAATAGTGAAACAATTAAGAAGTAGAGCACTGGACTTCCCAGTATGTTTGAGGTTGGGTGTATGCATCGCAGGCATGGTGGTTGAACAGCAACACTTTTCAGATAAAGCCTCACAGTCCTGGAACTACCTCTTCCCTAGCTATAGCCCAGCTTAGGTTTGGCTAAATTTCTGCTTGATTTGAGTGAGGCTTGGGAGTGCAGACTTCCATACAGTGGGTCCATGGCCAGGCAAGGTAGCCCTCTATGGCTTCCCCCAAGAGAGGACATGGGCCAGGTGATGTCACAGAACACGTAGGAGTGGCTGGCTGGGCCAGCCCAATGAGATAGGGCTTTTTGTTTTTCTGAAGCTCCCTCTCCATTCCCCACCCCTAGATAGCCCATGGGCCAGGGAAGCAGCAGTCATGAAAGGGCAGGGCAGAGCTAGGCTCCTCACTCGGGTGCTCCCTGTCCCCCAGGAGAGACGGTAGTGCATGGGCCTGGTGAGGCCACGGCTGTGGAGTGGGGGCCAAACACATGGATGGTGGAGTACGGCCGGGGTGTCATCCCATCCACCCTGGCCTTCGCTCTGGCTGACACTGTCTTCAGCACCCAGGACTTCCTCACCTTCTTCTATACTCTTCGCGCCTATGCCCGGGGCCTCCGGCTTGAGCTCACCACCTACCTCTTCGGCCAGGACCCTTGACCAGCCAGGCCTGAAGGAAGACCTGTGGATGGACAGGAGCTGGCAGGCCCGCATATATCCACTTGCTGGAGCCCATGTTTACAGACAGGGACATACTCACACCATGCAGATCCTGAGTTCCTGCTGTATAAGTAGGGATATCCATGCTTATGTATCCAAAAACAGAGACCCATGGGAACAAATGAGACACATACAGACACTGAGACCTGTGCGTACAGTAGGACCATGCACTCACACCCATCCAGAGAGGGAGCCCCTGGTATACCAAGGGAGCCAGTTGTGTTCAAACACACATCACAAGCTTGACTCACTAACTCAGGCCTTTCCAGAGCTCCACAGCTTCCTACCCCCTCCCCACCAAACTGGGGTTCTGGAGTTAAAGTTGGGGGAGGGTATTATACTGTCTCACTCTGACTCCTCAATCCAGCAGCAATTTGAGGGGGAAGAGGAGCTGCCCTTTGGAGGCCCCCTTCACCCGCAGCTATGATGCCCTTCCCCTTCTCCCCTGTCCTCACCATATGCCTTATCCCCATTCTACTCCCCTGCTATGCAAGTGCCCCTGTGGCTTGCCCCCAACCCCTTCAGCAATGAAGTCAGCTGGGGAACCAGAGTAATGTGAAGAATGCTTGAAGTCAGAGTCTTCCCTCCCAGAAAGACCCCCATTCCTTCTTTGGAGGTGTGATGGGGAAACTGGTTTCAGCCCAGGACCCACCACTGAGGAGAGGATCTAGACAGGTGGGCCTAATTCCACAGGGCCCTTCCTGGCCTGGAGAAGACCTTTTACACACACAAACACACACATGCACACATATACACACACATATCACAGTTTTCAGACAGCCCCTCCTGCATTCTCTATCCATCTGTCTGTTCCTGTTAATAAAGATTTGTCGATCTGTTTCATCTTTTTCTGTGTCTAAGCAGCCAGAAAAAGCCTCTGACTCCTGGGGACCTCCAGAAGATATCTCCCTTGCTGTGTGATTCATGGTAGCTGCTTTTTTCTTTCTTTTTTTTTTTTTTTTTT